>NW_021703771.1:54378380-54906293 GCF_005190385.1 Monodon monoceros
AATCCACAAATGGGCAGAAGACCTAAATAGACATTTCTCCAAAGAAGATATACAGATTGCCAACAAACACATGAAAGGATGCTCAAAATCACTAACCATTAGAGAAATGCAAATCAAAACTACAATGAGGTTATCAACTCACACCAGTCAGAATGGCCATCATCAAAAAATCTACAAACAATAAACACTGGAGAGGGTGTGGAGAAAAGGGAACACTTTTGCACTGTTGGTGGGAATGTAAATTAATTCAGCCACTATGGAGAACAGTATGGAGTCTCCTTAAAAAACTAAAAATAGAAGTATCATACGACCCAGCAATCCCACTACTGGGCATATACCCTGAGAAAACCATAATTCAAAAAGAGTCGTGCCCCACAATGTTCATTGCAGCTCTATTTACAATAGCCAGGACATGGAAGCAACCTAAGTGTCCATCAACAGGTGAATGGATAAAGAAGGTGTGGCACATATATACAATGGAATATTACTCAGCCATAAAAAGAAATGAAATTGAGTCATTTGTAGTGAGCTGGATGGACCTAGAGACTGTCATACAGAGTGAAGTAAGTCAGAAAGAGAAAAACAAGTACTGTATGCTAACAGATATATATGGAATCTAAATATATATATATATATATATATATATATATATATATATATATAGTTCTGAAAAACCTAGGGGCAGGACCAGAATAAAGACACAGACGTAGAGAATGGACTTGAGGACACAGGGAGGGAGAAGGGTAAGCTGGGATGAAGTGAGAGAGTGGCATGGACATATATACACTACCAAACGTAAAATAGATAGCTAGTGGGAAGCAGCCACATAGCACAGGGAGATCAGCTCAGTGATTTGTGTCCACCTAGAGGGGTGGGATAGGGAAGGTGGGAGGGAGACACAAGAGGGAGGAGATATGGGGATATATGTATACGTATAGCTGATTCACTTTGTTATACAGGAGAAACTAACACACCATTGTGAAGCAATTATACTCCAATAAAGATGTTAAAGGAAAAAAAAAGAATAACAGATTTACTGCTGCTCAATACTTACCCAAATCTCAGATGAGTGAAGCACTATAACATAGTTAATGCCTGAAGGATATGCCATGCATTTATGCCCTAAATACTTACAAATCTGTAGTTGGATGAAGTCAGGATAGCATCAAATTGCAGCCGTGAATCAACTGTTTTGGCCCCTGTAAAATTATCTGTACTGAACAGTTGTGGCCATTATAATTTTGGCTGAATTTGAGGGACATTATAAGAAGCAACCCTCAAAACACCATGCTAAATCTAAGGATGCTATTGGTAGCTCTGTCCTCTTTTAGAGGAGTCATGGGTGGAAACAAAATTGCTTTAGTTGCAAAATCAGGGACGAAAGTGCTATTTCTGGGAAATACGTTTGCTTTTGTTTTCTGAATACTGAGAAATATGCATTTGATTATTTTTTGTTACTTACTAGAAAGACAGATTTGCTGCATGCATTTCACAAAGGATCCTTCCTCTTGTCTTCATCTCATCTTTCTCTTCTAGTTTTGGAATACTTTACCTTACATAGAATTTCATTTGACATCCTAAATTCTCTTGGGGACTTAGGTGAAGTATGAATAAACAAATATCATTATATTATTGATGGAAAACCATTTATTTTGTAAAAGGAAATCTGTGTTACTTGGTACCTAGCTGTTTTCAATGGTTATCTGATCAAAGGAGACAATCAGGAAAGATGGCAATGTGATAAAAGAAAATTGCCAGGCATCTATTAACTCTATTAAGGGTATCTATCTGGATTAGTCTAGGTTTCAAAGATCCAAGTACGTACATCTTCGTTTTGTAATAGCAAATGCAATGATTGTGGATAGTCGCTGAACAAAGTATCATTAGCATCTTAATACCCAGCACTGATCCTCTCACTAACAACATTGTTACTTGGAATCACAGAAGTTATATGCATGCACCGGGAAATGTATAATGTTCTAATATATGGCTTAATAAGTTGTGTCTGATTTAATACACAGAGCTTAGTGATAAATAAGAAAGAAATACAGTCTATTATGCTTGTGGCACGTTACATTTTTTTCCAAGTGTTGATTTTTAATTTTAGTTAAAAATATTGTCTTGATTTTCTGTGACATGTGAGGACAATTTCCTCCTGTTCTCTACTCCCAGCTTTGTAGCCTCTAAGAAGGTACATTCTTACAGGTACAAAGCTGGGAGTGGGAAAAAATACATACATACTATGCCATTTTATATAAGAAACTTGAGAGCATCCATGAATTTTGGTATCTACAGGGGCTCCTGGAACCAATCTCCCATGTATACTGAGGGACAACTATATTAGTATGATAAGGGAAGCACAATGCTAGTATTCAGGTGTTGAACAGCATCATCTCTGAGTGGGTAGTTTGGGTAAGCACATTATCTAAACATATTCCCAGGTATGGTGCTGTACACTGCAGGCAGAATGACATAAATAGCAGCACAGCTACTATCCAAGATAAAGAAAAAATATTCCAGCCCTTCTGTCAGTATTTCTATGGACTATCATCTATGTTTAACGCCTGCTAATTGATAAGGTTAATATTTTCCATAGATGGAATCTACAGAGCTGTCAGAATAATTATTTGACAATAACCAATTTAACCAGACAGCAGACCATCTTAGCTACATGGCTTAAACAACTGGCTAGACTAATCCTGACTCCCTCAATTATTTTGCTTGGATGCTAGAATTATCTGAGATTGCTACTAACTGGACCTTCCAAACCTTTGGAAGCCAATGAGTTCAGGTTTTGAATTGGAGTTGTGGATTTTGATTTGACCTAGCCATCTCCCTGTGGGTCCAATCTGAGCCTCTGGGTGGAGGAGTTAAGGGAGCAAGCAAAACGCATTTTCCAAACTATAGAAGGATGAGAAGTAAATTCTCCTTTCAATCTGTCGTCACCTGCTGCACGCCTGCCTTCTCAGCTCTATTTCAGGATAGTCCCATGGCTATTCTTTTTTATTTTTCCTTTTAGCACGCCAATTTGTATTTTATTTATAACCAATTATAGGGCTGTTAATAAGAAAAATATTTGCACTATAAACACATAAGGCACCAGCTTTGATTGTCTGTGAATAAAGGCCAAGGAGTCTGTTAAAATAACTGCCTTGGCAATGTGCACAAAACCATATAAGTCAACAGCAGGGAATGTTACAAGAAAGCAAGATAAGTATAAATAATTTTCAGTTGGAACAAGCTTGAATATACATCAATGCAGATACTTAAAGGAAGTATTCTGGGCCAAACAGCATGAAGGAATAAAATTATTATCTGTATCAGAGTCTCGGCATGTCATTTTTTATAAATTCTTTCCAAATAAATGTGTCAATAAATGTGCCACACCTTGCCAGGATAAATACCATGTCCACCTCCATTTTCTTTTTGATATATGATGTTCTTTTTGATTATACTGAATTATCTAATACATAACTGCCTTTAGTAGACATTATTCATAAGTCATCTCTGAAAAGATCTGTGTTTTAATGCCCAGTTATAATTTTACTAAAATATGTTCCACCAATTATGTTTTTCTTCTGTTTTCATCCTGGGCCCGGAATTTGAAAACTTATGCAAAATACATACCTCACTTTTGATACCACAGCACTCTAGTCAGAAAATAATAAATTGATACACTTTAGAAAGACATTTCAAGTTCTAATTTGCATGCAAAGCTATAAATTAGCATAGTCTAACATTGGGTTAGGTTATGCTATTTTTGGTCTAGTAAATACCACTGAGACATGCATCTTTTAGGTGGAACTGGAAAGTAAAATTAGTTTCCAATACAAAACAAACCAACAGAATTTTCATTCTGAGTTTTAAGTTTCCAGTGCATTCAAAACAAATCAACCTGTACCTCTTCTATCTTCTTCTGCATGATCTTCCATTGACTTTCCCATTCCTTTCTTTCATTGTCAAACTGGTCCAGTAATTCCATCTTTTCCTTGCGCCAGTTAGTCTCTGTGTTCTCCCACTGCTTATGTAGGTCCATGGCAACCGTGTGAGTGTTAGTGAAGGGGTGTTTCTGCCCGTCTCTGCCTTCTCTTAACTGTTTCTTGGAAGCTTGGAGTTGTTTTATTTGAAGCAGTCTCACTTGCCTTTAAAACAAAGCCTAATATAAACATAACAAGAGAGAGTTCCAAATCCATGTGCTTTCTGGAAACATTTTATCAGTTTGTCAAGAGCCATTGACATAAACAAACTTTAGGAAAATTGGACTCAAAAGAAGAGATGACAAAAATATCTGCCTAAGGAGAAACTAACACAGTCAAAGAAAAAAGTATCATCCAAACTTTTTTTCTTCCCCTTTCTGAGACCAGACAGTAAAATTACAGTGGACAGGATAGTTAAATGCATGTGTGAGATATAAGTATTCCTTTAACTCACCACCTAATCTAAACATAGAACTTCTCATGAATATCTAAGAGTGGAAGTATGAAATTCAACTGTTTAGTCACATCTACACAACTGTGGTAGATTCTGCTGCAATGGAATTACTCCTTCTGTTCTGATGCAACCAGATTATACATTTCTGTGACTTAAAGTCCTGAGGCGGTATTGGGCTACAATCTCAATTCTACACTCATAGAGTTCAAGCTTGTGGCAAACGTGATTACTGTATCAATAAGACCCCAATGTTGGTAGTAAGTCTGGGACTGACGTATCAGCAAGAAACCAAACTAAAGCATAAAAAAATATTGTCATTATTTTATTTCATCAAGTAAAATGTAAAAGCAGCAAAATTATCCTGAAAGCCATATGTTAACATTTATCCATGCTCTTTTTTCCTTCTAATAGACTATATATCAGAACCTATCTTCTGATACTGAATACAGAGAAATGAAAAAAAATGTTTTCATCAGTTTGCAGGGAAATTCTTGATCATATTAAGGAGTGACTGAAATAATTAGATTTCTAGCATTTAGGGCATGTGTTCATTCAGGATCTGAAGATGCACTTTAAAATACCTGATTGGTAACTCTGTTATAAATCACCTAAAATTTCTGAGATTTATTTATATTAAAATGGGGGATATCCACAGGGTTATTACGAAGATTAAATGACATACGGACTGCAAATTGGTTTGAGAAATATAAAATTTCCCCTGTTTTTTGCTTTAAAAAATCTTGTGCTGACATCCACTGAAAATATTTTTATTACTAAAGTCAGATACATTTTTTAATGGGTAGAAAAGCACATTTAAAATGTTTGAACCTCCTTCTAAGATAATCACGCCTATAAGAAGTCTTAACTCTTTAGCTTTTAAAAAGCTGAAGAGTTGGTCAAAAAAAAGCCAATTTGGCCATGACCAAAATGCCTTAACTTACCAGGTGGTAGCTGATGCTAATTTTGAGCAAAGTTCTCGAGACTCAGTAGCTGCCTAGGTTCTGGCATTGTCTAATGAAGCCCACATAACCAGGAAACAAGCCCCATTCCGCAGTCATAGAAGACGGCCGCATATTTTATATCCCAAATATAAGATAAACACTGAAGACATTCAAGCTTTGTCAGACTGCTCTGAACATGCATATCCAAGTGGTAAACTGTTCCAAGCATGTATTTTTGAGTGGCAATCTATTAATGAATTATAATAGACTAACAAAGATTTTAAAATGTCAGTGCTATATGCAGGGCTCCACCCTCAAAAACACCCTAATAATATTGGGATCTATATGGTTACTCTTCTCTCAAAAATTTTGCTACAGATACTTTGATCATCCTTACCTATTTCTTTGGCACTCACAAAACTATGACTAATTCAGCCAAGAAAAACAAGTAATTTCAGATTTAGCCATTAAAAACACTATCACGTCTCATTTTATCCACTCAGCCATGTCTTTTTTCTAATCTCACTTTCCATCCTCTCTGTCACCCTTCCTTCCTTTTGCTACCCTCCAATCCCGTGAGACAGTGACCACAAGTACCTGCCAAAGCAAATGCAAGTTGCCCCAAAATAAATGTGTCGATGGAGACATAACAAAATGAAGATAGTAAAGAATGTACAGAATTTTGTATTTTGGTGAATCTGTTATTGATCTTGATTACCTATTAATTTCTAGGTTCATCTAATAACTATTTGCAGGAAATGCAGACGGTGCTAATTTTCAGAGACTGCAGACTGCTTTAAACTATATGTAATTTACTGTGAGCTGAAACTATCTTGCTGACTAGCAGGTATTTAACATTGAAACTTCTTAGGAAGAGTGAAGTGGTTTAAGACATCAAGAGGTAGTTGCAGATTTAACCAAAGGTGTTATAGAAAGAGAGCAGACTAATTTCAAGCTACCTGGAGAAGAGGTGCTATGATACTCCATGTTTCATTCTGTCTTTAAACACTGTAAATGTTCAGAAATCATCATGAAGTTTCTCCTACAATTATGTAGCAAATGGCTCCAATTTTTCTTTTTATTTCTAACTCTTCTTGAACCACTTCCAGGTCAGGGTGAAAGGGCACCACACCCTTTTCGTTTTTACCTACCTGAAGGAGATCATCCAGGAAAACCCTCAATCAGGCTTGCTCCTGGTAACAGGACTATACATGAACCCAGATAATGTTCCCGAAGCAGACAGAATCCTGCACTTAATTGCAAAGAGCCAAATTCATCACTTAATACAAAGAAGGGCCAATCTACAGGGCTTCCCCTTTCCAGGACCAGAGCAATATCTAGTGCCTTAAAATGTAATGGTTATGGATAAAAAACAAGCCTTGGAAAGAAAATTCCTATAGGGCAATATCTGTGCCAATTTCTGTGGGAGGGTTTATTTCGCCTTTCTAGTATCTACGACTTGTCATAAATGTCAAATGTAATATGGCTGAATATATTGCTTTCTCCTCTAAAAATAAAGTGGGGTCCATAGAGTTTTGGGAGAATTAAATGTGCACGAAAGAGAATGCTTAATCAAAGCGACTAACACTGTTTTGGATCATAATGGATGCTCAGTAAATGCCTATTTCTTGGTTTCTTCCTTCTGTCCTTGTCTCCCTCCCGTTTTGTGTTCCCCCTACCCTCCTTCCTTTTATTTTGTGTTCCCCCTACCCTCCTTCCTTTTATTTATCTTCCTCTAGAATAAAACTGATTTTGATTTCATTAGAAAATTCACAGAAGCAAGTGTAATTGTGTGAACTCATATTTTTAACAGTTTTCCTTTGCCCTCAGTATTTTTCAAATATTTTAAGAATACAAGGCAGGTTAAATATTTAGGAAATGTTTTTATTGTTAGCAAAAATTTGAATAGACAACTCTTATATAAAACTGCTTTTGTTATAATTCTCCCTAAATGTGAAAAAAAATCCAACTAATAGAGCAATCTTGTAGGGACATAACGTTCTGTAATGAAAAGTTATGGGGTAAAATGGCTCAGCCGATTCAAAAACTCAATTTCAGTGCTTTCTGCTGAGGCAAATATAAAAGTTCTCTTTGTTCCTAGTTGTCACTTGTTTTCGCCCACAGATATTGGTATCTCTGTGGGAGATAAGGAAGAATTTCTGCAATCTGCACCCTTCACTCTCCATTTCATTTCACTCCCTCCAGAATTTCATTCAGAATAAAATTTGATTAGAGCAAATATAAAAGGACAGAGGGAGCTGCACTACTTAGTCATGCACACGTTCTTCCCCCAACAACTCTAAGTGAGCATTACATAATCCATTTTAACCTACTTCCCCCTCCCCAAGGCCGGAAGCCAGAATTGTAGAGGGTTGTGAGTGGGTTGCATAAGTATGGTGATGGGAGGAAAATAGTTCTGCTAACCTTCCGGCCCTACTAGGAAGCAAAATTTAAGATTAACACAGGAGTTTCACAATAAATCATTTCTACTTCCCATGTTAGCCTCAAGTAGGTCATGGTAACACTTCTTTGTCTGAGGGGTGCTCCCTTCTTACTACACCTTGGTTGTTACCATTTCAACCTTCATCTCCCCCATTGAAAACTGGACTTTAGCCAAACAAATGAAACAGCGTTAGGGGAGTTGACTCGATTGCAACTTCTCTCTTCTGAGAGTTTTGTTCAGAGTGTTTGTTTCTTGCTCTCTGCTTTCCTTTTTATAAACATACTTTTTTTCATATAATTGAAAAATTTTCACTTGTAGGAGGTTACATATTCCAATAGGAATGCCACACACAGTAGGTACTGCCAATCTCACAATTCCTAGAACCATCATTTGCCTTGGAGATGCTTTGCTTCCTCTTAACTTTGAAGAATTAGGAATTCCCAGGGCTATACCCATCAAAGTTATGCACCATTTGCCTCCAAGATTCTCTAGCCCTTTCTCTAGGCTATTATGAATCACTTGCATCATTTCAACTGATTATAAGACCTTATTCCTCCCCTACTGTTCACTGGCGAATGCATTTTTGCAAAGAAAACTATGACTTGATTTTGTTACAAAGCAAAAGGGAATTTTGAGAAATTGCTATTTCTTGCTACTTCAGCATCGTTCCTCATGTTCCAATAAGGTCAAAGGAATACTACCACGTGCAATTCTGAAGAAATCAATTTTGCCTTTTCATTTTATTATCTTCTCCTTGTTTTCTCTCCAGTTATATATTCAAACTAGAAAATATCCAACATACAGGGGCACCGATTTTACTTCTCTTAGCTCATGAAAGCTTTGAAAGACACATTTGGCTTGGATAAACAAACACCTAAACTTAACCAGCTTAAACAGTAGAAGCTGTAGTGGTAAGGTTCCCTCCTAATTGCAGATTAACCCATTATGAATGGCATGCACTTCAACTCAAATCACAGAAACACTTATCATGCAGTAAGCAAACCATCAACTTGGATGAAATTTCACTGACTTATTTTTCACTGCAATTTTCAAATACCAGCAATTTCAAGGGTTGTGAACTTTGCAAATGTTAAAAAGTCTTCATCCTAATGAAAATAGTGTTCTAAAAAATAAATTTAGTGAAATCTTATGGTAGGGAAAGTGGTGTTCAAAGTACTGAGAAGCAGTGTTTCAAAAACAGTCTCAGAGAGCATATGGTACCATCAGTCCGGAGTCAGGAAATCCACTCACAGCAGCTGGACCTTCTCTTCCCTGGGAGTCAGTAAAATCCGTTACACACCCTGCCCCACTGTTTTTAAGCCAAGACACAGACACTGAATCAGGCAGATGTTGAAATCACCCTCTACTTAAACAAGTATCTACAGTTTCAAATATGTCAACAGCGGCCCCTCTATATTTTGCCACAATTAGTCACTTGCTTTCAAACTGCCAGAAAGAAACATACCTTTTTGCTCTGGGGAGAAATCCTATGGATGTCCGACCACTGGTCAATCTAGCAATGGGAGGACAGCCGGTTGTTTTAAAAGAGAAAAGTCTCAGCACGGTGACTCTTGCTTCTTTGCACAAAATGGGGATGCAAAATGAGTCCAACCATTCAACAGAGAGATACTGACAAGTCCCTTTGAAACCTCCACCATCTCACAGATCAAAAAGCTGCTCAGCTAATGTCACAGCAGCAGCTGAGGCTACTGTGACGTCAGTTTCTTGGAGGCGGCCTTCAAGCCATCTCTTCCAACCAGAGCTCTGTAACTTTAGAGCAGCTCCCACTCTGGGTAAACAACTCCAGGTCCAGGACATTTTTAACTTTTATAAGGGAGCCCAGTATTTCCAAACTTGCCAAAAGAGCCGGTGTTAATATCACACAATGACAATGGCCAATTTTACATTCCATTTATTTGGAAAAGTTAACTCCTTTTTTACAGGCAAGAATCATCTCTTTGCCTACCTCTCTCTCCCCTTTTCAAAATGTACTTTGCGGTGCCTTTGGAAGTTGGTCTCTGGATGTGGCAGAATATGTGCAGAAATTTTGTGTATATAATCGCAAAAGATTTGTGAAAAGGTATCAAACTTCTGTCTTGAAATAAAGTAGAAATGGCATATATGAAGACCAGCCTTCTAGTTCTTTGTGATTCTGTGGCAGCTTGCTGCTTGTATCTATAGTGATGGTGATGTCTTTCTGCTAGTGGAAATCAGAGCCCGTGGGAAAGTTTGATACTTATTGTGGTAAGGAAAAAACCAATGAGATACCCATGTACTTGTTTTCAATGAAGGTGTGCTGCAACCTAATTCAGCAAATAAGCTACATAAAAGTTTAAATAATAAGGGCTTATCCTCAAGTCTAAAGTCTGTGTGGTCATTAAAGCATTTAATAATCCCTGTCACATTATTTTTGCCTGCTTCCAGATTCCAGATAAATATTTCATGGGGAGTTAAAAAGTTTACTAAGAATAACCTGCTCATAGTAGGACTTTAGTACATGTAGGACAATTGAATGAAATCATACTCTGTGTTTTGAAAGCCTGGCATCAAAAGCAAAAAAAAGCAACCCCCACCCCCCGTCCCCAAATCTCAAAAGCAATAACAACAACAATAATAGTTAGAGTAATAATAGTGATGACTCATGGAGAGACAGCTCTCTGCAAGGCTCTGTGCTAAGTACTTCTAATATCTAATATATCTTTATCTTAGCTCACTCTCACAGAAAATGTGTCTGTAGATATTAACCCAAGTTTACTGATAAAACCAAGGTTCAAGGAGGCAGAGTATCTTGCCAAAATTCACAGAAACTTGACCACGCAGAGAAGTAGGTCTTGGAACCGGTTTCTCTAACTGAAGACCCTGGAATTTTGTCACAGAGATATTGGTTTCAAATTACTGCCACTACTTATCAGTGTGAACTTCGAGTTTGTTACTTCTGTAAGGGGATAATTATATTTACTTTGTAAGGATGTTGTAAGAGTATGAGGGGGTACTTACAATGCCAGGTACTTAAGAAATTTTAGTTCATTCTGCCTTTGCCCTTATCAGGACACTCCGGACCTCTCTTCCGCTCCAGACCTCTTAATTTCCATGTGTCATTGGTAAATCAAATTAAGACTGTTTTCTACACCCCATCAGAACTTCAGATAATCTGTAGCTAATTACAGGAGGAATTATGCTGTGCTATCCTCTATACTATCTTCCAATAGTATCTGTTTCAATGCCCTTTTTCATGGATGTCCCAGTAATTATTTATTGCAGGTGCTTCATCTGCTTCTTGTCATGGTAAAGTTGACCTCAAATTATATCAAAAATAGAATAAAAAACTAGGCACAAAAAACTTTGATAGAATTTCTCCCAAGTCTACCATTAACTCTAGTTACCAACCCTTTCTGTTGAATAATTTTTATGTATATTAGCTAAAATTTCCATGCTATATTTCATATCCCAGAGAAATAAAGCAATGCAATTAGATGACTGCATACAAAGGCAATAAATACTCAGCTCAGGTATTTCTGAACCTTTCCATTAAAAACTTCTAAGAAAGCTTTGTTTTAAAAAGTTCCTGCTGTTATGTACATAAAACAAATGGATTTTGAAAACAGATGCTGGTATACCCAGCCCTATAGTGATATTCAGACATCTTGAAGCGCCTGACATTTTCAAGCAGGTGTCAAATGGCTGAAAGCCTTATGGAAAAAAATGCAATTTGTTGCACAATCCAGGTCACTGTTAATCCATTTAAACCTTCAAATATGAAAGTGACTCAAATTATTGCTCTATATATTAGAGAGAATTTGGAGGAATCATTCATATCTGATGTCATACTAATCCTATTTCAGTGTATAACAAATATGTAAAGAAATGCATGTAACAATTCTTAATGTAAAGTAAATGTAGAAACACGAGCTGCTATCAAGAAACAAAAAAAGAAAATCCTGGAAAGGGTCTGAAAAGATCTATATAAATGATGCTATTAAGCCACAAACTAAAACATTTTGGAAAGGGGGAAAGAGCAATGAGTGCATAAATGTCACTAGCAGGTGTTTCCAGACTTACAGAATTTTAGAGCCAGAAAGAACCCCTGAAATCATCTAACCACGCTTCTAATTTTACAGCTGAGGAAAGAGGCCCTGATGTTAAGCCATTTGCTCAAGGTCACAAAGGCACTAACTAGCAATGCCAGGAATAGAATCCAGGTCTTCTAATTCCTGGAGGAGTGCCTTAAAGTTTAAAATTCCAAGGAGCTCAAGGAAGGGAATAGAACCCAGGGATAAGAGTTTGGGGCGTGAGACATTTATTTCTGGCTTTATTAAATCTTAAATTCAGTTCTCTTCTAAGTCCCAAATGAGGGAGCTAATACTTCATCTTCCAAGTATAACATAGGAGTCATATAACAGAGTATTTATCTTCATGGCCATTTATTTAAAGAGGTTTGTATCCTTCAATAATGTAAATCCTCGGTCAGAATACGAAGACAAAAGAATTTTAAATTAGTGATGGAAGAAAATCTAGGGATAAATGCACCAACTTTGCCTTTAGTATCCCACTGCACAGATGATCTTGAAGCACCACAAAGCAGTTATTTATTTAATCTCTTTATACTGGGTGGCTTCTGATTTCTTGCTTGTATAGTTTTTCAGCCCCTTCTTCTTTTACTCTCTAAACATATTTACCAGTTAAAGGGGTATTGTATTTCTATTTTCATTGTAAACCATATGGAAAAAATTGGAAAAGAGATGACTTTGAAAAACTGAACTCATTCTTATAGCATATTATAATTTAGAAGCTAGGGGACTTCGCTGGTGGCGCAGTGGTTAAGAATCGCCTGCCACTGCAGGGGACACGGGTTTGATCCCTGGTCCGGGAAGATCCCATATGCCGCGGAGCAGCTAAGTCCGTGTGCCACAACTACTACGCCCGCATGTTCTAGGGCCCGTGCTCCGCAACGAGAAGCCACTGGAGAGAAGCCCGCGCACCGCAACAAAGGGTAGCCCCTGCTCCCTGCAACTAGAGAAAGCCCGTGCAGCAACGAAGACCCAACACAGCCAAAAAAAGGAAGCTATTACATGTGGCATTTACAATTTTCAAAGCGCTTTACGATACATCTCAGTTGTTTAGCAGAACTCTCTTGAACATTAAACGATCTTCCATTCTTAGGAAGAGGTCTTGGGCACTCCAATTAACATTCCACTTAACAAATATTTGTGAGCACCAGCTCTGGGCCAGCTGTAGTGTTAGATCCTGAGGACTGGAAGAAGAATAAGACAAATCTTTGATCTCAACAAGCTCCATCAACTCTGAAGATCCCTGAAATGTGACCTGCAGCATGACTGTCCACTTCCTGAGTATTCCTTGAAACAAATTTATAAGCAAATGTGGGGTGCTTCTCCTGGTAATCTCCATAGCGTTCCACCAACGGGACCACAGTTCCGTGCTGTGTTACTCTCAGGTCTTGCTGCACCCTGCAATCGCTCAAAGATTTAAAAGTTCCTAAAGCTGGAACTTTCCTCCACTTTCTGAACTAGACCATCCAGGGGTGAGGCCCAGTTTTCTTAATTTTTATAAAGTTCTACAGCTGAGTCTGTGAAACTTGGTCCTGTGTTATTTGAGTCCTAGAATGACAGAGTTTGGACTCTGTGTTAGTAAAAGAAATAGGTTGACACTTATCAGAATCTGTTTTAGATTATAAAATGATGAGAGTCACACACAAAGTATTTATTATCCATGGAAGTTACATGCTTAGGTTGTTGTGTTTCAGCTAACGTGCTATTTTCCCAGTGCTGAATGTTTTTCCCTAGAATCACGGGATGCTGGCTGTCTCTCCTATTCTGAGGGATGGTGACATGTCAACAGATTTTTTAGCCAAGCAAATCTGTCATGGGGATTATGTACAGGCATTTCCAGATGACAGAAATATTCAAAAGAAACAGTTTCAAACTATCTGTTTTATTTTATTTTTTAAAGTACTGGTCTATATTTTGAAGAAACAAAACAATAAAACATTTTTAAAACGTGAGCTATTTAAGACTAGAGACAGATCTTCCTTACAGTTTTCAAATTTGTTTTTAGCATCTCACTATATTATTTCCAGATTCTTTACTTGGGAGATATTGATAATGATAACAAAAGCTAAGTGATACAGGAACTGTTCTAGGGCTACCTCTCATTTCATTCCAGAAAAGGGCCTTGGGAATGACTTTCCACCACAAGAGGGCCACCCTGAGTCACTTCTGTTAGGAAGTTCTAGCAGGAAAGCAGGGCTAAGAGAGGCCATTTAGGGAGTATAATTTGAAGGACAAAGGAACTGATCTGTATTCTCCCCGTCCTGCCCCATCCCAGGGTGTTGCTACCCCACCTATATCTTCTACCAGAAATAGGAGACAGCATTATATTTTTAGTAATTGTCTAATCAAATGCCATTGACAAAGGAAGCGATTACTGGCTAGTCACAACTTTGCTCAGAAAAGGAGAGCTGCTACTCCCAATTAAAAGAACAAGAGAAATCCCCTGAAAGAACAAACAGTGAAACATCTCTCCAGACTACTAGACCCCTAGTTCAAAGAGGAGGTAATAAAAATGCTAAAGGAGTAAGAAAGATGATTGATAGAAGCGCAGAGCAGCGTAACAAGGAACTAGAAACTCTAAAGAGGAACCAATTGAAGTTTAGATAACTCAATTGCTGTGATTACAAACCCATGTAAAAGAAAAAAAGGAACAGCTAACACACAAAAGGGCTGGAAGGAACAGTCAATATAGGTAAGCTTTGATCGGAGCCCGGGGAAAGTCGTCTTTTTCATTCGTGGGCCGTGGAGCAGGGAGAGAGACGGAAGATCAAAAAGAGGAACTGTATGAGTGGTGCTAGATTTTGAGGGGCTAATGCGAGAGGTCTTGGTGCCCAGGTGCAAAGGAATATGGCATCATGATGTGAGAAGGCTACGGTAAAGGATCTGGAGATGAGGGTCCAGGAAGGGAGGCCCACAGTCACACTTCAGTGTAGCCTTGGGTCCATTCCAATCAGAGGACTTCTGCAGAGATAGCTGGACCCACTCTCTACACCAAGATCTCTTAGTTAAGTCCACAGAGACGCTAACAATGCCCTGACACCTATGCTTGGCCCTTACACTATATTCTTTTGTTGTCGTTGCCACTGAAATATTTTGCACAGTAAGATTCTTTCATTCTTTCTTTTCCAATTATTTTGCATCTACCCTACTGTTTTTAATCCATCTACTTTCCACAAATATGAGTACTTCAAACAAATAGCTACTTGGGAATAAATCACATTCCCTCGAAAGTGACAAGTGTGACCAGAGGCATGAGTTTCTCTTCCTGGAGAGCTTTCTCATTCCAAGATTTGAAGGTCCATTGCTGGGGGATCCTCATTTTCCTTCAACTACCTCCTCTGGCTGCTTTCCTGGGGCTTTTTCCACTACATGGAGTCTAAGCAGGTAGAATAATGCTAAGACCTTCCATACAGTGGTTCCGGTGCTTCTGCAGATACACATTTCCTTTCAGGTAAAGGAGCTCAGATTCCAAAATCCAGAATAAATTAATTTTGCTGACTCATTATGTTAACCACCATCCCCTGCCCCCTTCAAAGTTCTAAACAACTGATCTAGGCTGACACATAGGATGTCTATTTAAATAGTCTAAGTCTGTTTTATCTGTCCAGGAGTTAATAATACAGAGGGAATGACAAAGGGAATGGATTGTACAAAAATCGCACATGTTCATGAAAAAGAAGGGAATTACAAACTAGATGCTAAACTGAGTTTTCTGACATTAACAAATAAAAGACACTATAAGGTATTTTTTTTAAAAAGCTCTTAAATTCTCTTTCCTTACTAAGCCATTTGAGGCAAGTGGACAAACTGATGAGCTTCTCTCTGCCCCTCAGACTCTTTAAATTTTCAAACATGTAGGTTAAGGCAGGAACTTTCAACATGAACTCAAAGAGCTGACTTGCTGACTTCACAGGTACATTATGAAGAATCTCAGAAAGGAACAAATGTTTGTCAGCCTTCGATGATCACTTATGCCTCTTGCTTGTTAACACAGATTTTATAAGCAGCTCAACCCAAAACACTCAGAAGAGACTACAGAAAAAAAACATGTAAAGCACACTTTTTCAGAATCAATGATTTCCAGAGTTCCATCTTTGGAGTCGGCAGTATAACAAAGCTCCTGAAATAGTCGTATCATTCCTGAGTACTTCAGGGTCCCTTCCCATTTTGTGAAATGAGTAACTCTTCTAAACGTTTCTGAAAGGCTCTAGTTTTTCAATTAGTGCAATCCTCCAACATACTGTTTATTTAATATCTATCTTGGTACAAGAGAAAACTTTTAAATTATTTACCCAATATGCCTAAAAATGTTCTGATGATTTAAAAGAAAAAGAATCAAAACAAAAGCAAAATATTATGAACTGAACTTGAAATACCCTAAACAGAAATTTTGGTTTAGACAACATTCAAAGAAACATTCTCATCCACAAGTCAAAACAGTTACATGAATATTTTTTGAAAGGCTGAAAAACTGCTGAACACCACTGACTATATACTCTTATAGTAAATTTTATGAATTTATAAAATCTTACAATTTTATCTTCAGATGTTGGATTTTCATGGTATTTGATTTAGCTATAGGAAAACTCAGATAACTATGAACTAAAAAAACCTTTTATAATTGTAACAATGAAATTGAATAATCAAGAAATGTCAATACATTTAAGCTTAGTAAACATAAACATCTGAGTCATAAGATAAGATGAGGTTCTTTGAGACATCACAGCCTGGTCTGACAGTGGAAAGTGAAAGGTGGAGATTTTTCCTTATTTTTAACAGGCAAGTGTTGCCTTTGCTGCTCCTGTTCTCTGATCAAGTGAGATGGTAACAGCACTCTACTTGAAAGTGGTTCCTAAAAGTGCTGTCAACTTTTCCCACTTTCTGATATTACCCTCTACCACTTTCTCTTCAATCCTTATATTCAATTAGAGCATCTCACCCAAAGCATGACTCTACCAGAGGAAAGTGGGCTGTGGTTCTGTAAGAATATAGCTACCAACACTGCATGAATATTTAGAGTTAAGGCTTAGCTACCAAATTGACATTGCAAACTTCATTGGCGGCTGATGAAATAACCGCATCCCACTCTACCACACAGATTGAAATGAAGGCTGGAGAATGCAAGCCAATACACATTCCAGGCTGAGCACTGAATTTTCCCTTGTTTTATGAGTTTGAGCCTGTTCTGCTTAAAAGTAGCCAAACTGAATTTTTTTTCTTAAATCTAGGCCAAATTACCAAAGACACTCCTTCCTACACCCAAGAATGTGCACACAAAGGAATTTTTTGTTTGTTTGAACTTATTTTCAGTGTGATGTTTAAATAGCACAGATTCAAAGGCGCAAATATGAGAAGATTCCTTGTCTCAATAATTGGAGGATTTTGTTTTCTTCATGAACAAAGAAGCCTGGGTGTTCCTCTTTTAGAGCTAGCTTTATACAACAAAGATAATGTGAGGAACAGGATCAAAGGGGAGGGGAAGGAGATATTGGGGACTCTCTGAGGTCTTGGGTGCCATCTTTGTTAACTTTTCTTCCCGTGGCTATGCCCTGTGGTGAAAGGGAGAGATGCACCCTAGATCCTTGGTGCTCACAGAACAGCCTGGAGTGCCAGGGAGAAGAAAGCAAGGGACAAGGTCACCTTGCGCCTGCTGGCAGTCTGCTGAGACCGCCTTCCAACTACCGGCCCCCAGCAGGCCCCTAAGATAGATGCAGGTCTGAATCCTCTGACACTAGGTGCATTTCCTATTGTACACCACAGTGTGTAGAGGTGTGTGCGTACACACAGGCACAAACAGAGAAGCCGGCTACGCAGTGGGTAGAGCACAGTTGGAAAGAGCCTCCAAGTCTGTCCTGTTTCCCCTCATCATTATCTTACTGGGGTTGCATATATAAAGAGCCTGGATGGAGTTCAAAATTGTCATGAAATTCTTCTATAAAGTCAATGCCTTAGGAAGCCATAGGTAAGATTAATACCCTTGTTGCCAAGATGACTTTAATTCCTCACAAGAGATCTGAGGGCAAGGCTGGTGTTTTGGTTAGCCCAGCCATCCCTTGGTTAGCATCTCCTTTCTTGTTCAGGTCACAAGATATTGTTGAGGTCTATGTACCAGCCCTGCATTGATTTATGGTATTATTCCATCCAAGAATGCCTAGGGGTTTTATTGTGTTCTCTTAGGGAAATCTAACATGCTCTCAGGTATGCAATGAACAATAAATTGCAACCACAAACCTTTTTTTGCACTTCAATAATAGTACCTGTCAGAGTTAGCTGTTTACATGTCTGTCCTGGTCAATCAATCAATTGAAAGCTGTGAAAAAGTAGAAACTGAACCTCAATTTCCTCTATACCTAACATAGGGGCTTTCCTGTTAAGTAGGGGCTTTCCTGGTGGCGCAGTGGTTGGGAGTCCTCCTGCCGATGCAAGGGACACGGGTTCGTGCCCCGGTCTGGGAAGATCCCACATGCCGCGGAGCTGCTGGGCCCGTGAGCCATGGCCGCTGAGCCTGCGCATCCGGAGCCTGTGCTCCGCAACGGGAGAGGCCACAACAGTGAGAGGCCCACATACCGCAAAAAAAAAAAAAAGTTTGTTAAGTAGACAAAGGATCCATGCTCTATCTTTTTGCTCCATTCTCACATCTCTTTATGTATGCTTTCTCGTCTGGGTTTGGAGGGTAGAATCAGTTGGCATCCATCATTCTTGCTGGGACACCATATCCTCTCTGTGGATCACATGGGGAAGCTTTGTAGCAGAGATGACTGTATAATGACAAAGTGGTGGTTTGTTAGGGTGTGTGTGTGAGATCATCTTGAGGCTTTAATTCAGCATTCACATGTGTCTGTATCTCCAAGTGTGTGTGTGACCCTGCACACACACAATACTGACCTCGGTTCTCCTTTCTGTCATGTACTATTCCTATTCGTCTTCCCTGATATTGTTTGCTTTAAACACCTGTATGAATGAAAGGGGAGTTTTCTAACACTATCACCAGTGTGGAAAGAGAACTGCTTTGTCATTAGAGGACTTGTGGCAAAGGCCATATGACAAAGGTGGAAATGCCCTAGAGAGGATACGGATATCCAATGAATGCCTGGAACTTTAAGGTCTACTAAAAACCTAGACAACTGATGATTCTATACAGCTATTATCACATGGTTTACTATAACCTTGGTATAAGCTGTATCTACATATTTTTGATAATTCAAACATCTCAAGAATTAGTTCTTGGGAGTTTAAAAAAATACATATATAAATGCTTGGGCTCATACATTCAGTTTCAATTAGTGTGAAGTAGGGTCTCAATTCTAAAAGCATGCCAGGAATTCTGATGTATGGCTAGGGTTGAAAACCACTGATCTAGATATTTAGTTCTTGATTCTCCTTGTGGTAAAGAAAGTTTCAATTCTAAAGCCAGTTTCTTAAAGCCACACAGGGTACTGAATATCCACGATCCTTCTGAAGTGAACAAGTGCACTGCATGCCATGCTTCCCCAGAGGGATAATGTTAGGAATCTGGGCAGGACAATTATTTGAAATTCTGACCCCTTTCCTCTAAATGCCAATGAGCTTCCAGTCATTGTGACTGGAACTGGCAACACCTCCATAAGCTACCAAATGCTCCATAGGTAGCTGAGAGTCATTGCTTGCTTAGCTGGCTGTATCTGGCTCCCAAGGCAATAAATATTTCAGATAAATTTCAGCCTCAAACATTTACCTTCAGTTCCACTTCCATTGCCAAAATGGTTCCTCTGAGATGGTGGTCTAGGGGTTGACCAAGGATCTAACAGACAAATTTTGATTTTTAAAGTGGTTGCTTTTCCTGAGATGAAAATTTTTAAAAAGTAACACTTGAATAATTAAGTATAGCATTTATGTTATTTCATTTGTTCTTGTCATGACGTTCTATCTAGCCATTTGAATCTCTAAGACAAAAAGCCGCAAGTATGTAGTGACAGATTTGAACTGTTGGTCAACCACTCCTCACTCCCGGTCTCTCCTCCCCTCAAAACAAAACAAAATGAAAACCAAAATTAAATTGAAAACCATGGATATTAAGAGCAGGTATTATAAACTAAATTTTAAACTATTATGTAGTTTTCCTTTTTATTAAATTAATACTCAAAGGGAAACTGACGTGCTGGGGGATGAGGACTCAAAAGACTGTTGCCAGTACCAAATTTTGTATTAGAGCAAAGATTTTCCATATATTACTTTTTATGCTGAGGGCAAGACACTTCACTTTACTACAGATTTTCATATCCACCAACCAACATACAAGTATCTCTACGTCTGTGACGTCAACGAGTGCTAGTATTTCTGAATCTTGGTGACAGTAGTGCAGTCCAGCTTTCCACTCTGTAAACTGCCAATGAGGTTGACAGAATAGGACCTTCTGGGTACAGGAAACCTATCCAGGCCACTTTAGGTAGGAGGAGAAAGGATAATGTTGAGGTTCACCAAAGTAAGTTTGTCTAGAGAGCAGCTCCCACTGGAACTATGCTACTGGCTTTGGACTGTGATTTAATGAAATTCTACAGAATGACTATTCTTTTCCCTACTCAAAATATTTAATATACTGTATTTCTAGCATATTTCCTGCCCCAGAAGCAGTTCTGTGTGGTAACCTATTATAGAGGACAGGACTCCAGGCAAAAACTTGATTAGCAATATATGGCTCCAAGTATAACAGGTAAATGCAGAAATGGTTGGTTTGGTTGGAATGGTTGAAGCTGGTCAAATGTAGTAGGATGAAGATAATTACTTTCTCAATGAACTAAGGCCTAATCCACTCTCATGCTTCCAAACACATCTTTTTAGACAGAACACCATCAGTATCACAATAAATAGTTTAGTTCCCATGATGGTCACATTTCATTTGTTCACCATAATTTTCATTGATATTTGTTGGTTATCAAAATTATGTTGTTAGTCTGTTGCAACCTAGCAAAAGTACTTTATAAGTCTATATATTTTCTAAGATGTGACCAACTTGTGAATGTCCAGCTTTTGAATTATCATAATAGTCAAATACTGAGAAATAATTGAGAGATCTAGGCAATTTTTACAGTCATTCTTACAGTGATTTAAGAAGAGTGCAAATCAAGATGTAAAAGAAAGAAGTAAAAATTTAAATGATTCATAAAAAGAGAAGTCATACTTACTCCCTTACCTGAAACATTTAATGCTCAGGCTTCTTATTGAATTTAGTAGTGGTAAGATGTGTCTTTTTAAAGAAATAAGCAGTCTTCAGTGTTTTTACAGCATTGGTTACTACAGAAATTATACTTCTTTTACTTCTTGTCTTGAAGGGTGAACAAAACAAACAAACTGAAAATACTACAATGAATGGTAAATGATGAGAGATTTACAGTACAAAAAACAGTGTAAAAAGGAAGACAAGTTTAAATATCGTTGTGTAAGAAAGTGATGAAAATAATACAAGAATGAGAATAAGTAAAATGATAGGCTGGAACATCTGGGAAGGTAAATGCAAAGACAAAAAGAAGAACTCATTAATAATAATTTTTAAAACTTAAGTTTATATCAACTAATCTAAGCATTCATTCAACTTACAATAGAGAACCCTCCCTTATATATATTTACAAAGTCTGAAAACCTACTATTATGTACAGTACTTTCTCTCACTCTGATTTCTATCTCTTCACCCTGAGAGTATAATTGAAAAGCCACATACTTAAAGTATTCAAAAATCTGAAACTAGGAAATTAAAAACCAACTATGTGATATAATACATAGAGGAAAAAAATCTTTAATATTTCAAAATTCAACAAGTTTTATTATAAAAGTTTGTTTTTTTTTTTAAATAGCAAAGCAAAGCAGCATGCGAGATAAATAAGCGATAGGGTTGCAATTTTTCTAGTTGTGACTAACAGGCAGTTAATCTAATATCATGCTTCTGTGTATAAACTGATTTTTAAGTTTAACCCTCTTGCGTGTCTTAAAAGCCATGCATGCTGTTGTTCTTCCGTGGGTTCTCCAATGGATACAAGATACCAGCCTTGCTAGAGGAGTAGCACTGCCTGTTTGCTTTATAAACTCTCTTCCGTGCTTAACCCTGACAAAATGCATCAGTCTTTGGCCACCATACCTGGCTAGAGGAGATCAGTCCAACTCATCGGGTGTGCCTCTACAATTAGGATGAAGGAAAAATGCTGGTTTTCCCTGTTCGGGAATAGTTATTACTATTTCTCTGAATTAGTGTTGCCTTAAAGCTAAGGTATAACACTCCTTCCCCAGTCCTGAGATTCTCCGTTATAGAGCCGACAGTGATTTTCTCTAGAAATAAAGATCATGTTACTTCGACGTGTGGTAGGTACATCAGCGGCTCCTATTTGCTCCTCTTGGTAGGGATCCAGACACAATATTATCTCTCTTTACCTCTGGTTTCTACATTCTTTCCAGGAGTTATGCATCAATCCTGATCATTTAGTGATTTGAAAATATTTTAAGCTTAATTTGAATCTCGGCTCGAAAACCACAGATGAGCAATTGAAGATTTCTATTCGGAATCTTCTTGCAGCTCAATCTATTAGAATCAGTAGAGTAATATTGAAAATGTGGACCTTCAATAATCATATATTTTAGAAATCCTTTCATCTTTACACAAAAACTGGGGGTGGGGGGTGGAGAGAGGGGGAGGCGGGTAAATTTCCCTTTTAAGCAAAACAGAGGGAGAATAGTTGCTAAGTGGTTGGATTACGAAAACCTCAGGCCTGAAGAAGGACAGTGTGAAAGAACAAGTGCGCCATGGGGCTTCCAAGCCCAGAGAGGCTCTGAGCTGGGACTTCCCTAAAGCGGGGCTTGGAGGTCGGTGCGCGGAGTCGCCCCTCCAGGGACCGCGGCTCCGCGGACCAGCCTCGCCATCGCCGTGGCTCGCAATAGGCAGAACTGTACCTGACTCACGGATATGGGCTCCTCGGCGCCGGCGTCGTCCGCGGACTTGGGCACCTCGAGGCGGTCGATGAAGGTCTGCAGCTCCTTGCGGAAGGCCTTCATCTGCGCATTGATGCGGTAGAGCAGCTCGTGCTCGCGGATGCGGCTGCCATCGTCCTCCTCGTCCATCAGTCCGAACAGGTCCCCGTTGGCCACGTAGATGCGCGCCTCGGTGATGATGGTGCTGGTGTCAGCGATGAGCCGGTCGATGGTCTTGCCCAGGCGCTCGGCCTCCGAGCGGATGTCCTTCATCTGCTGCCGGTCAGAGAAGCTCTTGGGCCAGGGCCCGGGCGCGGAGTAGAAGGAGCGGGTGGGCGTGAGGCAGCGGATGTTGCGCACCTCCTCCGAGTCGCTCTCGCCGCCGATGGGCCCTTCGCGCTTGCGGTGTGGCGGCCGCGAGTCGTCGTCGCTCTCCTTCTTGCCCGCATCGCTCTCGGCGTCGCTGTCGCGGGGGCTGCCGCGGATGCCCAGGTGCGAAGCCAGGTCGTAGCGCTGCATGTTGGACATGAGCACGCGGTTCTCGTACTGCAGCTGCATGACCTTGCCGCTGAGCTCGTTGATCTGCAGGCGAGCCGCCTTCAGCTCCTCCTGCAGGGCCTCGGTCTTGGCGCTGTCGTGGTGCCGCGCGCTCTCGTGGCCGCCCGACTTGTACTTGTACTTGTTGAGCTCCGCCGTGATGCGCTTGTTCTGCTCCTCCAGGTCGGCCACGTTCCTCCGCAGCAGCTCCGTCTCGTCTTCCACCAGCTGCAGGTGCTGCCGCAGCTCCGACAGGGATTCGCTCTGCTCCCGCAGGAGGGGGTTGGCAGAGCCGTTAAAGTCGTCGCCCTTCAGGTCATCCAGTTCCGCCTTCAGGCCTCTGTTCTCCACCTCCAGTTCGACGATTTTTCTGCCGAGGATGTTGGCTTCTTCCTCCACCAGCCTCAGCCGCAGCTTGAGCTCAGCCTCTCTGGTGCTGGGAGGCCCCCCGGCTTCTCCTTTAGGCAAAGGACTGTCCAGATCCCCATAAAAGGATCTGTACTTCTGGAGCTCGTGTTCGAATCTGTCCTTTTCTTTATCAATCTTGGCCATTTTCTTTCTCATCAAAGCAGCTTCTTCCTTCACGAACTGCAGCTGGCATTTCAGATCTTCATTGTCCTCCTCATTTGAGAAAAAAAAAAGGGAAGCGGACAGGAGATCATTTTTATGTAAATAAAACAACCAAAAAGGGACACCTGCAAAACTAACTCCTTTTTCTTGTAAATAAGATTTAATGAGACAGAGAGACAGAGAAGTAGATGCTGTACATTTTTCCCAAATCATTTAAATTCTTTGGCAGAGAAAAGACTAGGACAATATTACATCCTGGAAACCAAAAGAGAAGGGAATATAAAAAGAAAAACTGTGGTCATCACTATTCAGAGAATTATACGTTCTCACTGCATACAACTGTTTGGCTGTCATTTTCAACAATGTTCATTTTGTTTGTTTTGTTTTTCTCATGGTTTGAGTTCCCCTGACTGTAGTAAATATGAAACCTCTTCCCTGGAAGGAGCATGTGGCTTAATATGTACTCACTGCCATTTATTGAGCTCTGACTCTCAGCCAGATACTGTAAAGTTCTTCACATGTATGACCTAATTTAACGTGCAGAGTAAGCTTACGAGTAGGTATTAAAATTCCTGGTTTAAAGATGTTCGATAGCTTGTTCAAGGTTACATAGCTCATAAGTGGCAAAGGACAAAGATGAAACTGGAATTCGGTTCTGACACTAAAGCTTAGTTTGGTACATGATCACTCGGCCATACAGCAAGTAATCTGTCCCCCATCTTTATGCAAGGGAGAATTGTTTTTAAAGGGCTTTAAAGTAGGGAAAGTTTAACACTGGAATGGTCCATCCAAGAAGAAATTGGTAAGTGTTCCATCTAGATCACTTTTAAAATTGGATTTATTTCCATCAGTCTGAAATGGATAGAACTGGTTCTGCCTGGTAAAAGGATGATGGCGTAGACCCTGTAGAAGTTCTTCTCACACATTCTTAGGACAACCTTCAAACCCTAATCATTAACTAAACGGAAAACTACAAACAGAAAAATGGAAATCAACTCTTTCTCAGAGAGCTAATATAAAAACACATTATTATATCCAAGGACATATTTCCCAAAGACAATTTCCCAAAACTCTCTTTTAAGTATGCACTTTGGGCATACCATGTAACTTCTGTGGACTTTGGTTTCCTCATTTTAAAAAATGGGAAGGAATAAAAATGCCTTTCTTTTCCAGCACTGAGTCAGCTGTGTTTGAGATGAATTCTGGTAAAAAAGTAGCAACCACTGATGGTGAAGGTGAGGAGAATAATGAGCTCCTGCCAGAGATGCTCAATAAATATGGCCCAGAGCTTTTGCGAGAGAAGAGATGGAGAGCAGGGCACTGGGCTCCTATGCTCCCATCCACTAATAAGAATTAGTATGAGAGTTGCTGAGTGTGCAGAGCCTGAATATCACATTCCTTATATCATTATATCCTCACATGAGCCCCACGAGGAAGATGATATACTATGTCTACTTTGCAGACAAGGCGGCTACATGGTAGAGCGCAAATTAATGTGACAGAGCACATCTGTATTCAGACTGATTCCAAAAATCATATTTTTTCCACTGTACATGTTGCGTGAAAAGATGCATGAGAGGAAAAAAGTAGGGCAATGAGGTAAGATAACAAAATCAGATGTGCTGGCTTGTATGCTTCCCTTTAGAAGGGGTTTAGAAGAAAAGAGAGAAGCACAGAGAACTGAGAGAACTCCAGGAGCATAGTGAAAAAGGATAAGAATATATGTCACAGATAGATTCGATGTGAGAATCCATTTCACAAGCAAAGAAAGAAGCTGCCCTGCAAGAGACTATGTGTTCGGGTCCCTGAACTAATTCTGGGAGGATGAAACCAAGGACGTATTACAATGTCTAATAGCACATCAGCAGAAGAGTCAAAGATAACCCCAATGTTTTGAGCTTGGGTGTCTTGATGGATGTGTTGCCAATAATAGGGACAGAGACTGAACAAAGAGGATCAAGTTTTATGGGAAGAATATGGATTTAAGTACATTAAAATGCTGCCTTTGAGGTGTGTCGGTGGAGGGATACCCAGTGGAAACATCTATCAACAGGCATGTGGAATCTCAGGCCCAAGATTACCAAGATTACAGCACTGGACCTAGAGGACAGCTCAGGCCCAGAGGGGAGGACATGAGGATGAGATGCATAGAGGTGATGATTGAAGCTATTGCAATGGCTTCAGAGGCAATCAAAGAGGAGAAAAAAAGAAAGGGAGACTGAGAAGAAATGATTAAAAGTTGGAGCACAGAGCAGGAGAGTCGAAGGTCACTAAAGCCAGAATTAGAAATAATGTTTGAATAGAAAGTTGTCCAACAATATGCATATCAAATATGCTTTTATCTAGACTAGGCTCTGCTGGGAAGTAAGAGCAGGTGAGACTGGGAAGCTAGCTGGGCTGCATGTTCTATCAAAGCCCTCGATTGCAAGGCAAGGCCTTTATTTGCTAGTAAGAAAAAAAAATGTTATAATACTGCACTTTGAATCTAACCAAAACGGCAATGGATGTGATATAAATCACAGACTGGAACAGAATAACACTTCGCTGGACTATGTAAAGTAAATATAAAAGAGGAGGATATTTGATTTGTGTACGTGTAAGCTCTCCTGCCCAAAGGGATGAAAACATGAAAAGTATTTTAAGAGTTGGACCTATATTGCATGTAACAAAGCCGTGATAAAGAAGGAAGGAGAATGATGGGCATGATGATTATTTTATTTATTTTAAGAGAAGTCTTTTCAAGATACCAAGTATGGTAGTTTCTGCAATGGCCAAGGTTTAAGAATCCTGTATGCCAATGTGCCTTGCCTCCTCATCCTATAACCTAACTATCGTAGGCTCCGTTTGGAACTGGGCAGGGAAATCCCATATATAAATGTGAAATCATTAAAATCAGAGATTGTTTGGAAAGTGCCTTGTTGAAATGTAACTGATCAGAAACGCTTGCTCCTGTTTTTCACAGTGAATGCCAGTCAAGAAACATTACAAAGCTTTGAGATGTGAAGCAAGCTGTCTCTTATTTTTGTGTATGTTAAAGACTCAGTCTTGAGAAGATACAGACGACGTTAAGAGGAAGGGGAACATAAAGATGATAAGGGCCCAAAGCAGTGAACTGAGCTTGGCTTTAACCTAGCCACTACTGGAAGCTAAGTTGCACTCTGATAAATTACATATACTAACTCATTTAATCTGTACAACTCTCTATTATGACCCCATTTTAAGGATGAGGAGACAGCTTGTCTAAGGCCATGCAGCTGGTATGTGGCAGAGATTCCCATGTAGGCAACCTGACCCTAAAGTTACTGTTTTTAACTGCTATGCAATACCATTTCTCAGTATATAAAGTCACTGTGCTGCTGGAGGAACATGTGAGGAATACAAAGAAGAAACTGAATAAAATGAAATAAAAAGCTATATAAATAATAGCAGGTTGAACCATATGAAATTGCCATTCGTGTAGGTCAGAACAACAGCATGTTGCAATTTCATATGGCTCATCTAGAAAAGGGGGACGTGGGAGTATTCAAAAGTGCATATTGATCCCGCTGCAGAGTGCCAGACACTAGACACCGATGAGTGCAAGCTGAATAAGATGGCCCCTGCCTACAATATGCCCTGGCTAAGCATGGGAGATGAATATGTAAATGTGAATTACAACAATATAGGATGCTTGCCCTAACGTAAGTATGTGACTCAATGGTCCTCAACCTTGACTGAGCAATAGAATCAACTATGGACTATTTTATAATTGAGATCTCCCATCTGAGACAGTCCAATCAATCTTCTGGGGTGGGTTTTTGAAAAAAAGACAGGTAATAACCTCTGAAAATAAATGAATTGAAAATGATAGCAGGGACTTCAAAGGCCATAATAGCGTCCTTGCAAATTTCCCAGGACATTTCTGTGCATGAAATAAAAACTGGTGGATTGCAACATGTCTTGACTGTTGTAAGGCCCCAGGTCCCACTGAGAAGTTGATGAAAGCTGCATATGTCTTTTGCAGAAAAGTGCCCCTGTACACATGGAGTGGGGGGTCCACAGAGCCAGGAACAAACAGTTAAGAATTCCTGGATTAGAGAATGTTGTTGAAAAAAATAAATAAGCTTTACCATGGGAAGTATAAGAATAGGACAAAAGAATAGGACAAACATGAGTTAAAAAAATAAACTGTTGATTAAAGCTGACTTAAGATTTTTAGAACGGGGAGCGTATAGCACCTCTCCCTCAGTGAGGCGGGGAAGAGAACTGTTGCATAAAATTATGGCAAAGACACGGTGCGAGAGTTGTGGTGACAGAGCATATATGAACTTATTAAGGGGATGATGAGAAAGGTGCAAAAAGGAGATGATTTTGGTAGGAGACTCTGGGATTCTAGAACTGCTGAGGCCTATAAATGTTCATGTCCAGCACCAGGGGAAAAATTAACCAAGGACAGAGCAGGGAGAGCGAGGAAGAGGAAAATTAACAATTAATATGTTATGCTTTTAAAAAAATGAGTGAGATCAACTTTTTCAAATTTTGAATATTTAAGTATTGCTTTAGTTAAAATTATTATCTAATGAGAAAACCCCTTGTAAGAATAAAAAAAAGTACATATGCTACAGTCCTATAGATCCCAACTTACACATTTAAAAATCAATATCTAGCCAAGTATTTTTTTTTTTTTTTTTTGCGGTACATGGGCCTCTCACTGTTGTGGCCTCTCCCATTGCGGAGCACAGGCTCCGGACGCGCAGGCTCAGTGGCCATGGCTCACGGGCCCAGCCGCTCCGCAGCATGTGGGATCTTCCCGGACCGGGGCACGAACCCGTGTCCCCTGCATCGGCAGGCGGACTCTCAACCACTGCGCCACCAGGGAAGCCCTAGCCAAGCATTTTTAACGAGCCATAATATCATAGCTGTCCCTAAATATTTCCTCTTCTGTTTTAAAATCTCCTTTATTACATCCACCAGCACCTCTGCTCTCCCTAAAAGTAGACCTAGTCTTTACTGTGGCTGTGTTTCTAAGTCTCTTAACAAGCCCATGTTGAAGACATGTTTTAAGTTTTATTTTTATTACTTAATTTCCTTTCTTTTGCTTCCCCAGTCATTGGTAGAGAGAACTACTTCACGCTAGGACTCTCCAAAGCCATCAGGAGTCTCTCCCTCCCCTCTGCCACCCTTCCTACAACATTCCTTTCTTTACTCTCTCCTGATACTATAGGAATAGCTATTCTATTGTCCTTATTAATTATGAGTGAACAAGATCAGCACCATGGGTACAGTTCTTAAATGTAGCAACACATAAAGTACTAATGACATTCTGCTGTGTGCTTACAATGCAAAAGCAATAATAACAGGGATGTTAGCGCTAGCTTTTAAAGAAAAGATACTGAATGCTTTATATTGTCTCCTGCATCTACAGCTACATAATTGATATGCATAATTTAACTCTGTTTTACATGAGTGTATCTGGTTACTATGTCTACTTATAGATGTAGCTTATTATTATATACATTTAGAGATGTCTGATGTACTAGCTGAAATTTTATTTCCACATACCTCTGTGGGAGTCTGTTGAGCCTTCTTTTCAGATTTTGGCAAATCTTTGCTTCCTCTTCTCTTTAAAGATAGCTGAAATAAAGCATGAATAGATTTAGTTTGGTAAACTACAATTTTAATTCAATTTTATATTTTTAAGTATCCTAATTTCCTATGATAAAACCAAGCCAAATGAAAAGTGTTAGTTTAATAGCCATAAGGGAGGGAAAGAAAACCAAACCAGATAGATTTAGATATATTTTACTTTGGATGGGGATATATATCACAATAGAAGAGTAGCTGGCAATTACCAAGGTGATTTGGGAAATACAGGAAACCTACTATAAAAACGCAGAAAAGCAATTTGGAGAAAATTTAGATCGATAACTCAATATATTATATTATTCAAATGAAAGAAATCCTTGTTAGCATTCTACATCGTTAAAGAAAAGAAAGGAATACGGTATTATTTGCAGTTGGACTTAGGTTGTTATAAGCTTATAAAGACAAACTTTCAGTGGATTTATGTAGAATTTGAAGAATTTCATTCTTTCCTCACCACATATGCATGTAGACAAACATGATACACATGTTCATATACACTCTTCCACACACATGTAATACTGTAGGGAATAGTAGGGGTTATAGTAAAATGGAGATGGCATGCTCCATCTAAAGGAGCCGGCTGAGAGGGAATTAGGAATGTAGGCTTTTTCAAAAGAAGCCGGAGATCTGGATTTTTACGTAAAATCTCCCCCATTTTATTGGCTGGCTCTAATTGAAATTCAAACAAATAACACTTTGTAGGTCAAAAAATACACATCTAGTGTCAAATCCTTTCATGGACCAGCAGTATTGATCTCTGGTGCTCAGTTCCATTTCTCACCACCGTTAAAATAAAGTTCCTCTGTATGAACAGTAACTGTATGTATGAATATCTACCATGTACCAAATACTGAGCTGGATACACAATTAAATAATGCACCTACCATTAGTAAGCTCACAATTTAGCGTGGGAGACAGGGATGCAAACAAAAGTACAAGTTGGCAAATGCCGTGCTTTAGGTTCTGTAAAGAAGCGACTTTGTCCTAGTGTGGCATCACCACCATGAGAGTAATAGCTGCCACACAGCAGACGTTGAAAACAATACTGGCTGAACTAATGAGTGAATATGAAACATGAGATTCTGAGGTCAAAGAGGAGGACGGCGGTACAGGCTGACAGGAAAAGGAGGCACGGTTTCTCTAAAGAGCAGGCTTCATGAATTTGCCAAGACCTGCAAATTAAATTCTTCACATGTTCATTTATAACCCAATTCCAGTGTTAAAGGCTGGCATACGTTCGTGCTGCAACTGCTTTCATTCAGTATAAAAAGGAAACTACAGAGCCGAATGAATAGTCTACGTGGTTATTTATTTCTAGTTCACAGACATTCTCCATGTTGCTTGTATAATTTTCTTAGAAACAGAAGCTGTGGGGACTGATTCACCATAACCAAAAGTGATTTAGGAACCAAGCAGCAAAAACAGTCTCAAGAAAACCAAGAATATAGTGAGAGCTGAACTGGGGAATCCTGGAACATTCTGTATAGGGGCTACCTACAAAGAACCACCTTATTTTGTTGAATATTTATGGAATGCTCTTACTTTGAATTTACTCCATTATATGTTTATTTAGCACTTACTAATGCACTTCATAAGGTACCATAATAAAAACAGCACAGTCTCTGCTCATTATGAAGTTCCTGATTTACTTGGCAAATGGTCAGTTCAGTCTGCAATTTAATACAGTGTGATGAAAGCAATGATAATGCAGAAGCAATATTAACTGGCATTGATTGAGGACTAATTCACGTCAAACACTTTATATACATTACCCCAACTAATTCTTAAAACACCCCTTTAGTCTCCTTTTGCAGATGGTAACACTAAAGCTTAGAGAGGTTAACTAGATTATTTAAATCAGTGGTTCTCAAAGTACGATCCCCAGAACAACATCATCAGTGTCACTTGGTAACTTGTGATAAATGCAAATTCTCGGGACCCATCCCAGAACTACTGAATCAGAAACTCTGGAAATGGGGCCTAGTGAGCCACAATTTAACCAGCTCTCCAGGTGATTCTGATGCATGTTGAACTGTGAGAAGCATTGGTCTAAATTCACTACTTGGTAAGTAGCAAAATCAGATCTTGACCCAAGTCTTTCTGATCTTTATTATTTACTAGATCACAAAGAAGAAAGGCTTAATCCAGTCTAGGGCTGGAGATGGTATGGGGAACTAGAGATGATTTCCAGAAAGAAGTAACAGCTTATCTTGAATCTGGTAGACGAGGACTAACACACCTAAAGATGGAGAGGAGGGCGAAGGGAAGAACAAAGCATTCCATGTAGACCATTTCTGGAACACAAAGAAATTTGGGATGGCTGTAACAAAGTGTGAGGAGAGGGTGACATGGGATTTACTATCAGATCTTGAAGGACATTGAATAAAGTTTGGATTTTACCTCATCAAGTCAAATTATTGTCCTAAGGTCAATTAGAAGTATTAAGAGGTTTAATTACTAAGTTATTAATTTACTAAATTTAATTATCCAATTAATTACAATAATTAAATCATGATTAAATTATATTATTAGATTAGTTAAATTTCATTATTAAATTATTATTAAAGGAGTATCCATAATCAGATTGTCACAGAAGAAATACAAAGACACAAAGGTGGTAGTCCAAATGACCATGAAGTAAAGGGATGACATGCAAGTGAAATGAGGGAAAGTATGCTCTGGTTCTGAGAACTTTTGCGGGGGAGTTTGTTTTTCATTCATTCCACATATATTTGTTGAGTTCTGGCATATATACGGTACAGTATGGTTATACAAATATGAGAAATATTTTACTCTCCTCCCAAAGAGCTAACTGTCTATGATGGTAAAAAGAATGCAGGTAATTAGTTAAAACAGTAGACAGAATTAACAGCATTTATGAATAAAGAACAAACAAACGATTGAGAGAGCAAAGAAACAGCTATGGTTCCAGACGTCGGGAAATCAGAGAAAATCACCCAAGAGCGCTGACCTTTGAAGGACGTGCAACATTTCAACAGAAATAAAACCAAGTAAACAGCAAGGGCAAAGGTGTGGAGGAATAAGCATGCCTTACAGATGAATGGAGACAGAGACACTATAGAGACGAGATAGAAGAAGATGCTTCAGGGACTGAGGTCAGCTTGTGGAGATGAGAAATTTAGATTTTATCGTGTGGGCAATGTAAAAATGAGCCCTCTAAATTAATACAGGAGAAATGCTGAAACTAGGCCATCCTTTCTTAAGAGGCATTTTCTATTTTACTTTTATTTAAACATCACTCAAGTGGTGGGTCAAACTCAAATAAAGCTCTGAGAGAAGGTTTCCCCCTAAATAAAAATATATTGCCTTTAAGGAACCCCCAGGACTACCTGTACCTTTAAGTATCACATTTAAATTTTCAATAAATATTTAATCATCTTTTCGTATTCCTGTAAGTTTTTATTAACTTTCTGACCCCAATGAAACAAAGATGAGAGATTCATTTGGGAAGAGAAAGCTGGAGAAATAAGGTAAGTCTAAACAGTCTCTTTCCCATGAGGATAAAATTTTGTCACCTCCCCCTCTAATCATACCATCCCACATTCATGCACTAAATCTAGGAACCTCTATAAGGGGACCAGTTTAGGAGGCTAGAGCTAAATCTCACATTTTCATCTTTGTTCTCAAAGTAGGCACTTCAGGTGGCTCTCTAGATAAATATGTTGAAAACATGTCTTGTCCACATCTTAATCCTTTGCATTCCCATCCTCAGCTATCCAAGAGAGACTGCTGTTCTTTTTATCCACGCGAAGGCCAGGAATTAGAAAGTTTTACCAAAAATTGTTTGCACAGCAATTATATAAATTGGATTTGTGTTCTAAAATGTTTTGAGACTGACTTTCTTCCTCGATTAAAATCTGGTACACTTCTTAATATGTGATCTCTTTGTGTTTTTGGCAATTAAACAACAGAGAAGAACCCGTCTAAAATGTTACTTTTATACATATCATTTGTACAAAAATCTCCTATGTACTTAATAAAATTAAAGAGGGATCCATTTGTACGGTGATTAAATCAAGAAGCAAACTATAACTGTATTAATATAGGATTTATGGAGCACTAAATGTGTGCCATGTACTTCCCTAAGTACTTAATATGTATCCATTCATTTAATCTTACCAGTCTTAGGAGTCTGCCACCATTATCCAAAGCACACAAAGGATAAACCACTTAGCTAGCAAGTGTTAGAGCCAGGATGTAAGTTATCCAGCTTCACGGCTTTTGCTCTGAACAATTACATCCCACTGCTACTCCAAAACAAGTAGAGGGTTATATTATTTCCGGGCATATCCTTCTGTATGCTATTACATCATAGCTGCATGGGTTTGAGGCACTAGTTTATATATATTACACATGAGCAATGTATTTTTCTATTGTCAACACAGAAGTCAGCAGAAGTGACATACACACTCACTGGTTCTCACAGCCATCCTGTGAATGCTTGTGACTTCAGAGTGACATTGGAAGTGAGGCATGGGGATTTCTGACTGAAGGCTGGAGGAAAACTTGAAGAGCCAGGAACTCTGGCTCTGCTACCATCTGAATGCTTGTGTCTCCTCAAAGTTCATATGTTGAAATCCTAATGCCTAAGATGGTGGTAACAGGAGGTAGGACCTTTGGGAGGTGCTGAGATCATGAGAGTGGAGCCCTCAACAATGGGATTAGCGCCCTTTTAAAAGAGACCCCACGGAGCTCTTGAGCCTCTTCTGCCATATAAGTATACAAGTTTGTGACCTGGAAGAGGGCTCTCACTTGGCCATGCTGGCATGCTGAGCTGGGACTTCCCAAACTGTGAGAAATAAATTTCTGTTGTTTATAAGCCAACCAGTCGGTGGGATTTTGTTATAGCAACCCATTTTGAAAGGGAACAGGAGAGCCTCTTGTCCCTAGAAGTCCTCCTCCTTGCCTTGTGTGTTACATCCTTGACACCTGGCAGAGGAGGGGCAGGTAAGAGCACCCAGAGATCTTGCCCACGACCACATTCTCCACTCTCTCCCCTCAACGTATGAGGCAGGGTCCCAAGCTTCATACAAGACATGATCTTGAGAAGCAAAGGGAATGTGGGTGAAGGAGGCATGCTAGGATGATCAGGTCTTGTTACTCTTTGGCAAATCTTCCAGTGGTTTTCCAGCTCGCTCAGTCAGAGCCATGCTTTACTAAGGCACAGGAGACCTTGACTACACACTGGATTTGTCCTGGTACCATTTTAAAAAGACATGACCAGGCTTCAACCCAGACAAATTTCAATAGATTCTGGGGTTGGGCTCAGGAATTTTTTCCAAGCTCCCACAGTGGGTAAAATGTACAGCTGGCTCTGAACCACAACCCTGCGCTATGTGGTCAGCCCTGCCCCCCACCCCAAACAAGCTCTCCAGCCTCATCCCCACCTCACTCCTCCTCTGCTTTCCCGGCTCCAGTGTCACCAACATCCCTGTGGTTCCTCAAACATGCCAAGCATGCTCCAGATTGGGCTTTTCCTCTGCCTGCAACACTCTTCCTTCATACACTCTCACCACCCACTCCCATAGCTCATTCAGGGTCCCTAATTAGAGAGGCCTTCCCAGACCACTTGGTATAAAAAAACAGGGAAGCCCCTATAAAATACCTCCTCTCCTCTCTTCTCCACACATTCCTTGTCTTCCTAACTCCGCTTTATTTTTCTCCAGACCTCCTCTCACCCTCTGACGTGTGTATCTGTTTCATGTCTGTCTCATTCTGGGATGTGAGTTCCACCCATGCAGGGCCTTTGCAATGTTCTGTGATAGCTCTGGCTCTTAGAAATATACCTGGCACAAAGGAGTTGCTCAGACAATGTCAGCTGAATGAGAAAATAGCTACTTCGACCTTATTTTTTACGTAGCTTTGTTTTTGAAGCATCCTAATCCAAGAAATTGGTAGCTTAAAACAAACAAACAAGTCCATTTTAAAAGTTCCATTTAAAGCTTAGAAAAACAAAGTGTCTCAACCTTTTCAACAAAAAGACTAAAGAGTAAAAAATGTATGAGCTGAAAAGTATTTAAAATGGGACATATGATACACCTTTGCTCTGTTCTAATACTTTTTTTGATTTTTACCAATTCACTTTCCCAGCGTGATAAGTTAAGATTCTAGGTCTCAAAATCATTTTGTTTGGTACCAACACTCTTTGATGGCCTATCTGCCTTTGTGGCTTCTTCTCATCAGCACCTCTACAACAGTTTCTCTTCTGCCCCTGGCCCTGGAAGTCTACAGAGTCTCTGCTTCTCTTCCTGCCCTCAAGCCCGGATCAAGACACTCTACACCAAAGTGCATTCTTAAGTGACCTCTTCTTAGCTCTCAGTCATGGAAGGAACCAAGTCAATGACTCTCCATACTCTTTCACTTTCCCTAGCCTTGGAGAAACATCAATGTGATAATTCTTATGTGAACTAAGTTACTTCCCATGTAATATAATTCACCAAGGATTTACAAAACATAATCTGGAAATTATGGGCATAAAGGAGCCTAACCTTTGGGTTCCTACCAGTGTCTCTTATACATTAGACTTAAGACTTTATTAGTGATAAAGGCTTTCCACAGTAAAACTGTTTACAAAACTGGCTGTATTTTTCCCCTCCCAGTAAATAGTCCATTTACAATGTGCCCCATTAAGAGGCAGAGTCTTTTTCTGCACCTCTTCAAACTGGGCTGGCCTTGTGACCTGCTTCGACCAATAAAATACAGCAGGAGTAACATGTGGTAGGAAAGATGACATGCTAGTTCTGACTCTACCCTCAAGAGATCGTGCACATTTCTGCTCATTCTCTCTTAGAAACATGCTGCCCCATGTGACAAGTCCGGGATAGCCTGCTGGATGAAAAGAGTCACATGGCCTATTTATTCCCATTGTCCTAGCCAACAGCCAGCCAACTCCCAGAAGTAGAGCTTCCCAACTGACTGTCAGCTGACCACAAATATATTCGGGGACCCAACTGAGACCAGAATAATCCATACAGAGGGCAAAAGAATTAGGCAAATAAATGATAGTTTAATGCCACTGAGTTTTGTGATAGTTTGTTGCACATAAACAGCTATTACATTTACCAAATATTTTTCATCATTGAGTTTGAAAAATATTCAGTTGATATTTATTTTAAAAAATCCTTTATTCAAATCCCAGAAAAACAAAAGACATACATAAAAGGCTAGGTAAAAGAGCTGAAGGGAGGATCACAAAACATAGGAAAAAAAGAAAGTCAAGGTACTTTCTTTGTTTTTATTTTTCCCCTACTTTTGTCAATATTTTGATTCCATAAAATATTTTTTTAATAAAACTGAGCTTTAAATAAGTTATCATAAAAGCTTCCCTTTCAGTTCTAAAAGGTAGATGCTTCTCTTAAGATGCTTCTTTTAATAGAAGAAGGTGTTTAATTAGCACCGAAGGCGTGATACAAGTTAAACGCTAATAAAGTTCATTCTAACAGTCAAGCTTAATACAGGGTCTGGCTCAGCACATTTTTGAAGTACTTCTTCTATTTGAACTTAGCTTTTATTCTTCCTTTTTCAGAAGAAATGATGTATACATCTTTACAGTGCTTCCCTGGATCTAGGTTTCTAATTTATATCTGTCAATTTTATTTGTCCTTTTGTTTCTATAGTTTTCTTAGGCAAGGGAAGAAAAATAATTTTACAAAACTTCCTAATTAAGTCAATTTACAGAGTTGAAACATAAACAATTCAAAGAAAGCTGTATTGAGAAAATTCTCAATTGCATTTTAAGGACTAGATTTCCCAAACTCCTACTGATTGTTAGTTTAAAAAGCCAGAATTTAGAAAGGGATAGAATAGAGAAGAGAGGAAAAGAAAGTTGTCATTAATAAATCTATTCCAAGAAACAACTTGGGAAGAATTGGGGAAGAAAATTAATCAACAATTTAAATCTGGGATTTGTTCCCAGAAAATACTAATATTTATTAGTATTAGTATTTATTTAAAAAACTGCATTTTTCATTCTTGGGGAAGATGGGGATTCCCTTCTGAATATTATCACAGAGGTACATGTCACACATGGAGAGGTGTATCTGGCATACAGAGTGTGTGTCATGGAGGTGGAGACCCACATCTGCAAGAATAAATCAACCCTCTTTTGCCAGAAGGTTATCTTCTCCTTCTGTCCCATAAGCCCAGGCCCCTTCTGAGTTATGAGGCTTCAAAACTTATATTTTCTTACCTACAGTGAATGCCTAAGTAAACACTTTTAAAAGCTGGAAAAGCTAGTTTTCTGCTCTACTTCGAACCAATGCCAAATTGAAATAGCTGGGATCATGTCCTTTGTTATTTAAAGGGTTTTTTAAAAATAAAAGAATCCAATGAATTTTCCTTTTCTTGGCTCCTTCATCCTTCTCCCTTTGTGCTGATGTAGATATCCAAAACAGAGGTCAGACTGAATACAGAGTTATATAAATTCTTTATTGCTAAAGAATCTCAATGTGTGAATTCTGTAGAGCATGCTATCAAACCAAACCACCAATGAAAGAGAAAACATTAGAACTTTTGCCTATGTGGGAGTCAGGATTATCTCCTCAGGGCCACATGGCTTTGAATGGCTCTAGAGTTGCATAGTGTCTTTCCTTTTTAAAAGTCATTCTTTGGTGCCAGTCATTATTTTAGATCTCTTCTGCCCTCTTCCTAGAATATTACTTGTTACTAGTGCTTAAATGTTGTTAGATTGGAACTCATTTTCCATAATTAGTACAGTGAAATTTAGGTAAGCCAGAAACTTGAAAAGCAAAATACTGAACTTAACTCCAGAAAATCCAAAAGGTCTGAAGGACCATGTGATGTCAGAAGGGAAAAAAATGAAGGTTTCTCCCATTAATGGGATGTGGTTGCTATAGAACTAGAGGAAATGAAATTGGGAGGAAACTGGAGATAATACTATAATAGTTGGCGCTTATAAAATCTTTGTAAAAAACATCCCTTTTAAAAGTTAGGTTTGGACCCAATAATTCCCTGCCTTCCATTGTGTGCCTTATACTATATGACCAAACACCTCCTGTTCCTTAGACAGAATTAGTCTCTGTATTCTCTAAGCTGCTTAAAGATATTCAAAGGGTTCAAGGCTACTGGTGAGAGAGTTTCTGATACAAGAATCTCTTACATCATTTTAGAAATCCTCTATTGGCGTAGGGTGTAGGTTGTTAGAAGGTCTTCCAAATTATCAATAATAAACTGATCCCCAAACAAGACCACCTAGCTTTAAAAAAGCAAAGGCAACATGATACGAGTGCTTCTCTGATACTCATATCACATATTACACTTGGATAGGTATATCCTGAAAAGGCCTCAGAAAGTCCCACACAAATGAATAGATACAGGACTGGAAGCTTTCTCAGTTGAGACTATTTTTTTTAAACCTGAGAGCCTGGTTAATGACTTTTGAAGTAATAATCATTAAAAAATTATTTTATGTCTTAGATACTTGATCCACAGTAAATGTATGCTTACTAAGCGATGAATGTCATCAGCAAATGCGGAGATTTATATTCCCTTCTAATTTGCTCTAGTTAATGAATTGAGTTCTAAGCACCACTGCATTTAGTAATTAAAATGCAGTTAGAAATTAAAATGCATTTAGAAAATTATGGCTAGGCAGTGAAAGCAGTTTCTTATGGCTTTTCTCTATAATAAGGCAAAGAAAAAAATCGCGGCCAGCATTTGTACGTTAAAATAATGATTTGTCCAGTTTTTATATTGTGTATCGACCAGCTTCTACTTAATTAATGCAGTGATATTAACATCATTTTTGTATCAGCTTTAGAATCTTGTAAGAAATATGTTTGATGTGCCATTAAAGGTGACAGGATGCTAAGGGGTGGGTATTACACAGGTGCTTTAAAATTATTCTTTACACAGTCACACATTTAGATATTTCGTGATAAAATTTCAAAGGTCAGAGTATTCAGTAATTCCCAAAATGCACTTCGGAGGCGGGGGAGTAGAAGCAAGTTTCTGGGATAATTCCTAAACTAAGTTAAAAAGTGATAGCCCATAATTGTGCTTTAAAAATTTTGGAATTAGTTGCTAAATTTTAAAAAGTGGACAGTTTACATTTTAAAAATTAAGATTTCTAGTTTCAGTTGAAAAATTGGAAGACCTGGTAAAGTTGGGTCCTGATTATGGCGTGGCAACCTTAGATTGGAACTGACTACTGAGACATACACAATATCCACTTAGCCCCATCACTCAACACAGATAGCCTCACTCATTCATATAACCTGTTTGACCCCCGAGTGACAGCAGAATGATCAAACTCTGCTCTGGACTGCTAAGGTCACATATGCGGAAGGAGCCCAGGAAACTCAATCTTCCATTCAGTACCTTACAGGAATGCTTTCTATACCACCTAGACCCTGCCTGTGCTCTTCCAGGAGCTTGCTTCAATAGGAGGCAGGCAATACAATCCCTTTACAAATGGCTCTAATGGATAAAATGTCTTTATTTTCATCTCAAATCCACTTAAAGTAGAAATCACTTAAAGTGATTCAAAGAATAAATCTACTTTATCTTCTATATTAAATCCTTTCATTTAGAAGGGAGTGATCACATCTGTATATAATACCCAGTACTTTTAAGCATTCATCATGTGACATGGTTTCATGTCTAGCTTACAGTCAACTTAACTCCCTAAGCCTATTTTGTGTAAATAGCTATGAATATATTTCTCTCCTTTTTGTATTTCTGTAAATTAAAAAAAATCAAATTGTAAGACATCACATTTATTCATATTAAATTTCATTATTAATTTGGGTTTATTGGTCTAGTACGCTAACAATTTTTTTTGTTCTGTCCTTGCCTGTATTTTTCTTGATTGCTACAAGAAGATTCTGCCTACATATTCTTTTATTAGAGTATAATAGGTATGTACTAGACATGTAGTTGAAATAACATGAAAACATTTATAAATAGAGCATGCCAATCAAAATCTCTGTAACCTCAACACATGCATCAAGTAAAAATCATGAATAAAGTATAATCATAGAATATTTTCTCCACAACTCTTAAATGGATTGGAAAAAAATCTTGTTTCCATGGTTTAATTCAATGATAATCAACTTATTCCTGGGAAATTGGCCTTTTACCATTTTTAAAGATAGAGAAAGTAGAAGCAGAAGTAATTAGTTTTAAAAAAATTCACAGAGTATATTTAAAAGCACAAAGAACTAAATCCAAACTTTTAAAAGCAAATAATACATCCACAGACTGTGTTTTGTTTGCATGTATATATGCACATTCATAGAGCAAGTGAGTGTGAGTGTGTGTGTATGTCTATGTGCATACATGCATATGTAAATATGTGTGTGTATGCATCGGACCATGTGAGAGTATGTGCATGTGTACACATGTATGTGTTTTAGGTCCTGGAAAGAATTTCTACACATCTTAAAAATTGCTCAGTGAATTCTAAAACACAAAGCTAGTCAGAATCTCTGTAACCTCTATCCATATGCCAAACACATAGTTTGAAGTCTATTAGAGATATGAGAACACACGCTCACTGAAATAAGTTATAATCTTATTTTACTTTATATTAAGGGATATCTTGATATCCTTTGGAAGTGTACTGTTTTTGATCAAATCAGCTCATTTCAAAGTTACTTTGGAATAAATGGAAAATCACTAAATTTCTGAAATTTTAATTTGAACAAAAACAAGTACCATATTTTAGGCTAAATAAATTTACTTAATTCCTTAATACAATGTTAAAGAATGCACACATATTCACACACATCTTCTTTAGACATGAGAGCAACTTAACAGCTACACATACATTAGTCCCTTTATAAATAATAAATAAGTACCTGGAAGATACATGCATGAACATAGAGCACGAGCTATCACCGAAATAGGAAGAAAATATTCCATATATTAAGGAAGTTATGGAAAGTAATCACAGATGAACCAGATTCATTTCCTAACGTATTATTTTTTAAAGAAAATCTACCCTGTTCACATTGTTACTCTAATTAAAAGAATTTGGGATAACATGACACGAAGCTATCTCTTTCTTCCTATTAAAATATACTTGAAGGCAAAGATTAAAATGTACATGCAGTAAGACTGGAAACTAAGATTAATGGTCAAGCATTTGTCAGAATCTGAGAAAATTTTCCTTCAGTGATAGCATCAGTGGAATTCAACAAAGAAATACTGTATCTTATATGTAGCCTTTACGGTCTGAAACAAAAGAATTGGAGCTGCAAATGAATCAAGACTAGACATCCCTGTTTCTTAAAAGTTAAATACAAATTTGCCATATGACTCAGCAATTCCACTCTTAAGTATATATCCAAGAAAAATGAAAACTTATATTCACCAAGGACTTGCACAAGAATATTGTTAAGCATTATTCATAATAGCTCAAATGGGAACAACCTAGATGTCCACCTACTGATGAGTAGATTCATAAAGTGTAGTATCCATGTAATAGAATACTACTCAGCAATAAAAAATGAACTACTGATACATGATATGACACAGATGAGCCTCAAAAACATTATGTTAAGTGAAAGAAGCCAGGCAGAAATCATACACTGTATGATTTCGTTTATATGAAATGTCTAGAAAAGGGAAGTCAAAGATATAGAAAGTAGATTAGTGGTTGGGGATTAACAGTAAATGGGCATGAGGGATCCTACCGAGGTGATAAAACTGTTCTAACACCGATTTATTGTAATAATTGTACAACTTGGAAAATTTGCTAAAGAAAAAAACATTGAATTGTACAGCTGTTAACGGGTTAACTATATCAGGGGTCCCCAATACCCGGGCCACAGACTGATACAGGTCTGTAGCCTGTTAGGAACCGGGCTGCACAGCAGGAGGTGGGCAGCAGACGAGCGAGCGAAGCTTCATCTGTATTTACAGCCGCTCCCCATCGCTCGCATTACCGCCTGAGCTCCACCTCCTGTCAGATCAGTGGGGGCATTAGATTCTCATAGGGGCGCAAACCCTACTGCGAACTGTGCATGCGAGGGATCTTGGTTGCACGCTCCTTAAGAGAATCTAATGCCTGATGATCTGAGGTGGAGCTGAGGCAGTGACGCTAGCGCTGGGGAGCAGATGCAAATACAGGTTATCATTAGCAGAGAGGTTTGACTGCACAGAGACCATAATAAATCAGCTGTTTGCAGACTCATATCAAAGCCCTAACAGTGAGTGGCAAGTGACAATGAAGCTGCATCTTACGGAGTAGACTGGACATAAGCAACATGCTTTGGGTGTCACTGTCTCGCATCACCCCCAGATGGGACCATCTAGTTGCAGGAAAACAAGCTCAGGGTTCCCACTGATTCTGCATTATGATGAGTTATATAATTATTTCATTATATATTACAAGGTAATAATAATAGAAATAAAGTGCACAATAAATGTAATGTGCTTGAATCATCCCGAAACCATCCCCCCCACCCTGGTCCATGGAAAAATTGTCTTCCACGAAACCGGTCCCTGGTGCCAAAAAGGTTGGGGACTGCTGAACTATATGATATATAAAACATACCGCAATAAAGTTATTAAAATAAACCCAAACAACTAGGCAGCCAACACTTCTACATCCCTACTTTCCCCAATACATGCAAAAATATTGCACAAGCTCTACTTTACCATGTATCTGGAGAAATGGCCTGGCCCCTTTGCGATCAGCAGCTCTCTGGTTATTAAAACCCCAAAACAAGTAGGAACCAAGTAGGGAAGGAGCTAGATAATTAATTGTGTAATGAATCAAGAGATATACTCTTTCCTTATCCAGGGCATCATGGGTAGAAGCATAGACAGAAAAGCCTTGGGGTCACCTATATTGGGGTTTATTGTTTTTCTTACACTAAAGTAGGCAAAGAACAACTACAAGCTGCTTCAAATGTTTCTAAGATTCAAATTTTCCTCACAGTCAGTGTGCCTGTGTAGACAGAGTGCTGCAGTAGTAGACTTTCCTATGTTCTTTCAGAATAGGCCAAAAAGATGAATGTCTACTAGCCAACAGAAATTGGGTTGGAGTTGTGCGTATCAAGTTGCACCACAGCTTTGGATCTGAGAACAGGCACCAAGGGGGACTAAGAAAAAGTTACACAGTGAGTGTCTTGAGCCAAGATTGAATTTAAAAAGAAAATCTGACATTCAATGATAACAGTTTCTAAAAAGAAACAAAAATTAGAAAAAGAGACGGAAGTGCATTGGACAAAGACACTTCAATAGGGAAAGGATAGTCTTTTCCACAAATGGTGCTGGGGCAACTGGAACTCCACATGCAAAAAGATGAATTTAGAAACCTAACTCACACCATACACATAAGTTAATTCAAAATTGATCGTAGACCTGAGTGTAATTTCTAAAACTAGGAAACTCTTAGGAAAAAAAAAAAACCCAATAGAATGATTTTCCTGTGGGTTAGGTGAAGATGTCTTAGATGTGACACCAAAAGCACAGGTGATAAAAGAAAAAACTTTTATAAATCGGACTTCATCAAAATGTAAAACTTTTGGGTTTTAAAAAGCACCATTAAAAAAGTGAAGACAATCCACAGAAGAAAACATTGCAAATCATACATCTGATAAAAGGCTTGTATCCAGAATATATAAAGAGCTTAAATTTGAACTCAAGAATATATAGACTAATAATCCAATTCAAAATAAACAGAAAACTGAAAGACATTGCACAAAAGATATATGAATGGAAAAGAAGCACATGAAAAGATGTTCAGCATCATTGGGGAAACACAAATTTAAACCACAAAGGTATCCCGCTCAACGTTCAATAAAATAGCTATAATAAAAAAGGTAGGTAATAAGTGTTGACAAGGATGTTGATAAATTGGAACCCTCCTCCATTGCTGCTGAGAATGTAAAGTGGTTGGTACAGCCACTTTGAAAAGAAGTTTGGCAGCTTCTTTAAAAAGTTAAACATAAATACATCATATGACCCATAAATTCTACTCTTAGATATCTATTTAAAGATATTGAAACACAGGTTCACACAAAAACTTATATGTGAAGGCTCATAGCAGCATTATTAATAAAAATGAAAAAAAATCCAATGTCCATCAACTAATGAATGGGTAAACAATGTGATGTATACATATATATATATATATATATACACACACACACAATTGAGTATTATTTGGAAATAAAAAGGAATGAAGTATTGATACACGCTACAACAAGAATCAAGCTCAAAAACATTAGGCTAATTTGCAGCAACATGGATGGACCTAGAGATTAGCATACAATGTGAAGTAAGTCAGAAAGAGAAAGACAAATGCCATATGATATCACTTATATGTGGAATATAAAATATGACACAAATGAACTATTTAAGAAACAGAAACAGACTTAGGGTTACCAAAGAGAAAAGGGGTGGAGGAGGGATAAATTAGGAGTTTGGGATTAGCAGATACAAACTACTATAGATAAACAAGGTCCTACTGTATTGCACAGGGAACTATATTCAATATCCTGTAATAAACCACAATGGAAAAGAATATGTATATATATGTATAACTGAATCACTTTGCTGTACAGCAGAAACTAACATTGTAAATAAACTATACTTTAATAAAAAATAAAACAAAACAAATCAAAACATTAGGCTAAGTGAAAGGAGCCAGATGCAAAAGGCCACATATGGTATGATTACAATTATATGAAATATTCAGAAAATACAAAGCTATAGATGTAGAAAACATATTAGTGCTCGACTGAGGTCAGGGGTGAGAAGAGAAGGTGACTGCAAATGGCCACTAGGAATCTCTGTGCAGTGATAGAAATATTCAAAAATTGATTATGGAGATGGTTGCACAATTCTGCACATTTACTAAAAAACATTAAATTGTACACTTAAAACAAGCGAATTTATGATATGTAAATTACACCTTAATAAAGCTGTTAAAATAAAATGTATTGGGTCAATTTTAAACAACTATTCAGGGAATTCCCTGGCGGTCCAGTGGTTAAGACTCAGTGCTTTCACTGCTATGGGCCTGGGTTCCATCCCTGGTGGGGAACTAAGATCCTGGAAGCCATGCGGCATGGCCAAAAATAAAGAAAGAAAGAAAGAAAAGAAAAGAAAAAGTTCAGATAAAAAGAAAGGAAAAAAACAAAAAAACGGTCTGAATATTATTTTGAAATAATTTTCAAAGTACAGAAAGCAGCTTTGAAAACTGCTTAATATGATAATAAATTCTTAATAATCTTACTCTTAATAAGATAATAAATATGGCCTCTATGAACCAAAAATAGAACGTCATAGAAGAGATTAATCTCTGAAATAGGGAGCTGTTGGGAATAAGAAAATTCACACAGGACACTAAAATTCAATGCAAAAATTAAATTTTGCACTGGAATCTTTAAAGAGCATGACGTGACGAACACGGCAATTAACTCAGTGATATTAAGAACAAACTTGAGAAATCATCCAACACAGGTGAAAAGGATAAAAAAGGTGAAAGGATGAGAAAAATAGGTATAAGAAGTACAAAGTGAAGAAAATCCTAGGGAAAAAATAAAGCATATGTGATTATCAAGCCTAGACTACAAGAAAGTTCCTCTGAAATAATTAATAAATAGATGTTAATTTTCCAATTAAAGGGTCTATACATTTTGGGTATATTACAAAGACCATCACCTAGATATGCCCTGGCAGTGTTTTTAAACTGGTTATTCTCCTTCAGCTGTCCAGATTCATTCTTGCCCCTTCTCTGCCCTGCTCTGTACTTTGAGAACTTGACCTTTGCAGACCATTTTACCCAGGCTCCCTCCCCTATCAATTACCTTCTATTTGGGTTTGGCCAATTGAAGGCACTGGCAGAAATGCTGAGGGATAGAGGGCAGGAAGAGAGAGAGTTCAGGGGGATTCTCCTTGCTCCCTCACTTTTTTCAACACCACATCTTAGTAGTAGCTAAGACCCCTCCAGATGACAGCTCCCACTAGGTGGATCCTCTCCACAGTTCCAGCTTTCACTGGCCCCTGTAACACTATTTCCTCAGCAATGTCCTCATCTCTAGAGGTACTGATGGCTTCCAAGTGTTGTTGCTAGTCTTCTCTGAATGCCTCACCAGCTCAAATTAAGCGTTTGTTCCCTTAATCCTACCTACACCACTGTGAATAATCCTATTCATTTGAGCCATCTAGGGTGAATTTTACTTCCTACTGAAGGACACTGATTTATACAAAGGATAAAGAAAAATAAACATGCAGAGAGAAAATAATTTGATATACAAAGGACTCAAAGTCAGACCAATCACACGCTTCTCCACTGCAAAACAAATGCCAGAAGCTAATGGAAAAAAAATATATAATATGAGAAGAAAAAACTTTGACTCAAAAATTTCATTCTGCGTTCCTATGTGAAGTCAACCAAATGCTAACTGGTTGTATTAAAGCTGTTTGCTATGTATTAAAAAACAAAAAACAAAACTCAAAGTTAACACTAGTAGAATTAAAAATGCCTTTAAAACTTTTTAAAAATTTATCTTCTGAATCACTGTAGAACATAATTATTCTAATTTAGCCTTATCTCTAAGTAAATGAATTTGATAATTGCATTTTATCCTTGAAGGACAATACTTTCCATATAACAGATCCTCCTAAATACAAACAGATGGCTACCGTTTCATAAAGTTCTATGAAAACCCTTTTTCCATGTGCAAGGAGGCAGTGGATATAATCACATACCAACATATTAGTCACTCACTATGCACTTGAATGCAATAATCAGTTGGGTTGTCTAATTATTTCTACTATTATTCAAGGCTCTTGGCCAATGTAAGAATGCTTACTTTGTGAAGGAAAGAAAAAATAATGTACTTAATTTTATTTACCACTATGATTGATGGGCTAGACAAATTAGAAATAACTGAGCTAGCCAGAAGATGAATATAGAACACTTTGAATTTTTAATTTTAAGCGCTTCTGAGTTGTCATGCTGAATATAGATGGCTCCATTAAGTAAAATATATAAGTATAAAATGGAAAATGTCAGGAGAGCAGCTAAATGACATCTTTAAATGTCATCTTCAAATGTCATTTACCATCTGGATAAAGATCACTTTAACTGACCCTGAAATGTAAAAATCAGAATCAGAACAGACATCAAATAAGTGACTGTATTTCCATTAAAATGCAATCAAGTCTAAAATATTCAATATATGACTGAATTTTAAATTTGGAAAATACTTCCTAATATACAGTGAAATTGCATGTTATATTTACTCAAACGTAACACAATTATTGGAAAACAGAGGAACCAAGTAAATTCTAATTTTAGGAGCTAAAGCTGGGCTCTTCTGACAGCAATCATGTCTTCTGAAACACTGCTTCTCTTGCCTGTGCATTTATTGATAGCTTTTGTATGTATAACTGTGAGTGTGTGTGAATTAAATGAAATATGGTTCTTAAATTCAGAGAGCATAGAATTTAGCTGTGGAGTCAACAAAAGCTACAAAACAATCTAAAGTATCTTGTGCTTGAATACAAGAGCCCTCTACTCCCTGCTAAGATGTTTCTTTTTAAGAAGAATGTTTATAGGGCAGCAAAGGTAGGAGAGAAACATTTATCCAGACAAATTAGTGCTGTGAGCCCCTTTGATGGATGCAGGGGCAGACAGTGCAGCCTTGTTGTAAGCATGTCCCCAAAACCATTGCAAATGTGAGCTAATGGATGGTGAAGCAGCAAGGACTTCGGACATACCCCATGCCTCATACCTCAGGACAGACAGAAGTTAGAATGGTTCCATAGTGAAGCTAGATGTAAGGGGGAACTTCAGAAAGTAGCAGACATTCATGGGAAAAGAGAAAGCAAAAGTGTTTCAAAGGCCTGTATAAAAGAACAAGCACCCTAGATAGATCTAAAGTTTCAACCTCATGGACTTAAAATTTCTTTCTAGGAGCTGTCTTAATCAGCTAATCTAGAGCTATGTGATAATAATAATATTATTAACACATATTATATTTTTATACTAACATATTATGTATATGTATACAGTATACATACAGTATACTGTATACATAACATATACAGTATACTGTATATGTTATACTGTATACATACAGTATAACATTTTATACTAACATATAAAATAACACATATAACATATATGTTATACTAACATATACTAACATATTATATTTTTATACTAACAACAACAAAATCTGATGTCTATATCATACCTTACAGTTTTTCACACTTTCACCCATGTTACCTCCTGTTATCCTTGTGAATAGACTGTATACGGAAAATATTTATTTTCCTTTAAGAGGTGATTAAATTGAGAATCAGCCATTAAATAACCTATCTGAAGTAACACAGGTATTAAATCTGTAAAAAGAAGAGCCAGGATCAACAGACCTGAAAACATTTTTCTAGCTTTATGTTCTTAGTTGTTTTTGTTTTTTTTTCCTCCGAAGACTCCCTTTTTGTGAGATAAAATAGATTTTTCCTATAGACACACCTTGGAAGTATTCTCTCAAAGCCTGCCCAGAGCAATCCCTAAATGTGTGCTACAGGTACAGAACTTAAAGATTCTAGGAGTACTGAGGTCCCTACCGAGGGCAGGTCATGTGTGGGTCAGGAAGAAGACGGAAGGGGCAGCCTGAGTCCCTGCAGTGAGGCCAAGCTGGCTAGTGGAGACCATGGGCTTGGAGGCAGATGGACTACTGTGGACCTGGCCTGCTTTCTGAGCATTGAGTGTTCAGCTCTAAAATGAAACTATTAACAACACAATGATACATAAAGTGACTGGCTTATAATTAGTACTGAACACTGGTAGCTATTGAACAACTGCAGCCCTGGGGTAATTTTCCACATCCCCCCAGCCAAATTAACTGCTGAATTGACTGTCCCAAACATTGAAAATTGAAAGCAAATTTAGATAGTTTTTGGGAGTGAAAGGATCTGCAGCCTTCTCCCATTCTCTAAACATGCAGTTCACACTTTCTCACCAAAGAACACAGAAGTTAAACTGCAGAACTGATACCCCGGATATCAGAGTCGTCCTCTTGTTTTTGAACTCCCGTCCTCATTCCCCCTCCCAAGAAGCCTATGAGAACTTGTTTCAGGGAAGAGTTGCTGCTTCTGGAGAATAACTGGGGTTTGCGAGAAGCAAGGTAGAAGCCTGGAAATTTCTAGGAGGTAGCAAAAATCTCAAGAGACCTCTAATTCTGGAAGTGGGGTGAGGCTGGAGTTAGTCATCTGCTTCCTTCTCATCTTATTTGTAGAGCCTCAGCACCATGGAAAGAGCCCCGATTCTGAGTCACATTTTTTGTTCTCTCTGCAAAATAGGGCCTGAAACACCTCTCCTAATTTCCATTCACTCTCTCATTCAAAATTATTTGTTGTTTGTCAAATTTTGTCAACAACTACTGGTTGTTGTGGATACAATGATGAATAAGACAGATTTAGTCCTTAACCTCAGGGAATTTACACTCTAGTGCAGGAAAAAGTTCCAGACAAATTAAATATGAAATAGAAGTTGTTATAATATTACAGAATATATGGTCTAACTGACTACAAGCCAGGCACTGAACTGGACGCTGAAGGTGCCACAGTGATCAAAATAGGTAGGGCCCTGTCTTCATAGTGTTCACCACACTGAGACAATGAACATCAAAGTATTCAGTACTCAGTATTCAGCAAATACTCTGCTGTCAAATACAACCTCTACAAGGTTGTCTTTTCTATCAGAAAGTAATTAACTTTCTGATAGGAAAGACTACTACTCTCATGGCGACATTAACTGTTATTCCCTTATACACACTATACACATACTCAGTAAATGTTTGTTTAAAAATATTTGCTAAACTGAAGTCAGATCAAAGTCTTGGGATTTTAGCCTCATGGAAAAGGCTGAGACAGAGAGTAGATGCTATTTTCTGCCACTGCTAGAGGCAGGGCCGTTCTCAGGCAGCCAAGGGTGGCCGTGGGTAGACGGCAGTGGTAGAGAACAGTGTTGATAATTACTGCCCCAAAGCCTAAAAGCACCACAGGGACAAGTTAGGTCACAACGACACCCCTGAGTAAAGAAGGGACTAGGTTGTTTAATGGGGGCTGGCTCTACATGAGGTTTTTGTCTGTCACACACACAACAAAGGCCAAAGGACCTCAAAAAGATTCTTATTATGCTCTTGGAAACATAAAGACTTTCACCTTCAAAAAACATGAGAAGTCTCCTATTATTTTAATAATAGCTAAAGACAAATGTTTGGATGTTTAACTGATGACCAGCACTCATTAACTTGTGCCACACACCATAGGGTGAGAACCTGGCAGCCTTCCGGTGGCAGATTTCACTGCAGAGAATTATACGTTTAAAGAACTCACCTCAGAGACTTTCCGCACAACTTAGAATGTCTAGGTACCATCATTCAATACTCTGGTTTATTTCTTATTGGAAAAGATGGTGAATTCTTTGGTCATCATGATGTCTTATTGGCCTCCTGGGTTGGAGAACTAAGACTACATACAAAGTGGGGCTCAGATTATTCAGAAAGCTTCACTTATTCTCAGCCCTGTGTATCGGGTCTTCAGTTCTGATTTCGACACTAAACCAGGTCCTTGAATGCTGAGTAGTAGCAACAACCAGAGAGAGTGTTGTAGGTCTTGGTCTCTGTGGTTGAAAACCCTTCAGCAGAGCCCTCAGTGAGTGCAAACTCTCAGTTTAATGCAACATTCTGATATCTGTGTGTGTGTGTGTGTGTGTGTGTGTGTGTGTATGTGTATATATACTGCCCAGTGTATATATTCTGCCCAGTGTATATATTCCACTGCAGTGGAAGCACAGAGTCTTAACCACTGGACCACCAAGGAAATCCCCTGATATCTGTATATTTGTAGCCTCCATGGTATCCATATGGCCACATTCTAGCAGATAATAAATTACTGTTCAATAAATACCTGTTGATTGAATATACAAAAAATTACAGTAATAAAATAATAGTAGTGATATGAAGTGGCATCCTGACTATGAACAGAACTTTCAGGAAGCACAAAGATGGATAACTGATAATGTCGAAAATGACATTTTCATAGAGACCTTTGAGAGCATTCAGTTTAATTTCTGCATTTATGGATAAAGAAACTGAGGCCTAAAAATTTCAAATTATTTGCTCAACATAACAGGGAATGAGAGGTGAAATTTTAAAGCCAGTTTCTAGACTCCACGACATATGTGATTTTTAATAAGTCACCCTCAAATTCACAGCTAATGACAAAATGTTTTAACTTTATTTTCTGCAAAATTTAAATTCCTAATTTATTAAGTGTATAGGTGAGAACTGACAATTTTTACAAAGGCTCATCCATCCATTGGTTGCCATCCATCATCACATAAAGTCTGTTTATAATTGTCAACATTCTGCTGTACTGTAATTGATTTTCTTCATGGTTATTCTGGAGACCTCTCATGAAACCTGGTGTTACTTCCATATTAGGTCACAGCTAGGTAAGAATTTCATTCAATATTTCTCTCCCTGACTTGACTGCTACTAAACTTAGATTAACAGTGTACATCCCCTGGACTAAGTTTTCCTTCATGTTCCCAGAATTCTTCTGTGACCAAAGTTTTAAACTCTTATTTCAATGGTTATGATTTACCAAGAACCATTTCAAACCCCTTTTTAAAGTAGGTTGGAGGGCTTCCCTGGTGGTGCAGTGGTTGAGAGTCCGCCTGCTGATGCAGGGGACATGGGTTTGTGCCCCAGTCTGGGAAGATCCCACATGCCGCGGAGCGGCTGGGCCCGTGAGCCATGGCCGCTGAGCCTGCGCGTCCGGAGCCTGTGCTCCGCAACGGGAGAGGCCACAACAGGGAGAGGCCCGCGTACCGCAAAAAAAAATAAATTAATTAAAAAATAAAGTAGGTTGAATAGAGAAGTCAGAGAAGTAAACAACTCTTCAGTAACTATGTGGCAACATGCTTCCACGAAGATACCGAAACACAGGTCAGCTCCTCAGTTTTCAGAGGCAGATCACTCAAAGTTCGGCCTAAAGCCCCAGGTCCTCTGTTAAACTGGCAGAGTCCAGGGTGAGAGACTTAGCGCCCATGGATATGGTTTATCAGCAAGTGCAACAACCATTTCAAAATACATTTATCGAACAATTTCTATGAAGCCATGGGAACTGCATGTATACTCAATGGGAAATGCTTGGTCCTTTATTGTAAGAGTTCATCATTTGTACAGTGCCTTACTGCTTCAAGAATATAAAGTTTGAAATTCCAGCCAAGAAAAGAACTGAAATCTGATCCATTGTACAGGGTGTGTAATGCTGATGTGTACTTTTATGTAAAACAAAACCCAGAAATTTGAGGTTTATAATAAAAAAATCAATATTTCTCACAAAATAAGCCAACAGGGATTTTCTGATCTGTTCACTGCTTCACTTTTACTGAGAACTCGGCATCAGGGTAAAAGAAAAGTGCCATTTACCCAAATGAGTCTTGGGAATCACTTCAAAGTGCATATAATTGCATATGTAATTTCGTTTAAAAAATCCAATAAGGTTTATAATTCCGAAATTAATATATCTTTAAAAATGCAACAATTGTTGACCTGGAAGACAAGCTTTTCTATGCTTACCTGGCACATTATTCTTTGCTTTTAATTTAGTTTCTTTTATTCCTGCCTATGTTATTCAACAAACTACTGCCTCTGAGAAGATGTGACTAACGTCATATTGTTTAATTGATGCATTTCAAAATATTTATAGTAATTTCATCAAAAATATCAATGATTACTGTTCCATTTTTTCAAATTATAAGTTAACTACCAGAACCAGGGGAAAATACTTGAATGCTAAAGAAATTCCCCATTTAAACTGTCTTTTGGGCTGCTTCTTTGCTGATTTATCACTCAGCACTGATTTATCTTTATCACTGATTTGTCTTTTTGCACTTTATAACTTAAACATGCCCTATCAAAACCAAGTATGGTTACAATCAGTTCTTTATTTTATATAAGAAAATAAGTAGGGTGGGAGGGAGGGAGACGTAAGAGGGAAGAGATATGGGAACACATGTATATGTATAACTGATTCACTTTGTTATAAAGCAGAAACTAACACACCATTGTAAAGCAATTATACCCCAATAAAGATGTCAAAAGAAAAAAAAGAAAAGAAGTAGGTAGTTGTAAACAGTCAGGACAAGCATTTGTTTATTAAAGTGTTCTGCCTGTACAGAGTCTGAGTAAACAGATATATTCTCTATGTACTCAATAAAATTTTTTTTTAAAAAACAGAGGCACTACTGTTGAAATTTATAGTACTAATTATTTTTGTGTTCTAGAATGAAAGTTCATTGTAATAGATAGGATATATTAACCAAGTGCACAGAAAATAGAAGTCCCAAGATAGATGGTGCTATTGCAGTAGGCCAGTTAACAGCCCCCTAGAGCAAAGGCCAGTAAAAGCTAAGAAAATTATTTTCTTTTAAGATTCTTGGGTCGGGGTGAGGGATGAAACGACACAAAGAGATTCTGAACTGAAAAAGATCTAACAAAGAGTTCTCATCATCATCATCTCAGTTACTGTTACTCTTTTTTCCTTTTCCATCTTTAAAGATCCTGTTGGTTCATTCTTTTCTCAAATATCTGTCAGCAGTGCTTCTCCAAGTACCAGACTTTAAAGGTGACATGAGAAGACGCCTTCCTCCTGAAGAGCATAGGGCTTTCAAAGCTTTGAAAATAAAGGTTGTTCCCACAGCAGTAGGACTTCAGAAAGGGCAGTGATCCTCCATTAACTGTAGCAGAGACTCACCCCTCATAGAACCTCCTCCATACTGTATATAGCCTACTCTATATTCTCATTATGTGTGCATTAACCCATCCTGGCATTCAAAGAGCTAGTTGTAGTTTCCATAAAATAACTTTTACAAAAACTTCTGTCTCACTGATTGTTTGTGATGCTGAAAGATAGAAAAGCATTTTTCCCAGGTTACATAAAGGTAAAGGCATTTTTCTACTGCAAGAAAGCATAATGCCAGTAGTAATCAATGTTTTATAAGTAGGATGAGAATGCCATTAAGATTCTAAGGCAGCATCCTAAGAGATCCCTCCTGTTTACAGGTGGCAGAACATCAGCTGTTCAACACAAGCAATGAGTAGTAGTAGAGTCAACTAATTACCTCCATCCTGCCTCTGCTCAACTCTTCTTTCCCCCAGTACCGACTCCCTGCTCTCAGGGGGAGAAGATAAGCAGATGGATGTGAGCAGGTGCACAGGACCTTGTGCAGCCACCAGCCCTGAGAGCAATTGGCCAACACCCTTGAAGCCAGTTAAACTCTTAGAAAATGGTTTCCAAACTCCAGCAGATGGCCTACTGTTCCCAGTTGTGCTGTTCTACAGCTATATGACTCCATATAGGAAACTAAAATCTGCGAGTTGGAGGATTGCTTCTCTGTAGTGTATTCTATTGGGCATTTTATGATTTTACTCCATAACTAGTGCATTTTCTTCATAATGGAAAGCTTGGCCTGGTTACGTTTTCTCCACTGGTAGAACGCCTCAAAGTGATAAAAGTTGTGTGGTTAACACTCACCAAGGACTTGAATATGTTTTCATTTTACAAACAAGAAAGCAGATGATTAACTGAAGTTGTGGAAGTTAGAGGGGGACAAGTCAGGCTTCAAACGCACAACCTCTACCGCACACAGTAAGCCAGTTATGATTGCAATTCAGTTTTGTTTTTTTTGGGTTTTTTTTTGCGGTACGCGGGCCTCTCACTGTTGTGGCCTCTCCCGTTGCAGAGCACAGGCTCCGGACGCGCAGGCTCAGCGGCCATGGCTCACGGGCCTAGCTGCTCTGCCGCATGTGGGATCTTTCCCGGACCGGGGCATGAACCCATGCCCCCTGCATCGGCAGGCGGACTCTCAACCACTGCGCCACCAGGGAAGCCCCAGTACAATGATTCTGCCCTAATTTGTCATGTTAAAAATGTTTAAATTCAGGATAATATAAGTATAAACTTAGATCACAAAACAGGTTGCCCCACTGAAACAGTGTTCTACAAATTCCTGCCACACATTCTTAATTGACAACTGATATTTTCACTGTTACACGGTAGTTATATTTTTATACCATTTCGAGATAAACACAGCAGTGGAATGTGCCAATATCTCAGTTAGTCTATGGGAAGATTAGGATTTTCATTTAAATTCTGCATATTTAAGCAGAGGAAGTGTTCAGAGGACCACGTGTGTATTTGCTAATTCTCAATAATGGTTTTCACAAGTTGCACTGTGCATTTTCAGGCAGTTTTCAAGGAAGAATATTATTTCAATTCAAACTGTTACTTTTCACAAAGCTATTTCTTTTTTTTTTTTAAACATCTTTATTGGAGTATAATTGCTCTACAATGGTGTGTTAGTTCTAATTATTTCTCGATACATCTTTCTGTTTCTTTTATTCTCGTTATTTTCTTTGATACTGATTTTGTGCTTTGAGAAGATTCAGGGGAAACATGGTAGGAATTTTCTAATAGCTGATGTGGAAGAGAACTCTGACTCTTGTACCCGAAAGGGTAGGACTGAGATGAATTTATTAAAGTTACAAGTAGATAGATTTCAACTCAAAACAAAGAAAACCTTAAACAGAGCTATGCTGTGATAAAATTGGCTGCTGGAGATGATCTTAAGGGCTAGTCACTGGTGAAGTTCTAAGTATTAGACCATTTGGGGGCTTTGTTATAAGAAGGAATCAAACAATGATTAGATTAGATTGAATGGCCTTTATGGTCTTTTTCATCCTGAAAGTCTGTGCTTCTATGAACTCTAGTAATCTCACAGGATTAGCACTTCCCCTCAACTAACAGAAGGCTTATTCCTTCATATTCTTGATATCCTTTGTGTTTGGTATAGCTGTGTAATTTATTTAATTAACATCCATTTAGATATCACACACGAAGCATCCGTCACAGCTCATATATGTCAAGTCAGAGGCAGGGTAGAGGTCAGAATTTCTTCTTTGCTACTTATTTATTAGTATGAAATCATGTATCTGTTACTATATTGGGTGAGAACAACAAACTGTCCTATAATCATAAAAAATTTAATTATTTTAACAGTCATATTAGTCTTTGGTACGCTCTATGAAGAGCTAAATATATATAGCATGCCATGAGATAACTGATTACTAACCTCCTTCATTTTTTCCAGTTCATTCTGCAGAGCTTGCTTTGCTATCTCAACTTCTATAAGCTGTTGCCTCAGTTTCTCATTTTCATCTTCTGTTGTTGTTCGCTTTTCTTCCACATTTTCCAATTCATGGTGAAGTCTCACAGATACATCCTTTGCTACCTAAATTAAAGTGTTTTTAACAATAAACTGTAATTAAAGACAATACAACAAATGGGCTTAAGTTATATTAAAAGTACTAGAACCAATATGTATATAGTGTCTACCATATGCCAGACATCATTCCAGATGCATTACATATAAGCCATTTCACATACATAAACCATTTAACTCTCTCAACAATCCCATGAAATAGATCCTATTATTATTCCTGTTTTATAGATGAGGAAAACTGAGTCTCATGGAGGTAAAGTAATACGCTCAAGGTGACACAGCTAACAAGTGGCCAGGTAGTCTGGCTCTCCACTCTGTTCCCTTAATGTCTACATGACATCATGGTTATAAATGTTCAATTGTGTTTTATCACGTGTAGAGATTTCACAAGTCTCTAATTCCACAACAAAACTATGAGGTAGATGCCTCCATTATCACTTATTTTAAAGACTAGAAAATAAAATATTCCCAGGTAGGGTCTGGGGCTTGAATTTTGATCCTAACATTCCAGGTGCTTAGTTTTAAGAAATATTTTAGTCTTTGAGACTTTTGTTTGTTTGTTTAAATTAGTGTGTGCATTTTTGCCTCCTGTTTTAAGACTACCTCAGAAATTTTAGGGTTTGGAAGAAAAGTGGGGCAGCTCAGGACACAGGCTGTGGTTTTGGACTGAGTGGGGAGCCAGCCTGACCAACTACTAGCCAAGTTCCAGGGCTAGGGGCTGGGCACTTAACTTTCGTAAAAGGTTCATTGTGGGCACCTGTAAAATGATGCTACTCATAATCCCTTCCTTACAGGTTTTTCTCCTTGAGAACTAAATGAAATAATAATATGAGTAACAATGGTTGCCACAGTGCCTGGTGCCTAGTCAACACTTGACAAATGTCAGAAAAAGGAAAAAAAGAGAAATGATACAACGGCTTTCATAAAATGTTTTCCCATGGCTTTCTTTTAAAAAAAACACAAGATAATTACACTCGGCTTTTAAATCTTCATGAAATTAATACAATTAAAATTGTATTTCGTTTGCTGTCCCAGACCATGAAGATAACATCTGATTTGCGTTGTCAGTGAATCTGCCTACAGTAAAACCGAACGAACAGACCACACCTATCTAAAAAACGCACTTCAAAGTTGAAATTTCTCCACTGGGGGAGACTCTGAAGAAGCAACCTCCCTAAGAACATGGTTCTTTCATTTAGCGCACTCTCCCTTTACTTTTCCAAAAGGGACCACAAGCTGGACAGTCTTCCTTTCTGGGAGTTATCTAAGTGGTAATTACAGAAAGGAAGGAGTTCTGGAAGAAGGCGTTGGGGACGGGGGTGGCTTTCAGAGAGAAATCTTAACTCTAATATCTTCCCAGTGCTGTTCCTATTCTGGGCTTCAACTCCACTGAAGGAGTCTTCACCGCGCTGCTCCAGGGGGCCTGACTCCATCTGGCCTGCGCTTGGAGGGCAGTCTCTGGAAGTCAGATCAAGGCCTGCGCTCGGCCACGCCGTTTCCGCCGCGGAAGGAGGCGCCCTCCTCCCACCACCTCTGTAATCGTCACCGTGGCTCTCAGGGCAGCCCGCAGAGCTCGCTCTCTGCAAGACCCTCCCCCCACACAGGGCTCTTCAGACCCACCTGTCCGTTTTTCCTCTTCCCTTTCCGGCACCTTGACATTCTGTGATTGGCGCTGCGAAACTCCGTGTCCCTAGAGCTCTTTGCCAATCACCACTGAAGGCCTTTCAACGCAAAGCGCCCGTGACCTGAGTCCCCACCCACCGCCCCTGCCGCGCGCCCCCCGGGCCCCGGCGCCGCAGACCTTGAGGTCCTGCTCCAGGCTGCGCAACAGCTCCCCGTCGATCTCCCCGGTCTGCGCGTAGCGGAGCCTTTTGCGCTCGGCTTTGCGGAGGCGGTACTGCAGGATCCGGCAGTTTTTGTTGGCTCTCTCCAACTCGTGGCGCATTTCCTGCAGTTGGCAGGCATCCTCCTCGAAGAAAGTGTCCCTCATCTCGTCCATCTCGGTCCTCAGTTCATCGATCTCGTTCTGAGGCGGTGACAGGCCGCGGGTCAAAATTAGCTTCGCCTCCCACCCCTCCGACATACACGGTCTACACCCCATCCCAGCTCCAAATTCTCAGCTTTACTGCTCCCTCTCCATGAGACAGGAATGACCCGGAGCTGAATGAACAAGAAGAAACTAGAAAAAACGGGCCCTCTTTAGGCCTTCCCTCGCTCTCCTACTCCAGCTCTGTCCGTGAAAAAGTGAGCCAAACCATAATAAACGGAGAAACGAAGGCCCAGATTTGGATCTAAATAAAAACCTAACGCTGCTGATCGCAAAGCCCTTTTAGATCCGGAAAGGGCCTAGGGACCCCCTCCCCTCATTTCCTGTTCCCCTCCCTCTTGAAGGCTCCCTAACAGGTTAGCAGCCTCTCACTCCCGCCAGGACACGCCCTAATGCTCCGAGGCCCACACCTCCCCTCCTCCAACCCGTCCCCCACACCCTCCTCACCTTGAGAGTCTCGTTTTCCTCCCGCAGCTTCTCCATCTCCTCCTGCATTTCCTCCTGCTCCTGGAGCTGCTGCGGGTGCGGCTGCGACGAAGGGGGCGCCGCTGCCTGCATGCCGCCGCCGCCGCTCGCGCTGCCCTCTGCGCCCTGTTGGGGGCCCTCTGCTGCCGCCGCCATTGGGGAGGTGGGAGGGACTGCGAGGGGCTCACAAATGGCAGGGGCGCCAGCGACCGGAGAGCTGCGATTGCTGCCGCCGCCGCCGTTCTTACTGTGCATCTGAGCCGCGGCCGCCGCCGCCGCCGCCCGCTCTTTCTTGAGATGGAACTGGATGAGCTCAGACTGCAGACATCCTTCCTTCCAGTAGCTCCCTCCGCCACCGCTGCCAGGCCCCACAACGCCAATCCCAGAGTTTCTGCTGCCGGAGCCTGGGGTTTTGCCCGCAGAGGAGGTGGATGGCGAGGGGGAGGCCCCCTCCGCGCCGCTGCCGCCCCTCGGCTGAGCGCGTACGCTTTTCCCTCGCCAACCCCTGGGCGGCGGCGGCGGCTGCGGAGCGCCCCCCTCCCTTTCCCCAGAGCCGCTGCCGGCTCCTCCTCCTTCCCCACCCCCTCCTCCTCCTTCTCCGAGAGGAGGGGGTTCCCCGAGTTTAGAGGACGCGGGCTCTAGCTCCCGGGGCGGCTCCTCCGACGCGCCAGGCCTCCTGACACCCACCGGGGCCAGGGTCGCCACGGGGGCCACTTCAGCACCAGCCAAGGACTGGACAGCTCCCGGCGCGGCCCCCTTGGGCGCCAGGGGCGCGGTCTTCTCCGCCCCTCCTCCGCTTCCTCGGGCGCTGGCCGGAGGCGCCGTGCGGCTCCCGGTCTTGTTGCCCTGCTGCTGCTGCAGCTGCTGCTGTCGAATAGAATTGAGTTTAGTACCAGCCCCTACCGGGGACCGGGTGGCCGCGGTGGTCTGTCGGACCGAATTGTCTCTCGGTCTAGCGGGTGACTGAGCACGCTGCTGCTTTCTGCTGCTGCCCTCCGGGTGCAAGCGAGCCTCAGTGGCAGCTGTGGCGGCAGAAGCTGCGGCTGTGGCAGGGGCAGCGCCCCCCGTCGGTGGCTGACTCATTGCGGTCTAGGAAGAATCTATCAGAGGCGATTTACAATACTCTATCACCAGATCACTCTCTTCCCTCCTCACTGCCAGCAACCTTCCTTTCTAATCTGGGACAGAAACAAAAGAAGGAAAGCACACAGCGTGTCTGCATTGTTACAGAGCAAAGAGTGATTTTCCGTAACAAGAGAAGCCCTAGAAAATGAGATTTGGACGGCGCTTAATAGAAGACTAGACTTTAGAACTAGGATGTAGAACTGTCAATTCTCATTTTGCCCAGGGAGGCGCTATCTCCATCTCACGCCACCTCAGTAAAATGAAGATCTGAAAGCCGCTGAACCTCCCATTCTCACGGTAGCAGGTTATGGCAAGGATGGAATCAGAAAGGAATTGATGGGAAGGGAGTTTTTTGTTTGTTTGTTTGTTTGTTTGTTTAAGAAGATAAGGTCAAGAAGCTTCAGAAGGAAAAGAAGTCCAAAGGCTAGAACTGTCAATACCCTGATTTTTCAGCTTTGGTTTCCTCACTATCAAATCTGCGTTTCAAAGCCTAATTTCATGGAGAAAGTTTTAATTGATATTCCCAAGTGTCAATTAGATGAAAACGGTTATGAAAGGGTTTTTCTTAGAGAACACTTGTTATGGATAAATGATACTTTTCTCAAACAGCTCTAGCCCTTAATGTTGCATTTTGTGAGAGAAATACACCCAATTTCCTTTAGACTAGAACTAAAAGAAAACATAAATAATGAATGACTTTAAGCCAACTTCAGTTTCAAGAAAATATGGCATTAAAAATCATCTATGTGGTTTAGTCATTAGCAGCGCTGAAGGGATTTTTCTTTTTCTTTTAACTTATTTATTTTTTAGTTTTGAGAAATAAATTAAAAATCATTTGGAAAAATTTATTGGTGGCTCTGCACAATTTCTTAAATTACAGGTGATAACTTTTTCTACACTTATCTAAATTTCAATGTTCTTGTGAATTGCTTTAGGTTTAAGTGTAATTGCTAAACAAAGTATTTTCATTATTAAGCACCTTCTCAGATGGTATATAACAGGCAAAGGTGTACTTTTAAAGTGCCCAGTCCTTTCCACGAAGCCAAATGCTAAGACAGAATGACCCTGCACCCAAGAAGGCTGGTGCATCCTCACTCACGGTGGTAAGATCAACTTCTGTTTTGTATTTTTTCCAAGATAAATCCATCACTGGCTTTTAAAATCTGGAAAATAGCAACTCAAAACCCACTGCCTCCTGGTTTTTTCTCCCTAGTGATCCAACTGCTTAGTCAGCTAGTCAGTTAGGTGCGTTTTCCTTAGAAATATAATTTCTCTCTAAAGGGCATGACTGAAAAGGGCATGACTAGGCAGAAAGTTCTGCTTAAAAAAAAAAATCCTATTAGGGGAGGAGATACTTGCTAGTTACTTTACTAGCATTAGTCCTGTTATTGTCTAAGTATCATAGCTTAGTCAATGTGTAGTAATCCCTCATTTTATAAAGAAATATTACTGGAAGGCTCCTCCACCTCCCTTTCTCTTTCTGGGATCTCCTTCCAACTCAATTTGGAAAATAACAGTGAACAAAGAAGACATGGGGAGGGAGAGGGAGGAGTCATCCATCAACTTATTTTCTACATGTTCTCCCGGAGCAACATGCTCCTAGAATATCTGGTCTAGTTCACTAGCAGGTCACACTAACCGGGATCACCCAAATAAGTTATATTGCCAATGCAAACTTATTTTTGTTTTGAATTAGGCAGAACCACTCTGAAGCTGAGAGCCACCAGAGAACGTTTAATTCGGCCCCCATACAGCTCTATCGCAGGAGAAAGCTCGAGTTCCAGGAACTCGGCTCCCACAATCAAAGGTACCTGGCTGCTGTCACGTGGTTCTCACAAAGTACCAGGATGCTGTGTCTCTTTGAGGCTTCTCCTGTGAAATTCGCCAACCCAGCAACCCCAGCACGGCCTAAACCAACAATTTTAATCTCAAGTTTTATCTGCCCACTCACCCTCCCCATCCCTTTAGAAAATCCAGAACTGCTCACTTCTTGGCAGAGGCGATGTTTTGAGGCTGGAGCAAATCAACAGCGCTTTCCTTCTGATCTTCCGGGGACCTCAGGGTTCTTACTGTGTCTTTTCGGAGACGAGGAGAGTTTAACTTCGTAGTTTTATATATGCGACTATCTGGCTGAGCACTTTTGACTTTGGACCGGTTCGCCCCAGTTCCACACCCACTCTGTTTCTCCAAACAATGGCGTTAACGTGGAGGCTCAACGGCCGGAAGAGCGGATTACTCCTTGGCGGCCCGCGGCTGGGCTGGAGCTGCGGCTCTGAGCAGGCGAACACGCAAGGTACCAAGCCGTGCCAGACGCTCCCCGGGAAGTGCACTGATATTCGTGAGCTGGCCTCACCGGACTGGGCAGGGGAGGGGGAGGGATTGCAAGGGAGGACTGCGTAGAAGTAACCAGAGGCTACTTTCAAAAGGGAAGAGAAGAAGGCGGAGTGCGGAGGCGGAGGGGCGGGCGGCAAGAAGACAAAAAGGCCAGAGCCACGCCCGCGATGGAAGACCGGTAGCCAAGCTCACAGTCCTCGCTGCACTCGCATACCCCTTACTCGGCGGAAGATTCCCAAACCGCTCGAAATCGGATGCACTGGCTTTCCTCAAAGCTTTGTCCTGGACCGCGTCAATTGCCATCAATTATTTACTTGAGCTTTTCGCAGGGAGGCGGATTCCAACAGCCTTCCGGGCTTGACTGACGTCTCCTGATGCAGCGGCAAGGCGCTGGCGGGCGGCTGCTGGGAGTTCTCTTTGTTCGCTCCCTTTAATTCTCAGTCGAGCTCTCCACGCGGTGCGCCTTCCCCACCCCCAGCCAAGGCGGAGTCTTCAGACGTCTTTTCCACGGGTAGATAATGGTTGCCAGACCAACGGTCCCACAGACAAAGGGTTCTTGTCATGCCACGACTAATTTGGTACAAACCGAATAAATACCGGTTTACAGCGATCCTTTACAGATGGGTTTGCCTTCGGTACATTTTCTTCTCTCCTTTATTAAGTTCCAGTTTCCACTGTGAATACAAGGAACAATTACCAGGATCCATAATCTTTATAGTAGTGCATGCGGGTAACAGGAATCATCTAATGTATTTATTATAAGATAGGCATTTAAAGGAAATTCAGGGGGAAAAGGGAATTCAGAATAGGTGCCTTTACGATGTACAAGAATCCATAATACTTCACAGTAATAGTATTTTTAAATGACCGGAAAATTCTCTTTTCCCTTCTAGTTTTGTTTATTTTTATTTTTTGGTGGTGATGGGAGGGGGAGTGGTGTGGAGGAAAGTATGAAGTTCTTCTTACCTTTAAGAATTCCTTGGTGAACTTGAAGACAAGAATGAAAATGAACACTGTCTTAGAAAGGGTATTTTATTTATTTTAAATTTCTCTTACATTAATATTGTGGTTTTGTATGTAAAATGAGGTCAATATCTTGAATAATTTTTTATATTAATATGAATTTTAGTATAACAGATTTTATTTTCCAAGTGTAATATCTTGCATTAAAAATGAAATAACACAATTTAGGAGTGTTTTGCATTCAGACAATATCATTACAGCAAAATAAAAAGATGTTCAAGCCCTGGTGATTAGTATCTCCAGCAATATATATAAGACAAATATAGCAGCAGGACAAAATCATTCACGTACTCATCTGCTCCCAAATAGATAAATGCCTAGTTTATGCCTGGCACTGTCCAAGGTCCTGGGTATGCAAAGATAAGAAATAGTTCCTGTCTGGGAAGGCTTAAGCATATTGATGAGAATTGGGATAATTTCCATATAATCCTTTAAATACTTTTTGAAGGTGGAAATGTGATGTCTGTGACTCTATAATGAATAGCTCAGACTTTGACTAGCATACCAAAAATACAGAGAAAAAGGCAAAGTAAAATGTAATCACAATTTACTTGGAATTTATGCTAAATAATAAATTGTCATTATGTACTCAAATTTGAGTTGCGATTTCCTTAAGAAATACTAAGATTCATTTAACCAAAATGGATAAAAAAATTTTCAGGTTAATCTTTACAAATCAAATAATATTATAAACATAGTCTGTGGACAGAAAACCTACCTGGTCCTGCTTCTTTAAGAACTTGTACTCTGTTCAGGCATCTATGTTTCAATTTTTCCTAAGGCAGTATTATTTATTTCAAAGCAATTAGTAACTCTAAGTCTAATAAGAATCAAGAATTCATTATCATGCATTCTTAAGCACATTATCATGTGCTTAAGTGTGTCATTTTATAATACAGTATTATGCAATTTCAAGGTTTTAAACTTTTTAATAATAAAGATTAAGTATGAGCAATATTTAGGATGCTTCTTTACTCATGTAAATATGCCATAAGAAGAACTTTTGAATTGGAAATTTATCTGATTTATTTTATTTTCTAGTTAAAATTATATTTCTCCAATTAAGCAAGCACCAAAGATGATTATTCAAAGATTTTGTCAGAATTTAGAAAGGCTTAGGTATTATTTTTACTGTGTTTCAGAAGCAGACTGGCCAACTGACCTTTTAATGTGTGTAATAATAAATCATCCACTCTGTAGCACAGTAATGTGGATCTTTGATCAAGGGAAGGCTAAGGTCTCAACTTCGAAGCCCTTAAGAAATACATAGCTTAAAATATCTACCTTTTGATTCTCATGACTTTATATAACAGCTCTTTACCTACATAGCTTTACAGTTTGCAAGGGCATTTCACTTTGTATGCTCAAAATACTGTGAAGTAAATACTATTTTCTCCATTTAAAACCTGGAGTAACTGAGTTTCAGTGATGTTAAGTGACTTACTCAAGTTCAGTTTCACAATCAGAACTTGAACTTAGGTCCTATTCCATTGTCTCCTTTTTCATATTTTTCCCACGTTTTTCATACCATAACTTAAAAATCTTAATCTCTAAGCCTCATTTTTCACCGGTATCCTAGTCTGATCTTTTCACATATGCACAGGCTCTCTACATGTGGAAATAATACTATCACCTCAAATGTCATGTGAATTTTTCCTCTTTCCCCTAACTAGCATCGATTTCTATTCTATTTTTCTTTTAGTTGAGAAAAACTGTATTCTATATCTTTTTTTCTTTTAGTGAAATCATCCTTTTATATACTTTCCCACTAAACACTGGGTTCTTCATTGCTTAATATTTTTCCTTTGCTTCTATATCCATTTTTTTCTTTCAAAATATTTCCTAGGCTTATCTTTTTTATTAAACTTCCTGTGCAATCACTATCAAAACCCACATCCTAAACTACTGCAAATACTTTCTATATTAGATAGATTCTTTTTTTTTTTTTTTTTCCCGGTACGCGGGCCTCTCACTGTTGTGGCCTCTCCCGTTGCGGAGCACAGGCTCCGGACGCGCAGGCTCTGCGGCCACGGCTCACGGGCCCAGCCGCTCCGCGGCATGTGGGATCTTCCCGGACCGGGGTACGAACCCGTGTTCCCTGTATCGGCAGGCGGACTCTCAACCTCTGCGCCACCAGGGAAGCCCTAGATAGATTCTTTCTGCTAAATCCACACTGTCCAATGCTGCCAGTTTACACCTTTATTAAACAAAATTTTCCTCATGTCATTCTTACAGTCACTGCGCGTCATGTTCAAACCCTTCTTCCTAGACTTTAAGGGGCTGCACTGTCCCCATCCTATGCCAAAATGTATTCCCTAATACATATTCTCTGTCTTCTTAGACTTATTGTCTCTTTTCCCCATAAGTATGTGGTCTTGTTTTGCTTGTGTACTTTTCCTCTTGTCATTTTCCATACTTGGTATGTCTGTCTTCCTTTCCTGTCCAAAAGTTACCCATGTTTTAAGGTTTAGTTTAAGTTTCAAATCTTTCTTTCATATGAATTTAGGCAAGTTATTTAAAATTTCTGCACCTCAGTTTTTTTCACACTAACGCATTCATTCATCTATTTATAAATGTAACATATATTATTGAATTTATTTTAATAGACCTAATTTATGTGATAATTAATACAATGGTGAAAGTAATTCATATCGCAGTGCATGAAACATGCTCTAATTATAGCTAATGATCAGTGATAATTACTATGTGCCTGGCACTGTAAGCTATCAATAAATGTTAGCTATTATTGTCAATTAATATACACCAAATTCTACTATTCTTGAATTTCCACAGAACTAATAAACAGTGTGACACTGTTAGAAACGCTTGGTTAATCTTGGATTATTTTATAATTGTCCACTCAGATAGTAAATATCTTAAAATTATACTCTTGTTTCCCTCATTGTCTTCAGCAGAGAGCTGGGCACATTGAGGCTGGTTAGTATAGAGATTGGATTGGTTGGTAAATTTCTAGTGACGGAGAAAAGCTGATATTTTCAGATCCATCCTCTGTTTTTGGAGAGTAATTTAGCTTGGATATGTGCCATTGTCTTGACCTTTACTGACATATGTATGCAGCCACCCACCACATTTATTATCTGGATTACATTTTAGATAATAATTTAAGAATCATAGACTCTTTGGGTTGTAAACACCATGATTTATCTTTTTATCTCTAAGCAGGCTACCCACACCATATAATACTTTGGGTTTAGCCTAATTTCAGCCCTCTCAATAAAGTCTGTTCTACAATCTCTTGGACTAAATGTACACATATTTTAATTTAACCTTAGGACCAAAAACCTATGGTTTAATTCGTATACTGGATTAAGATTGCTACTTGTGAATGGCAGAAATTGCTACTCTACCACAGATGTTTTATTCACTCTTGCTTTTGCTGTTGTGGAAGTTTGCAGTTGGGTATTGCATAGCCAAACTTCTGTTGCATTACTTCTATAACTGCTCATGAATATCAACCTTTGATAATTCAATTTAATGTCATTATAGCCAAAATATTATCAGGCATCTGATTTCAATCCCATTCCATATTCAGTCTTAATCTTAGTGGAGATTTTTAACAAGTCTAGTAGTTATTATGTAAATGTTATAAACATTTAAGTTTGTTATTAAATTTCCCCTAATTCTACTAGTTTAATAGCTCAGAACTGTCAAATTTCATATAGCAGTGCTTTAATAATTTTTTATCTTCTTACCCTAAATCCTCCTTCATCAATAATTAAATTTCCCTAATATGAGTGTAGTAGCCATCCTATGTTACTCTATACTTCACTGGGAAATCTTAGTACAACTTTTTCTATATTCTATTTGTAAATATTGTCTCCAGAATGTCTTTTGCCTTTTGACTTTATGGTGTTTTGCACAAAATTTTTAATTAATATGTGGATACATTTTTCAATCATTATATTTATAGCTGTTAGTCTTTATATCTAGCTTAGAAAGGTCTTCCCATTACAAAATTATAATTATATTTTATGCATAGCTTTAATTCAGATATCATTTAAAAAATTTTTAAAGTTAGTTGTTTCAAATAAATCTGGAAATTATTTTTGTGAATGATGTGATATAGTAATTTAAGTCTGGTTTAAGTAAACGAATAATCAGTTATCCTTTCTCCACTGATAGTCGTACTAGTTGTTGTTGTTCTTTGTCTTACTGTGATGATGAATGTTATGAATAACATCTTTTGATTGCTAATGAAGGTAGTCCAACCTTTCAAGTATTTTATATGATTTATAAATTTAATCCTAAAAATACATAGGTACTGATATTACCCCCATTTTATACATTAGGATTTCAAGGTTCAGTGAGATTAAATAATTTTCCCAAGTCACAGTTTAGTGTCAGACTCAGACTTGAAACCAGCCATGCTAGCTCCAGAATGCATGCTGTTAATTATCATACTATTTTTATAATATTCTATATTCCGATAATAATGTTGTCTTTTCTGCATACCCAGTCTGTTCATTGATCTATTCCTATGCTGATATATGCTACTTTAATTATAATAAATTCATAAACCATGTTGCTTTCTGGTAGGGCTTGTCCCCTCATATTCGTTTAAATCTTTTCTTGTTTCCTTATTTCCATTTTCTCTCTCATGTGAACTTTAGAATTAGCTTATCAAGTTTTATGGAAATCCTGCTGTGATTATCTAGCTTTATACATTTACTTGGGAAAATTCATGTCTTTATAATATTAGAGTATTTTTGCTAGGAACATAATCTACCTGTTGATTTTGATTATTTTAAGTGGTCCTTAATAATGTTTCTTTTTTGTCGTTGTTACAGTCTTGCACTTATGTACTGGCCTTATTTTCAGGTATTTCAAAATATCTGTTTCAATTGTAAACAGCATATTTCTCAACTATATTTTCCAATTATTTGTTGCTGTATATGAAAACTATAATTAGTTGATTTTTGTCTCTGCCATGTAGCTGAATGATGTTGTAAATTTCGTTTTTCATTCACTATTTTAAATGTTTTGTAGAAATGAAGAATATGAAAACCTTTTGAATTGCCTTTAGAAATGAAGACTGTAAAATCGTTACACAAACGAATAAATATTCCCTGAATCTACCCACTAAAAGTCAGTAAATTTTATGGATTTTGAGCTAGTCGATGTGCGTGTGAACAAATTTTCTTCACTTGAATGATTTTTTCTTTGCTGTCTTTTTTTTTCACTTTTTGTTTTTCTTTTGCATAAAGAAGTCTAAGAAAAAATGATATGCCTGTTTACATTATTAAGATAATCTCAAATCTTGCTTAACCAACTACAGAGTGCCTGACAAAGTGAAAAGATCAGTATTATGCAGTGATTTCTTTCACTACGTTTTGTCAATCTCAGCACTTTTAAAAGGCAAAAACTTCATACTATGAAGGTCATTGATGGTCTGAGACAACCTGAAGAAAATTTTGTTTAAAGAACACACACAAACACACACACACACCCCACATAAAAGTATACACCTCTGAAGTGTAAAAAAAATCATCAACGCAACAAACTAGTGTCAACCATTCTAGATGAAACTCCCCATTTTGACCAAAAGCATCTTGCCAAAGATGGACAGAACTAGCGTAATAGCAGGTTTTAGTAGTTTAGAAAAATATGCTACATTTACAAAATGCTTCAAACTCTATAGTGTTTCCATACATTATTTCTTTTAATCTTTATCACAAAGTAATAGCGCTTTAAATCAGAAATATTTCAGGGGAAGTTAAAATAACATGCAATGCCTGATGAAAGGAACCTTTAAATCACACATCTCATGATTGATAGCAATTGTATGGAATATGTGGAAATAGAACAGTTGCTTGATTTAAAGTCTAAGAACTAAAATTAGGGAACAAGCATTGTACTAAGTCTTTCAACATTTAGTGGATTCCTGTTTGGGATGATATATATATATATATATATATGTATATATATATTTGTATATATAGACAAATATATATATACATATATATATATATTCAAAAGGTGGAAGTGTTCTGGACTTTTGGGAAGACTCTCCTACCCTTCCACACTCCTTTTCCAAAAGCATTTTAAAGCAATATAAGACATTTTATAATATTCAGGTATATTTTGTAATGTTTTTACAATATTTAGCGTTCACAAATTTCAAAGGAAACTAAATAAGATGAAGTTCCTGCTTTCATGTTTACCTTCTAGAGTATAACTTATGGATGCTTCTAAGAAAATATAAACCTAAGTGAAAATCAGATGAGTGCTGATTTTATGTAGGTGTTCAGGAAACTTATTGGAGAGACATTTAGTTAGGGAAAACCTCATGGAAGGATAAAACTCAAGCTGGCCTTGAGAGAACTGCAGGTTTGACCCATTTACTGAATTCCCCTGGCTGACAGTGATCTATTTCTGCCTTAATTCTGTTTCATTCTTTCCATATTTTTCATTGAACTTTCACTGAACTTTCAGCATATGTTATAAGCTTCTCGAGAACAGGGGCCATGTCTTGCTCATAGTTACATCCCTACTGCATATGTACCTATTCACTGTTCTTTGCTCACAGAAGTTTATTTATCCATAAAAATGTGCATATTTGAATGATATTGCTGTATTGTCACAAATGCATGTAATATTCCTCTCATATAGATTGGGATGTGTGAAGCCACATCTTACGTATTTTATACCCTTCCCAGCTTTTAGACCAGGGTTTTGCCAATTACGAGTGCTTCATAAATATTCTCAATTGAATGGGAATGTTGCGAAAGGGAAGAGGAATCTAAGCAAAGGAAATGAAACATATAGACTAAGGCAAGGAAGGAGGCCAAAGTGAAAGATGTAGAATCTTTGTGTTAATGACTACTCAGGTATCTTCAGCAGTTTTCCAACATCAGTAATAACTCCACCTTTCCAGTTATTTAATTCAAAATTCTTGACTCCTTTCTTCTTCCCTACACAACCCCTTAAGCAATCAGGTAGTCTCGTCAGCTGTAAATACAAAATAATTTCCATATAGACTCATTTCTCACTACTCTCACTGCTACCACCACAGTCCAAATGAAAATGATCACTTCCCTAAGAGCATCTCCCTGCTTCTACACTTGCTCTCTTTCCTATGTAAGTAATGTCCACAGGGTGACCAGAGTGATATTTTCAACTGCATGTCAGAACATGTTGCTCTTCTGCTCAAACCTTAAAACGACTTGCCATCTCTCCCAGGGCAAAACCTACGGTACACGTATGGCTCACAGAGGCCAGGGGGTCTGGCTCCCTCACTCTCTCTGCCCTGGTCCTGTCCCACTCTCCCCTTTCACACTGGACTCCTTGCTTTTTCCTCAAACACTACATGCACACTCATGACTCGGGATTTTTGAAGCATTGTTTCTCTTCCGTTAAGAATGTTCTTCTCTAAAATAGTCACTTGCCTCACCTCCACGCCTCCTCTGGTCTTTTTTCAAATATCACCTTCTCTGTCCCAATATCGTAATTTCTTTGTACAAACTTGTGCCCATTCAACAATCTCTATCTTCCTTACCGTGCTTTTTTCGCCCTTCATAGCACTTATCTGCATTTAACGTACTCTATAGTAATTGATTTTTCCTGTCTAAAATGGGAGCTACAAGATGGTAGAGCTTTGGGTTTTTTCACCGCTCTATCTCTAGGACCCAAAACACAGGACATTAGTAAGAACTCAAAAATGTTTTCATTTATTTAAACAAATGAACGAATAAATACAAAGTCAGTGCATAAGTAAATAAGAGTTCATGGAGGTTTCAAATATCAAAACAGAGTTTTGCTTTGATATACAAAGAAACAGAGATATACTATGGATACTAGAAGAAAAGATTAAAGATTACTTGCAGTCAGAGAGAGAATAAATCTCAGCAAGACAAAGAGAGTGAGGAAGAGATTACTGTAATTCAATCTGAGATCGCTGGAATGTGGTTTAGGAATGGTTATACAACTGGAGCAAAAGTAATGAATTCAAAAGGGACAAGAAGTGAACTGGTTGAAATAACTACAGTGGGTGGAGGGAAGTGGCATTTCACAGATATTCTTAATAATACTGCGATCTTCAAGAGCTGGAAACTGTTGGGCCACTTTCAACAAGAAAGAAGGTGGGAAGGTTTGGAAGAATGACACTGCTGTTACGAGGAAGAGTGACGGTTTATTGAGATTTTTTTTTTTTTAATTGTTTTGAACCCACAGTGTTCTTTATTGCAATGATGTAGAGGATGAATGAAAACAAATTTTTAAAGTCATAAAACACTTTTTTAAAAGGATGTTTTTACTTTTTATGTTTTATATTGCTCCTCCATACCTCGGACAGCTGTATTTGACCTGCATACTAATCAACAGAGGAGCGATTCTGTACTGTTCCAAGTTAATTTAGGGTATGTTCCTGCTGGGTCTGAAAAAGGCATGAAACAATAGATGAGTCCCCAGGTTCTTTCTGATCCTGTCCCCCAGCAGTGTACCCACCTTAAGACTCTGCTTTCAAAGACATTAATAGGTCGCAAGATACTACATTCTTCTGCCGAGACAGAGAGAGCTGGAGAAAAAGGGAGAGGGAGAGGAAAGAGAGAAAGAGAAAGAGAGAGAGATCTACATTGGTTTATTGCTTTGAGGTTCTGCACCAGAACCCTAGTATCTTCTACTATTTCCTTTAGTCTTGAATTTCTGAGAATGTAAGTACTGCGAAATATATATTTATTCCATTAGTTTTTAAGAGTAGAATCAGGACCACTATAAGTTAACAGAATAAAATTATGCCACTTACCTACCCTCCAAAACTATTGATCTTCCCAGTAGCAGAATATTTGGGAAAGCTGAGCCATCCAGACTTTTAGGACTGAAGTGATGGTTGTAAGAGGTAACATCCATTTGCAAAGTGCTTGGTATTTCTGGGGGGGCACTTCCTTTCAAGGTTCTACTCATACCTAATGGGTCACAAGCTTGGAACTTATTCTCCTTATTTTGCCTTTTGCCGTCTTTGCACTTTTTCTCTTTTGGTATTATTAAATACGATGGGAGTTAGACTTGAACAGATTATGGGGTAAGGACTTAAACTGCTCGCTATACTTTTGAATGAACAGAATGAGTGACCACCTGGATTAGTAAGAATTCCTCTGGCTAAAGTGATGATAACCCAAATCAAACTTCTAAGGAGGCACTGGCTGGCTTTTCCTAATTCTAGTTTGAAAAAAACCCAGGGAAGGATTCTGAATCACTCTTTTTAGGTCATAGGCTCACCCTTGGTGTATTCTGCCACAACCAAGAGGCCATGACGTGGGGTCCTGCATGAGGAAAGACTCTTCTGCCCATTTCATGGATGAGGAAACTGAGGCACAGGGAGGATAACTGACTTGTCCAAGGTCATTCAACTAGTACAATGCCATTTGATCACTATCTATAGAAGTCGTTAAATAAATATTAGTTAAAATTGGACTTGCAATCATTAAAAAGCCATCTGGAAGGAGCCTAAAACAGAGGACGGTGAAAACAAGGTGGTAGGCTATATTTAATAGGTTATATAGCACCATCTAGTGGTTATCCAGAGAATTTCATTATTCACATTTCACTGTAATAACTGAGGAAGTTTTGTTTACTGTCATCTTTAAAAAGGGATAATAAATTAGAAATATATTTACGTTCACAAATTTACATACTTTATGGGCCTAGTCATAAAACAGCGCACATTTAAAGGATCATTCCAATTAATATTTAAGAAACCAGTCTTGTAATGCTGATGTTAACAATAACTTTGAATTGAAAAAAAATTAGAATGAATTCTCTTGCAGAAGATAGTCATTTGCTATCAAATGCAGTCTAAAATGCGTCAGATTTCAAGGTTGGCAACCAACAGCCTAGTAAAACAGATAGTCTTCTTTCTGAGAAACAAACAGTTGCTACTACGAATGAAGTTAAAAAGTAAGTGCTAGAGGCCTTTCCGGAGATGTGCCTGCTTATCCTAGAGGCGAGCACTGGCCCTGATCTGCAGTTTGCTGCTAGGATAGGAGAAAAGGAGCTGTAGGGTGCTGAGCTGGCCAGTCAGCCTGGTTCTGAATCCATGTATCCACTCTGGTGCAACCAAATGTGTGATTTACAAGAGCAGGATTCTAGCATTTATCATTTCTACATAGTACAGCACAATTTTTAGGTAAGGGAAAAGTGATTGATTTCCTTACACAAAAAAACTGACCACTTGACTGAATATTTTTAAGGTTATATTTAATTCAACATCATTTGATAATTTTTTAGTATAAACTCACATTTCTATTGCAGAAATGATATTTCATAGTGTTGCCGAAATACCGGCTTCCCTGTGCACCAAGGCCAAACAGAAATACGGAGACAGGGATTTTGGAGGAAGAGATGGCTTTATTTTTCTGCTAGGCAGAAGGGAAGATACAGCAGGCTAGCACCTCAAGAACTATGCCCTCCCACCCTGGAAATCAGGGAAGATTTTATATTTGGAGATCGCAGTCCTGGTGGGGTATGTGATAATGATCAAAGCAGTGAAGGTCTTGCATTTTTCCTTTCCTTTGCATTATTTCAAAACAGTCATCGCTGGCGTCAGGCCACCTGGTAATTGGGGTCCTGCAGTCTGGTAATTGCATCCGTTGGCCTCTGGTTTATCGGAAAAGCTATAGGGGGTGATTTGTTAGAAGGGGCATATAGAATGTAAGTGCCGGGACATAATAAGGTTTTGGAGTGAGAGACACGGGATGTAACTCACACAGAGTTAGGGGTGATAGGTGCCGAATGTAAATTACATAGTGTAATTTACAGAATAATTTACATAGTAAGGTTAGCTTTGTAAAGTACAAATCTAGTTACTACAAATTAGTGACAGTTAAAGTAAAACAAGGAGTGATTAACTCTTTCAGGCCAGGTTATGTTTCTTCTCTAGCCTGTTCACTGTTCCCTTTATTTTCCTTGTTCTCAGGGGATGGAAAACTTCATTTCTATTTTTGCTGCAACAATAGTACATGTGATCAACAAATTTGTTCCTGGAGCACTAGATGTGTAATAAGAGATTTTATATATCTTTAGAGGATTCACCATACCATGCTCTATAAGACTGGAATCAGGCTAATATTTATAACCCTCCAGTTATTTGATGAGGTCATTCAAATTATGATATGATCCACAAAGGGAAAAGAAAAAATCATGAGTAAGAGGTAACTTGAACGTGATATTTTCTTCCCTTGAGGCAACTAGATTTCATGATGTGTGGAAACATCATTCCATCCTTCCCTTAGGTAAAAAAAGAGCTGCCATTCCAGCTTGTTAATTAGTCTAATTTTCAATTTCTGTATCTACTGCCATCATGGGAGCAGTTTCCAGGGCCCTGGTATACTAAGGTTCGGGCAAATGCTAGGAATTGAGAAGTAAGATGTAAAACTAGATACGTTTTGCATATAGATCTCTTTTATGTAGAAGCAAAGTTGTCTTTCCTTTTTAACGGAGTCTTAAAATAATAAAATATATATCTGTAGTCATTACTATATTTTATTTGGAATTAATGAGTGGGTAATTTTTTTTTTTTTTTTCTGTACGCGGGCCTCTCACTATTGTGGCTTCTCCCGTTGCGGAGCACAGGCTCCAGACGCGCAGGCTCAGCGGCCATGGCTCACGGGCCCAGCCGCTCCGCGGCATGTGGGACCTTCCCGGACCGGGGCACGAACCCGTGTCCCCTGCATCGGCAGGCGGACTCTCAACCACTGCGCCACCAGGGAAGCCCAGGGATAATATATTTTACTAAGCATATCTGGAATATTTATTGAAACCATCTGGATTCCTAGTAGTTATTTTAAGTATCATGTTAACCACAATTTAAAAAATGTTTTACAAGGCTATAGAAAGTAGCATGTCCTGCAGTATCTCCCCCTCTACCTCATTCCTTCCTTGTAGAGAAATTTGGAGGTGACATAGGAATTGCCTGGGATTCCTCCGGAATCAACACTGGTATACACACTCAGGGCTCAGAACCTCGGGGATCGGCATTCGGTCATGTTCCCCAGACTGGGAAAGTGTACTGGAGAGCACTTCTGTATCCAAGCAGGATGCAGGATTCCTGGCCATCCTCTAGGCATGGTCCACAGCCTTGCACATTAAAACGAAGCAAACCCTATTAATCACCAATTCTCCATGATAAGACATAACTTAGCCTGTTCTTGGCAGTGACCAGGAACAGTTTTGCAAATTATTCAGTGACACTAAGAGACAAGTCAGCTCAGGTGTAGGTAGAATGGGATCCAGGCAGGTGTGTTTAAGGGCTAGGGAGTGTCTGCGCGTCTTCAGCACACTGTCGGAGATCCTTCTCCAAGGCCTAGTGCAGTGGACTTGTCCTTGCCTGGGTCAGCTGTGCCTGGCCCTGCCTCTAACCTGACCTAAGGATTTAGAAGCACAACTGCCTCCATGACTCTTCCTACGGTCAATCTTTTTTTTTTTTTTTTAAGAAGATGTTGGGGGTAGGAGTTAATTAATTAATTAATTAATTAATTTTGCTGTGTTGGGTCTTCGTTTCTGTGCGAGGGCTTTCTCTAGTCATGGCAAGTGGGGGCCACTCTTCATTGCGGTGCGCGGGCCTCTCACTATCGCGGCCTCTCTTGTTGCGGGGCACAGGCTCCAGACGCGCAGGCTCGGTAGTTGTGGCTCACGGGCCTAGTTGCTCCACGGCATGTGGGATCTTCCCAGACCAGGGCTCGAACCCGTGTCCCCTGCATTAGCAGGCAGACTCTCAACCACTGCGCCACCAGGGAAGCCCCTAAGGTCAATCTTTAAAAGGAGAGGTTCGTTGGGCCCATCACTAATGCTGACAGGACTTCAGGCTTTAGCTGAGTTGGTTTATGATGGAAACCAGATGAAAAAAGTAGTCTCTTCCCTGGAGCCTCTGAAGGATAATTCAAAGAGGTGGAATGGAGCTCCAAAGAAGGTGTGCTTTAATCGATTTTGTGACCAAGTCTCTGGTTCCACGTGGTCTTTTTAGCCCCTCCAGGTAGGACCATCCCAAGCGAGCCGATTCTCAAAATGGGTCCCTTCCGATGAGGGCCCTAATATTGATGAAATCCTTCCCCTTCCTTCCGTGGGCCTTGAATGAGAATCAACTCCAAATTGCTATGTTCTCTACAAATATTTCCCACATTTTCCTCAGTCCTCAGTTTCCTGCTGGAAACTCACAGGTCCAAAACCCCCGGGAGAACTTGCAAATATTCTTTTGCCTACATCCGCCATGATTCCTGCAGGCCCACAATTTTCTATCCCGCCTCACTACTCATTTCCCCTCTTCCCTCATATTAGGCACCTGGGTGCCTTTCTAAGCATACCATTTACCAAGGGGTGGGAGACTTTTCCTCACCCAGGGGGTGTGCAATAGGGAGACCAGCCCTCTACTAGACTGCTGTCCTCACTCCCTGAGCCTGAGATTGGGGCTTTTGCAACAGTTGGCGACCATGGCTCCTATACCTACCCTTCTTTCCAGGACAAAGTATGAGGCAAATCTTGGATACAAAGTCACCTTTTGGAAATTCAATGTAAAGTAAGGGAAGGGGGAGAGACAAGTTCAGCAAAATAACCCTAAGGAGACATGCAAGGAAGGGGCCCTTCTTGGTTCTTAAATGCTTCCCACTGCTCCACTCATTACTCCATGTCCTTAGAAATGGATGAAACGGAGCACGTGACAACCTGTACCAGGGCAGGATGAAGAGAAGAGGCATGAACCTAGGTGAGAGCAAAAGGATCTCCCCCTCCTCCCTTTCTCCTTCTTTTATTTCCTTCTTCCTTCTTTTCTGTCCTTCCTTTCTTTCTCCCTTCCTTCCTGATTGTGTTTTCAGATCTTTCTGAAAACTGTCCATCGACTCTCCAGGTAAGCTAGAGAACTGCTGGGTGGTTTGTCTTCACCAAGTTCAATCTCACTGTAATCATGTCTTCCAGAAATTGCTGGAAGTTATTTTTCTCTGATTGCTCTTAATTAAAAAAAAAATTTCTTTACAATGTCAATGGGTATAATGTAAATAAATCAGCTCAGCCAACAAACTTGAAATGGTAAATGGCTCTTTCAAAAATAAAATCTACTATTTTCAATTCGTAAGTGTCAAAATGTAAGTGAATCTTCCTTTAAGTATTAAAGACGGATGGAAATAATATATTAAAACTCAGCTCCAACCATACACCAGTGGTGGTAGCTGTCTAAAATGTGTTATCCTGGGCTTCTCTGGTGGCGCAGCGGTTGAGAGTCCGCCTGCCGATGCAGGAGACACGGGTTCGTGCCCCGGTCTGGGAAGATCCCACATGCCACGGAGCGGCTGGGTCCGTGAGCCATGGCCGCTGAGCCTGCGCGTCCGGAGCCTGTGCTCCGCAACGGGAGAGGCCACAACAGTGAGAAGCCTGTGTACCGCAAAAAAAAAAAAATAATAATAATAAAATAAAAAGTGTTATCCTGATTAACTTAATTAACACTGCATTAAGAACTGTGGTTCCAAAGTGAAAATATGAATATAAATAGGTGTCGCTTTCCAAAAGAAGTGAAAACTAGGCACATGTGTTGAAAACATGTTTTTAATTTAAATTATTCTATGAAATATTTTCCTTTTTTATATTGGCAAAGAACCTTCATAGGAAATAAGGCTGAATTTTAGATCAACACTGTGTACTAATCGGGGGAAAAAAACCTACTCTCTTATTATTCTCTCTGAATAACAAGTATTTTTCCAGTGGGGCCACTAGAGGTTTGAGCATATCAATGCCTGATTTTTCAAAAGACTTACTACTCCAATCAGTTGATCGATGTTTTTTGCAGTGGTAGGTTTTATTGCGTCTTTCACAGTGAAATGTCGTCATTGTTTGAATCACACTTTTTGGCAGGATGGTGTTCTGTTACAGTCCATGGGAAAAAAAACTTCTGTGGTATATATATATATATATATATATATATATACACAATGGAAGATAATTCAGCCATAAAAAAAGAATGAAAGAATGCCATTTGCAGCAACATTGATGGACCTAGAGATTATCATACTAAGGGAAGTAAGTCAGAAGGAGAAAGACAAATACCATAGGATATCACTTATGTGTGGAATCTAAACTACAACACAAATGAACCTACCTACAAAACGAAAATGGACTCACAGACGTAGAGAACAGAATTGTGGTTGTCAAGGGGGAGGGGGGTGGGGTAGGGAAAGACTGGAAGTTTGGGATTAGCAGATGCAAACTATTATATAGAGAATGGATAGAAAACAAGGTCCTACTGTATAGCACAGGGAACTATATTCAATATCCTGGGCTAAACCACAATGGAAAAAAATATGATAAAGCGTATATATGTGTAACTGAACCACTTTGCTGTACAGCAGAAATTAACACAACATTGTAAATCACCTATACTTCAATTAAAAAAAAAAACTTCTGTGATGCTTGATTTAAAAAATTAGTTTCTTGCAACAAAGGGATGCCACTTAACACCAAAGCTCTTTTCTCAGTTGTTTGTATGCTTTTAAACTTAGTTCACAATTCAGACTGAGTGTTAGTGCCACCTCCAGTCTATGCCACTGTACCTCACCTTCATTCTCATACCCAGACATCTTCAGACAATTTACATCCTCATTTTATTTCTTCAGTGGAAAACAGCACTTTGGTCCCAAATCAAACCTGTTCTCTCTGTCCGCACTCCATGCTTGGAATCTCTTCTGTATCTTTATTTAACTCAACTAGATCTCTGACGTCTATAATCCAGTTCGCTGGCTGATCTGTCAAACTAATTCTAAATCTAGCCGTAGTTGTCTTCATTTTCTCTAAGATACAATCTCATATTAACTCATTATTGTGACTCTATTAAAGATACCATAGGACCAAGGTCTTGTGTTATTTTTTTCAGGGACTGAATACTTGGTTTGACAACTCTCTGCCCTCAGCCTGGATTTTTACAATAATTCCCATGCTTTCAATCATACTGAAGCTGATCCATAACTAAGGTGTCCTTAAAAAAAATGTCATCTCCCTCTTCTATAGCTGTCAAATTGAAGTAAGTTAACATCTCAAAATTCTACAAAGTCCCGAAACAAGTTGTCTTCAATGACACAAACTGTGGATGGTAAGATTTATCTTCTTGGTAACTTCTTAGGAGGATTGAAATTTTTTTCAAGAAGGTGGCTGTGCGCCCCTTGCTGGCAAGCTGTCTCATTGGTATGGCAACCCTGCGGAAACGCTCCCCTGTTGCCAAGAACTGTTTGTTCTTCCACGTGGCCAGAGTCATCTCCAGCTCACTCTCTTGACTGGTCCATTGCTACAACCTTCGAAATGTAGGGCACACCTCTTGCAAAAAAATGTGCCAGATGGAAGAATCGTAATAGCTGGGTTGTAGGCCTGTTTCTATTCCTGATGCAATACGTGATTTGGGACAAATCAATGTCTCTGGACTGGACCTCAGTTCCTTAGGACATAAAATGAGTGTTTTGGATTATATGATTTTTCATGTTTCTTCCTGTTCTAAAGTTTAAAACTCTCACTCATCTCAAGGTGCCACCCCTACTTATTTATTACTTACTATCATGGTCCACTGGCTCCTGAGAGGGAGAATGAGGCAGGTATGGTAATTGTTAACTCAAAATTGCTAGGAAATTAAATCCTAGCCCATACATGTGTTTTATTTTTCTCTTCTATAGACCTTATAATTTATCGCCACATGGTAGTTAAAAGTTAAAATAGAGATCCATCCTTCCTTCAAGAGGATTTTATTAATCAAACCCAAATGATAAATTTCCCTAAGAGAAATGATACACGATCTATGCGTGTTTCCTAACATCAGATTCTGGATGGTGGTTAGCACGTTTGAACCGTAGGACCAACCTCTTCTTATTGATCCTGCATGGGAACAAGGCCTGGAGTTACCAGTGAACCTGTTGGCTTTCCTTCATCTAGATCAGGGTTTCTCAACCTTGGCATTAATTTACATTTCTGGCGACACAATTATTGAAGTGGCTGGCATGTGCGTTGTGGGATTCGTAGCAGCATGTCTGGCCTCTGCCCACTAGATGTCAGTAGCATGCTCTCTTCCAGGTATGACAACCAAAAATGTTTCCAGACAGTGCCAAATGTCCCCCAGTTGGCAAAATCGCCCCCAGTTGAGAACCACTGGTTTAGATCAACACAGGGCCTGAAGCGCTCGTGATCAGATCTCTTGAGTCTATGTTCCTGGGGAACACAGTGGTGAGTAACTATGACAGCAGAGTATTTAATTCTTTTACTGATTTTTGGTTTGTGTCCTGGCCAGCAATCTTCTGTGAGTGGCACATAATGTCACTATGTTGTGACTTTAGAGTTTGTTGATGGAACACCCATCGTTGGTTTATGGTCTGTTTGTCCATTAAATTTCTACAAAGAGAAGTGTTTGTCACCAGGATTTGGAATACATCATTAGTGCCTCGTCTATTTGCTCTTTGTATCTTCTCCCTATCTCCTTCACCATATAGACCGTCATTAGCCAAAACATCGACCAAAACTCTGTTGCCCTGTGTCATTCCTTGTATATTACCTTTGTTATATTTTGCTACTCTCCTCTTGAGTCTGTTAAACAGGGGTTCCCTGAGTTTGAGAGTCAACAATCCCTTGAAGGAAATCCCAGTTCCTAAGAGCAATATGTATTATAATTTTAATTTCTGTGCTAATTGATACATAATGACTAAGGCATTGCTAAAATCATTTTGAAAAAAAGGGCAATTGAAGGATTTCTAGAGAAAATATTATTCCCAATTTTAAAATGTCGATTCCTTAAGAAAAAGCTTTTCTGCTATAATTTATCATACAAATAAAAGGACTTTAACTTTGAATCAAGTTAATGGCCATGCTTACAATGTTACTATATAAGAATTTATAACACAAATTGATATATAACAGAACTATAGGTCTTTAAACAATGTAAAAGTAAATGGGATAAAATGTAAAAATAGTTCAAGTAATATCCTAAAATTTGATAAATACTTAGAACCTTAGACTGGGTTGATACTATCTTCTGGATTTTATCATAGTTTTACAATAATGCTAACATAATGTTATTGTTTTTAGGTTACAGTTTTACAGACATAAAGTTATATTTTTATAGACAGCTGACCATCAAAGGCTAACATTACTTCAGCAAAATCTTAGGATTACAAACATATAAACATATATGTTCAAGGAAATTGAATTGTAATAGCTGGGGTTGATTCTTGTAATTCTTTTTTAATATGTTAAAAATAGCAATTATTCTATTATTTTCTGACCATCTTAATTCTAAAAGAAACTCTTTATACACTCAACTCATATATTAGATCCAATAAAGACATACTTGTATCAGAAAAATTAATAATCTTTGTATTTATTTAAGCCAACATAATCAGAGTTGGAATATATGCCTCACATTACAGAAAATTAATATCCAGTCCATATTATATAATTAGATTATATAAATCATTAAGAAAAAGAAATATTCCAACACAAAAATAGATAAGAAAGTGATGAGGCAATTAATTCAAGAAGGAGGAACTGGTTAAAAATTATTTGCAAAGGTTCTTGATCTTACAAAAAGAAAATGAAAAGAATTAAAATTTTATTTTATCAGTTATATTGGCAAAAATTACAGCAATTTATAATAGCATTGCTGAGAGTTGCTTGGATGTGCACATTAATAAGATTAATAGTGTAAATCAATATTATATATCCTTCCTGAAGTTCCATATGATAACATCTTTCAAAATTTAAATTTATGTATATTTTGACCTACAGGAAAAGGTTTCCTACTGCAGGTATACTTTAAAAATATTTTTTTATTGAAATATAGTTGATCTACAATGTTGTGTTAGTTTCAGGTGTACAGCAAAGTGATTCAGTTGTACATATACATATATATATATTGTTTTTTAGATTCTTTTCCATTATAGGTTATTATAAGATATTGTAAGTATAGTTCCCTGTGCTATACAGTAGGTCCTTGTTGGTTATCTATTTTATATATAGTAGTGTGTATATATTAATCCCAAACTCCTAATTTATCCCTCCCCCATTCCCTTTCCTCTTTGGTAACCATAAGTTTGTTTCCTATGTCTGTGAGTCTATTTCTGTTTTTTAAATAAGTTCATTTACATCATTTTTTTAGATTCCACATATAAGTGACATCATATAATATTTGTCTTTGTCTGACTTACTTCTCTTAGTATGATAATCTCTAGGTCCATCCATGTTGCTGCAAACGTCATTATTCCATTCTTTTTTATGGCTGAGTAATATTCCATTGTGTATATACACCACATCTTCTTTATTCATTCACCTGTTGATGGACACTTAGGTTGCTTCCATGTCTTGACTATTGTAAGTATGCTTCCATAAACATTGAGGTGCATGTACCTTTTTGAATTATAGTTTTCTCTGGATATATACCCAGAAGTGGGATCGCTGGACCATATGGTACTCTATTTTTAGCTTTTTAAGGACCCTCCATACTGTTCTCCATAATGGTTGTACCAATTTACACTCCCACCAAGAGTGTAGGAGTGTTCCTTTTTCTCCACACCCTTTCCAGCATTTATTACTTGTAGACTTTTTGAAGATGGCCATTCTGACTGGTATGAGGTGATACCTCAATGTAGCTTTGATTTGCATTTCTCTAATAATTAGCAATGTTGAGCATCTTTTCATGTGCCCGTTGGCCATCTGTATGCTTCTTTGGAGAAATGTCTATTTAGATCTTCTGCCCATTTTTTAAAAAATTTGTTGTTTGTTTTTTTGATGTTGAGCTGTATGTGCTGTTTGTATATTTTGGAAATTAATCCCTTGTTGGTAGCATTGTTTGCAAATATTTTCTCCCATTCTGTAGGCTGTCTTTTCATTTTGTTTATGGTTTCCTTTGCTGTGCAAAAGCTTTTAAGTTTAATTAGGTCCCATTTGTTTATTTTTATTTCCATTACTCTAGGAGACAGATCTAAAACATTTCTGCTGCAATTTATGCCAAAGAGTGTTCTGCCTATGTTCTCCTCTAGGAGTTTAATAGTATCTGGTCTTGCATTTAGGTCTGCAATCCATTTTGAATTTATTTTTGTATATGGTGTTAGAGAATGTTCTAATTTCATTCTTTTACATGTGTCCAGTTTTCCCAACACCACTTGTTGAAGAGACTACCTTTTCTCCATTGCGTATTCTTGCCTCCATTGCCTGGATCATATGGTAAGTCTATTGTAACATTTTGAAGAAACTCCATATCGTTTTCCATTGTGGCTGCACCAACTTACATTCTGGTGGGTGTCTCATATGGGAGTGAGTTTACTGCCTCTCTCCAGCAGCAGTGGTCCTTTCCTTGGTATCAGTACAGCATCTTGGATATGAGGAGGCTTCTGCCCCTTGCAGTAGCAGATGTCCTTTACTTCTATTTCTCCCTCAGCAGCAAGTAACCTTTTCCTGGGACCAGGAAACAACAGGGTTTTCTGTCCTCCTGAAGCATCAGAGAGCTTTTTGTTTCATATGAGAGAATGGTCTAAATATTGCACCTGTCTCTTAGCAGCAATCATCTATGGAGGGAACTCCTGCAGGTCTCCTGACCTGTACCAAATCTTTTTCATGAGCCATATGATGCAGCTCAGGAAGAAAAGCTGCTGAGTAAATCTGTATTCCTATTATGTCTTGGGATCCCAGGGATTCTAAACTGTCATATTAGCCCACACACAGCTTTTAAGAATTTGTTAGAATTTCAGTTGCTTTCCTCTTACCCATATTATGGCTGCCACCTCTTTCTCTGTGCTTTGCCAAAAGCAAAACTTCTTAGGGCTCATCTCTCTTGGAAGGGCTTGATGTTCTCTAGAATTCAGCTCACCTTTTTGCCTTTGATTGCATTTCCCCATGGGCTGAAATAAATTTATGATTTTGAATATTACATGACTTTTTTTTCTCAGTATGAGAGTGATACTCTCCCACGGCTTCTGCTTAAGCAGAACTCCTTCATTTTTATATACGAAGTGCCTTGATCACCTCTGTTCATTGAGTTGCTAAGTAGTGTAGAAAGGACACCTCTTTTGCCATGTTGTCTAGGATATAACAGCACACAATGTAGAAAAAGTAAAAGTCCTGTAGGCTTTTTTTTTACTTACCCCAATGTGTGTTTGGAAAAGAAAAGCATAGCAATAGGAAGTCATATGCCCTAATTCTTGTTTTCCCTAACTTTTATGTTTTTAAGGTCTATTGAAATATTCAGTAGACCTGGGCAACCAAAGAAACTCAGAAGGAGAGCCCTCTCTAACACTTCAGGAAAACCGACTGCAAGTTCTGGAGGAAACCTCATCAAGGGCCCTTCCAACATGGTGTGGTGTGAACGAGGCCAAAGAGATGAGCCTGAGGCAGCAGTCATGCTTCCCACTGAGGACAGAAAGAATGATTACTGGATGAGGAGACATCCAGCAATAAGATAAATCATCCATAGTATGGAATTACGTAACTCCTAAAGGTCAGACAGCTTCCTGGAATTCACTGATATGGAAAGGAAGGCCTGCTGGCTACTCTGGCAGAACCAATGACTATCTCTGGGCAAGTAGGGAGGTGAGGACCCTTTGCCATCCTACTTCTTTCAAGAAAGAAAAGTTTAATTTCAAATAGATGCTAACAGCTTATTTCTCTACAAAATACTTTATTTTCTGACTCATAGGTAGGTGTAGTAAGGTCCAAAAAAATGTCTCACAGCTGTAATAATTTTAAAATAAAGGCATTCTTACTTAGGCCTTATGCATGAAAAAGGCATCTTGGGCAGGATTTAGTTGAAACAAGTACCCTCTACAGATGGAGTAATTTGAAACTATTTTGAGATCTTGGGTAATTCAGAGCAAATAGCACTCTGTTACTGATGCATAAGCTGAAAAATAATCACTTCTAAAATAAGCTCATGCACGCATTCAGACCTCTACCAGACATCAATGACATTGTGCTCTCAATATCATTTATGACCCACAATACAGTCTTCTGAGTTTGAGCAGTAATGACAGTAGGAAAAATGAGAAAATAAACCAAAGGCTGTAGAGAAGTTACTGAACCAGAAAAAAAGATGGCTCTTTTTGGCAGATTTTATATAAAAACTGAGCCCCACTGAAGCTGAAGAACAGGTGGGATGACTTTAAAAAAGGAAACCATCAATACAATAAAGAAACAAACGTAGAGTGGTATATTTTAAAATGAGAGTTTAAGTGTAGTGCCAGCTTATAGTAGAAGTGAGAAAAAAATTAAAAGTAATAAATACAGTACAGCTGAAAGAGGACAGCTGATAATCAGAGGCGATAGAAAGTGGGGGTCTGAGGATGCACAAAGGATAAGGACTCAGAGTAACATAGCAGCCTGGGCGTAATCAGTGAAAGATCCGAAAAGTTTGTCATAACATTTAAATAGTCCTGGTCTGAAAATGTGCCATCCACTACCCCACGCTTGAGGCATCAGTAAACAAGCAGAATAAATTGTTCTCCATATAATAGTTCCTCACATCAACAAGATATTTCAGGTAGTGCAGGCTATGAAACTGTGAACACTACAACAGGCCATGGAAGCATTTCCTGTAACACAAGGAAAAGCTAGAGCAAAATACAATGAGGCACTGTTGCCTGGGCAGTAGGGTGTATAGAAAATGATAGAACATAATAATGTAAGGTAAAGTTACAATTAACTTAAGCAAGAGAAAAAAAATCTATGCTCAATTTCAAAGTCAAGCAGAGAATATTTCCAACGGGTCAATTCATATATATTTTATAAATTAAGACTTAATAGGGTAATTGGTAAAATCTATTTATAGAACATGAACAAATGTTTTCAAAAGTGAGAATATTAAAAAAACATGTAAAAATATGTTTCTATTTAAGATGAAGGACATTTCAAAGTATTAGGCATTCTCAATGTTGCCATATGTATTTTGCTGCTAGAGAGTTGTAGAGATAAATCTGAAGTAGCAGAGAAATTATCAAGTAATATTACTACTTTTAAATATATTAATTAGAAATTAATATTAATTAATTCATAAATTAATACTATTAATTCAATAAGAAAAAGGTAATACACCCAAAGAAAAAGTGGGCAAAAGATGTGATGGGAAAATGCAATAATAAAGAAATACAGATGGCTAATAAATTTATAAAAATATTTATCATCACAAGGATAAAGCTTAAAATTAAAACTATGACTTATCAAATCAGAAAAAAATATGTAGATACTATCAGTCCAGTGTTAGCCCTAGGCTGGGAAAATAGACTCTCATTAGCAACTATATCATAAACTATTGTAAATTTTTCATCGCAATTTGGCAGTATGTATCAAAAGCCTTAAAAATGTTCACATCCTTGGATTCAGAAATCCCAATTATAAAAATATATTTAAGAAACATAATTGAGCAAGAGTGGTAATATAGAATGACATGGAGGAAAACTGGAGAAAGTTCCAATTAGATTTCAGTTTTGTTTCCTCTTTCTATCAAAATGCCGATTTAGAATAATTCCTGATTCCCTCCTCCAAGATTAGCCCATAGGAAAAGTACCAAGAAAAAAAACAGAAAATTACAGAAATCCCTGAAGTGACTGTGTGAAGATGGTGGTGGCTTTCACCTGGAACAGGATGCAGCCAGGCAGTGAGAAAAAAAAATAATAAAACGACCGCATTTCCTGCTGCTTTAAGGGAAGAAAATCAGGGCAGTATAAAAGACCCCTGTTTAGAAGTAGCTAAGGAAAACAGGAGATGAATTAACTTCTGGAAGTCACATCCTCACCTTTCCTCTTCCAAACTACCAGGGTTGATGAACTACAATTGCCCGTTTGGAAGGCTGGTGTCCCAACCAGTCTTAACCTACTCAAGCTCAAACTGGACACAGCTGATTCCAAGTTCCTGAAAAACAGCTCAGATAAACATCTTATTGTTTAGGCTGTGTGATGCTTGGAGGACATCTAAGTTTTTGTAAAAACAATAAGAGTGAGCTTGATCAGTGAAAGCAAGTTACAGTTCATTATCTATTAAGCAAGTCATAGTTGAATGGATCTAACTGATGACTACCCTCGATTTTACAATACATGTACTTTACATTTGGTATTTTTCTAAGACGAAAAGAAATTTTATCAAGGTGTTTAGTTTTATTCATTTGACTGCATAAACTTCATAGATCTCTTGCAAGATCTCGTAGACTTCTTTCTCTCGTTTAGAATACTTCATTCAAAACTCATTCAGTCTTCTGAAATCTAAGGCCTCAGGTTGCAATGAATAAACTTTAATGTGTTTGATTATGGGATTTGGCTCAGACTCTACTTGAGGTTATTTAATGCATATATTTTCTTATGTCCTGAAACGTAAATGACAGTTTGACAGGATATAAAATCCTCGGATCTAAGGTTTTTTTCCTTCAATGCTTTGAAAATTCTACTCCATTGTCTTTTTGCAGTTACTGGTGGAATATCTAAGTCATTTGATTATTATGTTTCTCTCTGCAAGTTTTTAGAATGTATCATGATTTTTCATATTCTCAAACTTACTTACCTTTCTAAAACCTGAAAAACTTTTGCATTCTAAATTACTAGTGTATTTGTATCAGTTGTCTATTGCTATGCTACAAATCACCCCCAAACTTAGCAGCTTATAACAACATTCATGCATGAACTCACCGTCTGTGGGTCAGCAATTTGGGTTAGGCTCTGCTGGCAGATTTTCTGTTGCTCTTGCCTTGGCTCACTAATGTGATTTTTTAGTAATCTCGGGGCTGGATTGAAGCTGTATGATATAGAACAACCTCAACTTTGGTGATTGGCTTCCTGTCATCTGATTCTCCACCATGTACCTCTTCAGCAAGCTAGATGGAGCTTGTTCACATGGTGTGTGCTTTCTAAAAGGGCAAGGGCTTCCCTGGTGGCGCAGTGGTTGAGAGTCCACCTGCCGATGCGGGGGACACGGGTTCGTGCCCCGGTCCGGGAAGATCCCACATGCCGCGGAGCGGCTGGGCGCGTGAGCCATGGCCGCTGAGCCTGCGCGTCCGGAGCCTGCGCGTCCGGAGCCTGGCTCCGCGGCGGAAGGGGCCACAGCAGTGAGACGCCCGCGTGCCGCGAAAAAAAAAAATTACTAAAAGGGCAAGAGCAGAAACAGCAAGGCATCTTAACGTCTAGGCTGGCAAGTTGCTCAGCATCACTTTCACTGCATTCTATGGGCAAAGCAAATCACCAGTCATCTCAGTTGAAGTGGAGAAATACACTCTATCCCTTCATGGGTGGAACTGCACAGATTTTGTGGCCATTATATCTAACACAGTGATATTATCCATACAGGATTATGGACCTACTTTATCACAAGAGGGTGAGTGTCAAAACTATCAAGGAAAATATTCCTGTTTCTACTGGAGTGTCTAATTCTGAGAATTCATTTTGACATAATGAATGATAGAAAATAAGGAGAAACACAACAGGTAAGGTTTTAAATAGAACATTTAAACAAGGAAGAATTATTGTTAAAAATCCACAGCAATCACCAAAAGAATGGAGAAATGGAAGTGAAAGTAAATGAAATGATGATGTTATAGGAACGTGTCAGTATGGTGTTCAGTGGGGTAGTTTCCATCTTGGTGAGTCTGCCTGGTAGTTACGAGCTGTAAGTGAATAAGGATGCCCAGGAACTATTCTCCATGGGAGACAAGTGTCGAAGGAAAGACAAGTGTCAGTAAAGACAAAGCAATGGAAATGGAGGGAATGTCTATGAAGGGGGTGAGGATTATATTTGTCAATTATTTAAAATGGAGCAACTACCAAATGTAAAATAGATAGCTAGTGGGAAGCAGCTGCATAGCACAGGGAGATCAGCTTGGTGCTTTGTGACCACCTAGAAGGGTGGGATAGGGAGGGTGGGAGGGAGATGCAAGAGGGAGGGGATATGGGGATATATGTATACCTATAGCTGGTTCACTTTGTTATACAGCAGAAACTAATACAACAATGTAAAGCAATTATACTCCAATAAAGATATTAAAAAATAAATAAATAAAATAAAATGGAGCAGAGGACACAATGGAAAAAGCTCAAAGAGGATTCAGTGTAGCAAAAGAAAGGTGAGCCTAGGTTCAAGTATTTTGAAGGAAACTATTTGTGGTTGAGAATATTTGCTACAGCTATCCCCCCAAAATCTCATTTTTCTGACAGAATGACATGTCTCTAGCTGTTGATTGTGATCAACAAAGGATGTGAAGGCCTTGGGAAAAATTTTTGTTTGGATAATAAAGAAAGGACAGTCAAAGCATCACTGTACATAAATAAATCAACTCAATGACCTGGCAACTTAGAACTGGCAACATATCAAAAAGGAATAATAAATATTAATCTACCTTTGTACAAAGATGAGTTGCATTGAATTCTGAGTTATTGTGGTTTAGGTAATCTCAAGGCAAGAACACACTGAAGCTGGAAAAAGACAAGTTCAAGTCTTCCATTCCAAGGGTGAGTCTGGAAAGAGTTAAACCTCTCGCCTAAGACTGGATGGATATACAGTGGCCTTGGGGATTCTACCCGTATGTGTCTCAGGCCAAGCCAAATATCTGGGAGTCACCTTTCAGATTCCTCTTTCCTTTCACATCCCATGCACTTCAGCAAAAAACAATATTATTTCTTACAAGGAAGACCACAGAGAGTCTTGAGAAAGGTTCCTCCATGTGCAAACAGAGAGGGGGAGTAGCTGCTTCTGGAGAAGGGACAAAAAACTCCTTTTGGCCCCTTCTCTCTTACTATTTCATGGAACAAAAGCCCTAATCTCTGTGTGTGGGAATAATATGTCAACAAACTGTCACTCTGAGAACACTGGGAGAAAGTAAGATATAAACTGTGTAAACATGGGGAAAGGGGAACACATGGCAGAAGGCCTAAAACTAGAACGAGAGAAGGGTGAATAGCACTTTTCCACCTAGATGACCTAAGTTCCAATAGCTCAGAATTCAATGTAGCCTGTCTTTGTACAAAAATAAATTAATATTTATTATTCCTCTTTGGTACGTTGCCATGTTCAAAAATTTTTTTGAAGCATATGAAGTCAAAGAAATGAATGTACTTCCAAGCTGGAAAGAAATTAGCACCAGACTCAGATATCGAAGATTGATATGTTAAAGTCCCTAATGGAAGAGGTGGTCAACATACAAGATCATACAGCTAATTTCAGCAAAGGGATAGAAACCTTAAGAAATAAGAAATGGAAATGTTAACAGAGATGAGGAATGTCTATGAAAGGTATATCAATATCTCATTAATATACCTTGCTGAGGCAAAAAAAAATTGGTGAACTTGAAAATAGGCGAATAGAAATTACCAAAACATAAATGAATAAAAGATGGGAAAAATAGAAAAGAAAAAAGAGAATGGGCAGAAGAAATATTTGAAATATTAATGACTCAGAATTTTCCAAAATTAATGACACACATAAAACTACAAACCCATGAAGTACAGAAAACACCAAACAGGATGCATAAATTAAAAAATAATTAGCATATTATATGCAAACAGCTGAAAACAAAGAAAACTCCTGAAAGTATCCAGAGGAAAAAAAGAAACATTTCATACTGTACTTTTCAGAGTAACTGAACTCTTTTTACATTGGCCTATTCAGAATATATTCAGAATACATCTCATTTCTTAAAGGCAAATGAAATTAAGTCCACTGAAAGTGTCTATCTATTGCATGCAAAGCAAGTTGCTGAATCATGGAAGATTTGTGAGAATAGAACTCGAGATGATTGAGTTAGGTAATTAAAATCATGTGTAGATGTGATTTATCTCGCACTTTCTTCTCTTCTAGGGTTTCAAACAGGGTGTCTAGTGATATTCTCCTCTTGTGGCTCTAGATCTCACAAGAAGTTAATGTTTAACCTGCATACCAGGTCAAGGAGTTCAGGGTACATCTTTGTTTTAAATATGTTTCTAGTGTATAATTTTCAAGTATATCCATGTCCTTGTTCCAATGAAGATGCAGTTTTGGTGTTTGTTTGTTTTTTTATTTTGGTTTTGGTTTTTGCTTTTTTCCCTTTATATTTCATTCCATAGTAGAGGGAATAAAGATAATTTTACAAAGGAGTTAATAATAATCCATTTCAGACAAAAAGTATAACCAAGGAATATTTAATCAGGAAAAATATAGCCTATCTGCTATACTATTACACTTGTATAAATATATCACCTGTAATTAAAATATTAACTATAAAAGTATTTTACATGCTCTTAAGTATAAACCAGTTAAATATTTAGGGATACCTTATTTTATTTTATTTGTTTTTTAAAACTAATTTTTATTGGAGTAGGGATAGTTTATTTTAGAAACCTTGACTATACCTTCTGTTTCTGACAGATCAAAAATTTTTATTGATTACTAGGACTCTTCATTTGTGAGCATAAAGCCATGTGCTTTGCATACAAAAAACTCTAAATCTTTTTACTCTTCGACCAAGGGTGGGGAATAGAAGAAGGATGAAAGCATGGCTCCATAGTTCTCTGGCATCTAGCTTTGCATTCTACCATTCCCAAGATAGTATCATTGTCCTTAAGCGTCGAGATGGAATTTTAGCCATCACTTTCACAATCCAAACCACAACACAGATGAAGGGATAAGGAAGTGGCATGTCCTCTTCTTGTAAGGGACATGTGGGCACCATTTCCATTTATGTTCCAGTGGCCAGCAATTAGTAACATGGTTGCTTGGGCCAGGGATACTGGAAATGTAGTCTTAATTCTGGTTGTCCATGTTCCTAACTAAAATTCTAAGGAAGAGGAAAATTGGAAATTAACTAGGAATTTTTGCCCACAAATTGGCTTGGTCTGTTGGATACACAGGCACACTTCAAGCTTCTCCCTTGCAACAGAAACTTCTATTAAGTGGATCTTTCATATATTTTTCATAAATTCTAGTATATCAACATTCATATTTACTGTGCAATATATTAAAGCTTTTTTTTGAGAAGGAAGTACTCTAATATCATATTTGATATATTTTTAAATCATAATTTAGGCTTGGGAACTCCTGGAAGGTGTCTGTAGCTTTATCTATAATATTATAGGCCATCCTAACCTAAGCTATTCTTTAGGTTCTGATGCAGGAGTTCCAAAATTCAACTATTTTATATGTTAGCCAATATATCAATTTCACATACTTTACCCCCCCAAACACTAGTTGAATAGCTTTTGCATGGAGAAAACTCAGCCCTTTTAGAGGATTCCATTCCTTTATAATGAAATTGTAGTCACCAGGAATTTTTTTTTATATTAGTTGAAAATTACACCTGAAATTAGAATCGGTTAGACTTTGTCTTTCCCTCTGGAATCTAGAGATATGTGATTCAGTATGGGAGCTAGTAGTTTTCATAGTCAATAAATATACTAACTAAATGTATAAAAAGTTTTTTCTTAGTCTTTGGTGAGAGATAAACTAATGGGCATCTGAAGGTTTTCCATCAGGGACCTATAATCAAACATTCTCTAGAAGTACTCACAGGACTCAGCATGTAGTTATACTCAGAGATAAGATTCTCTACAGTGATGTAGTAGGATATGCAGCTGAACCCTAAGGGAAAAGACACAGGCAGAGTCTAGAGGAATGCATGTGTAGGTTTCCAGATATGCTCTCTCCCTCCCGTGAGAAGTCACACAGGGCACACTTTCCCCACAGCAACAAACGTGCAGCAACATATGTGTGATGTTTCCACCCATGGATGCCCATTAAAAGCTCAGTGCCCAAGATGTTTATGGGGGGCTAGTCACATAGGCATCCTCTGGTTTACTAGGGGGCTGGTCACATATGAAAATTCCAGACTCTACTAGGAAGCAGGTGTTTCACACATACCTTATTGTTTGCACAGTCTAGGTAGAGTTAATCAGCTTGTCACTTAGCTGTAGATTGGGAACTTTGAGAGCCAAGTACACAAATGCCAGCCAAGGTCAACCTTGCCAGCAGGTTTTTCTTATAATAGCAATCTCAGGTTTGCTATGTAAACTCTTTTCTGCAAAGATAAGTAAATTCCATGTCTTTATATTTCCAGAAGAATAAGGTCAAGACAGACGTGTAGGAGTGTGCTTAACTTCATAGGCATTAAAGGACAATGTAAATATAGTAGCAGTTTCCTAAAAGTGTTTAAAATATTGACTCATTCAACATTAAAATTTTCAACAGCTTTTTTCAACTGTCATGTGAATAATATATTGATGATGTTATTAAACAAGGGAAGCCCCCGATTTTTTTCATTTCCTTTTTTTAAATTGAAGTATAGTTGATGTACAATGTTATATTAGTTTCAAGGATACAACATAGTGATTCAACATTTTTATAGATTATACTCAATTTAAATTTATTACAAAATAATGGCTATATTTATATATATGTATATTGTGCTGTATAATATGATCTTGTTGATTATTTATTTTATACATAGTAGTTTGTATCTCTTAATTCCCTACCTCCAACTGCCCCCCTTCCCTTCCCTCTCCCTTCTGGTATCGTCTAGTTTGTTCTCTTTACCTGGGGAAGCAACCTGTTTTCACTGGTAAGACTTTCCCAGGGAAGGACTGTGATCTCTGGGAAAAAGAACAGAGATTTGATATGCTAGGATATAAGCAAATACCATGACTCCTTCCTCCACTTCCCAATAAAAGCTCTCCCACAATCTCCACCCCCAGCTCTGGAGTGATGGCTTTCCTTCCTCCGTGGGCCTGTGCACTAGTTGGTTGCATTTCTGTTTCTTTAGCAGGAGCTTTCAGTCTCTCAGATCTGTATCCCCCCCTGTGGAATGAGAGTCCTGGTCAGTTCAGCGACTACAGGGTGGAGAATGGAAAGTATGTTATCGATCCCTGGTTATACTCTAAGAGAATGGGGATATATAAAATCCTCATGAACAAAACAGCCAGTTATTTTGAAAAATTTGCACCAGATAATGAACAAAATTTTTTATGGGGATTGCCTTTACAGCATGGCTGGCAATATACTACAGGTAAGAATGACCCTTGTTTTTATTCTAATGATCTTCAAATCTAACCATGTTGTAATTGGGAAGTGGAACTCTGTATACACCAAAGCATGTCTTTGAAAGTTGATTCTTTTCTTTTTCCTCTTTTCCCCTCATAACCATTATTTTTCTACTGCTTCTCCCTTCTCCTCCGTCAATCTTTCTGTGTTGCCTGGTTTGACTAGAAACTGCAATGGGGCATATGGCATAGTTGCCAGACACAAAAAGACTTCATATCCAACCTATTGGGCATTCTACAAATATTTATTGAAGTCCTACTAGGTGCCAGACTCTATTCTAAGCACTGGGATGAACAAAACAGTCAAGGAGATATGGACTAAAAGCAGAAGGTGATGTCAAATTAGTTTGAATTTCGTAAAGTTCTAACTATGATAACCTATATATGGAGATGGAGAGAACAGGAGTGGCACCTTGTTCATGAGGATGTTTCTCTGCAAAAGATTGATTCCTTTCAAAAATAAAATACATTCTAGTGTTTAGTTAGAAGATACATTTGGGCCAAAGACTCACAAATGATAAGATATTTTGGCTGGCGGAGAAGCTCATGAAACAGAGTGGGTGCTTCCTTCACTCCATACTGATAACACCACCAATAAGGAAATTTGTTCTGTTCTGATGGAAAAAATATAGAGAGAAGATTAAGGTTATCTAAGATCTGAGGAGGAGTCACATACAGGAGCTACCGAAGTTGGCAATTCATGCACCTTTGTCAGGTGATGTCTTGAGACTCAAACTAACTCCTATTCATCTGGCTTTCCTCAGAGTCCAAAACACAGAGATCCAGGAGAAATTATTAGCATGTAGCCCACCATGGGAGGCATGCCAGACTCCGGGGCCTTGGGGGCCAGCGGTAGATGGAGGCTGAATGCTTTTCTTATTCTTTCATTACATTCACATATTATGATCAAGCCTGATTAAACTCATCCAATGATGGGCTTATATGTCTCCAGCATTTTCTAAAAGCAGCTGTGGGGTGCAGGTAAGTAAGTATTGCAGACAGTTTCCCTGCCGTCAAAGACCTTACAACACAATTGAAACAGGATAGGTATTAGAAATTAAACAGAGAACAATAAATAACAACTCTTTGTTAAAAATTAAAGTGCAAAACAAGGGACACAGTGGAGTCAGCTGGAGTAATCAGAAGAAAAAAATGCATTTGAACTGAGATTTGAAATGTGGACAGAATTTCACTGTGGAAAAAGAAACAAAATCTACTAGGGAATAAAAGAATGAACAAAAGCAGAGGTTCTCGCGTGTAGCTGCACGTTGAAAACAAATACCTAGTTTTTAAAAATATCAATGCCTAGGTCCACCACCAGAAATTCTATTCTGATTTAATAATATGGAAAATCAAGCTACAGAACAGAGCCTGGAAATAGCATGGCATAGGTATATGTGACTGAGTGCAGGTGTGTGTGCACGCTCACGTGCGTGTGCAGTCTGAGGAATAATCAATTAGGAAAACTCACACTTGTAATATTCATGCAGGTTAACAGCATTAACAAGTTCTTTATCAATCATTGCTTTGAGAAGGATTACGTTAGGAAAAGGAGAATAATTACAAAAGCAAATAATATTCAAAACAGATAATCCAAAAGTGGAATACTGCAGTGATGTTAGATCAAGGAATAGAAATTGGTTCTGAGATGGGAAATGAAGGGTAAAGAGTGATAGGAAGATAAACACAAGTTATCAAAAGAGAAATGTTTGTGCATCTTTGCAAACAAACTGCGCCTAGGTAAGAAACAATTATTACCAGCTTCAAAATGTGCATAATAAATAATCCGTGCATCCTCTCTCTTCTAGGCAGATTAGTTGATCCCAGCCGAAGGACAGACTGTGGCTATGAATATGGAGATCGTTTGTGCATCTCTGTGGACAGCTGGTGGGCTGGTATGTTCATTTAATAGAAAAATAGGTAATAACCTTCCCGCAAAGAAAATATTCAACCTAAAATCTGAGGGACAGAGACAAAACAAAAACAGCACTATTCCTCTGTAAAAAGGAGTTTACTTCATCATGTACCTTGTGGCCTTTATGTCACATTCTAGGATTTATGGCCACAATTTTAATAATGATTCCTTAGGACATATTTCACATGGGGACTGAATTGAGGAACAGCAAAGGACGATGGCCTTTGAACAACCAGCATTGGCAGTTAGATGGGAGGTCCCACTAGCCAGAGGGTCTCCAAGGACGAGGAAGGATGAGAAAGGAGAGGACAAGAAAATAATGCTTTCTTCTCATTTTGCTCAGATAAAATGTGCTTAACTTTGAAACTCATAAAAATGTCAGAGATTAATCTACCACAAATTATTCTATCAATCAGTAATCTAAGGCCTCTGTCGGATATTTAATACTAAAATAATTAGAAGGTAGTTTCTAATTCTTTAGCTTTATTTTGTATTTTAGTAGTGAAATTAATTTACACTCACTTTCTTAGAGATATTTCCCAATAATTAGAAACAAGGTCACATTAAATTTCACTTTCTTGCAGTGACACACATCATATACACCTTTACCTATTTTTCTCATAGGATACCAATGGAGTCTTTTCAAAGACTCACAAATAGTCATGACTACAGATCTAGAATTCAGGCTTCTTTTGTCTCACATGGACTCCATAGTTTGGAGTATAAGCCTGCTACCCTGGGGCGTAGGACTGCATTCAAAATACATGTCTATGATGAAAAATGTTCTGCATCACCAGTGGGAATCAGTACAATAAGCTTTACAGTCAACTATATCATGATGTCTAAATTCGCTGGAATAGGTTCCGTTTAGAGAGAAATTTTAAAAATCTTAATTCAGTGTTAATTTAATTATCCAAAGATCTATTGCCAACACTTACCCAACATTTTTGCTTTAAAGACCTAATGTAAGACAAAGACTTTGTGACGTCATGGTTGCACATTAAACTTGGTTAAATAAAATACAAAATATCAATACTATAACCATATTAAGATAATTTAGAAAAAAATCACATTTCATGGTAAAACCCCAGCTAGAGGTGTTGTATCATTCTTTGCACAAGTAGATATCTTTCTTTCATTTTTACATAATGCTTTGAAAAATGAATGGTACCAAATTCATGGAAATTACTTTTTGTTTTAAAATATTGTAGTCAACTATTTTAACCCATATTCATTTCTAATTGTAGGGTCATTAACAGAAACATGTTAAAGTTATGTATAGGATCCTTAGGGAGATTTTCAATATTTTGCAGTGACTTTTTTTCATGTTCCTGGATCTGTGAGTTTTTGCTTAATGGTTTACAGATTACTTTAAAATATCCTCTATCACATTTATTAGTGCTTGTGGTAATAACAAGTACTTTGCAATTACAGATATAAATTACTTTCTGTGTGCACTACCCTTCCTTGCTGCGGTTGATTCTGGCATAATGGGGATATCATCAGATCAAGTCCTGCTTTTGCCACCACCCAAGGACCAGACAAAGTTTTGTCTTAATATTTCTAGTTGTCAGTCATCCTTTCCTAAGACGATGAAGAAGTGGAATGTCCTTTACAAGGTGCCTTTATTAAGTTTTATAATTTATTCTCTTAGGAGGTGGTAAGGTAATTTCTTTTCTTTTTTTTTTGTATAATGCTTTCTGTTTAGGTTTTTGTGTGCATTATATGCTATAAAAATGTAAAATTTTATGCCAGCTATATTAATGTCATTACATTACAGCAGGGCATTACATGTCATTTACACCCTCTGAACCAATGCAGCATTAACAGAAAATCTATCCACTCTTCTCACCCTAAATAAGCCATACATAAATGTGAGAGCACATAGGATATCTCACTGAATGAAAGGATTATTCTGGTAAATTGAACCTTCAAGTCAACTGAGCAATAACACTTGGGAGAAATATGATTATGGAGTTGGTTTTAGAATAGTCAATTAACTTGTTTCAAGTGATTTGATAAGCGGTCACAAATAGGTATATCTAAACAATTACGTGGCAATCAAAACCAAATATTCAGTGACCAAAATAAAATACATCGGTTAAGCACAGTCATGAACCAAAATCAATGCTAAAAGATAGATTTACTAGTTCTATAGGTTATTAGTTCATTTTTAAAGATGTGATTAAATTAAATATTCTGGTAACTTCCCCCTTTTCTTAATGTTAAACTTTTGTGGTAATTTCAACTATGGTAGCAGAAAAACAACTGCTAATCAAAAAGTAAAGTTCTCTAGGTCAGTATAAAATGCTGACTTTCGGGAAAACACATGCAGTTCATCTCTTATAGATGCACTCAATATTACTACTAATAATAGATAATTATTATAGTCTTTACAGAGTGTTAGTCACTAATGGCTTACACAAGTTAATCCATAGAAACAAAATTTTCCTGTCATGTAGAATATTGCTAAATTGTAAATGTGAACAAAATTAAATTGTAGAGAATTGTTATAGTTGCTCACATATGAATAAATTTCTTCTCTTTACTATAGCGTTTGCAGTCACCTTCTAGTAGCTTTGATGACTTGTTGAAGTACTTGTGGGATGCACATCTCTCATCCTTGAAAGATGCTTACAAAATTTTTGAAGATAGGTAAGAATGGATCCCAAGTTATTTCTACTTAATACGGCAAATAATTTTTCGTCTTATTTATGCCTTTTTATTCATTTTCTAATATAAATCTTCCTATTAAATGTTATATTTAATCATTGGGGATTTTAATGATGATGTGTGATTATTTTAGTATGATCAGGCTTAAAAATTGTTTTATGAAGAAGGGGCAAAAATTTGAGAAAAAAAATCTTGTACTAACCAACCAAACCAACCAACCACCAGCTAACCAACGAACCAACCAAAAAAAACATACAACCAATTTCTCTCTATTAAAAAAAAAAGAAAAGAAATTATCACTGTTTTTTTTAATCATAGGCACATAATATGGTAGCTACATACTTGGGGAAGAAAATTCAGTAGCATCAGGGTTTGCATACTAAATAGCCTAGAAGATTATCAAGCCACTCCACAGGTACACTTAGAAGTATTATACACCTAGATTTGAGAGTGTAAGAATGATTTGTGTTAAGATGTGAATAGCACTGTATTAGTGTTTTCCACAGAGACAGATCCAATAGGAGATGATAGATTTATAGATAGATGATAGATAGATATAGATTTTTTGTAAGGAACTGGCTCCTATGACTATGGAGGGTGGCAAATCTATAATTTGCAAAGCCAACGTCAGTTCAAGTAAAAAGGCTGCAGCTGCTATAGAACCAGGAAGAGCCTATGTCTCAGTTTGAAGGCCATCAGCCAAGAGAATTCTCTCTTACTCACTGAAAGATTTATTTTTGTTCTAGTCAGGCTTTCAACTGATTGGAGGAAGCCTATCCACATTATAGAGGGCAAGTTGCTTTACTCCGTCTACAGATTTATATGGTAATATCTTCCAAAAATACCCTCACAGAAATACCCAAAATAATGTTTGACCAAATATCTGGGCACCCTGTGGCCCAGTCAAGTTGGTGCATAAAATCAATGATTACAGACACTACTTAGGGGGTGGAGTCAATCCCCAAGAGTGAAGTATGGGCTAGAAATCTGGGTATAGTATAAAACAGGAACAACAACAACAACCAAAATCAGGGCTCATTGGCATTATACAAGCAAATTTGTAAATCCAGGCAAGAATGTTGGGTACCTCATATTCCACTGGTTGTTGTCTGTCTCATGAACTCCATCATCCAGTAAGGTAAATAAATCACCTGATTAGCAGATTCACAGCATATGTCCTTCTTTACCTATTGGTTTCAACAACTAGGTATTAAATTGGGCAATCCAAACAGTGATAAGCTCAGTTTTCTCAACTTTGAACTTGTAATAATAACAGTACATACTACACAGGGTAATTTGGGGGATTAAATCTATCTACGCATCATGCTTAACTATCATCATCACAGGAGGCGATAGAGGGCAGCTGTAAAGAACATGAACTTTAAAGCCAAGTTGCTAGGGTTTCAGTCCTGACTCTGCAATTAATTAGATGTGAGGCCCTGTATTGCATCCAGTTTTTCTCACACGAATGTGAGGCACAATCAACAGCCATTAACCCTCAGCGTCATATGACAGTAAGTGTTGATTGCTCACGTGCCTGAGGCTTAGCTGGGCAGCTCTGCGGATCTTTCCTGGGCTCATGTCATGTTGGCTGATTTTTACCGGCCCCACAGGGGTGAGTGGGAAAGCTCAGCTCTGCTCCACTTGTCTCTCGTTCTCCATCAGGCAAGCCTGGGTGTTCTTCACTGTGATGACAGAATAGCAAGAGAGAGAAACCAAGTGTGAAAATGCATTTTAAGCTTATGCTGTGTCAAGTGGGCTAATATTTAATTTTTAATTGAAGTATAGTTGATTGACAATATTGTGTTAGTTTTAGGTATACAGCAAGGTAATTTGGTTTTATAATATATGTATATAAATATATATATTTATATACATGTATATGTACATATATATATTTATATACATGTATATGTACATATACATACATATGTATCTATATTATTTTTTATTCTTTTCCATTATAGTTTATTACAAGATATTGAATATAGTCCCCTGTGCTATACAGTAAATCCTTATTTATCTATTTTATACATGGTAGTGTGTATCTGGGGAAGGGGCACTGGAAAATGACAAGCCAAAAAACAGGGACATAGAGAGTATTGAAGAATTGAGGCCATGTTTACAATCTGTACAGCCTGGGAGCTTCCTTAAAACCTCATGAGTTACTTTCTTTAGGTAAAAATAAATACTAGTTGTTTCTTTACATGAGACAATACTGAACCCTGTGTAGTCTACATATACTTAAATAAAACTGTGGTCCTGGATCCGCAGATTGGCTGGTACATGTATATATTTTATGTTTTAAAATATATTTTAAATTAAAATGAGCCTTTTAAGGTGTATTTTTCTTTTTGCTTGGACATATTTTAACTGACTAATTGGTTCAATTGTTCAATAGCACATTCAATAGAATAATGTGAAAGGCTTCCTTTGAATTTCACTTGTGCTCCTATGGCTTCTGTGTCTTGATCTGGTGCCCACATCCTTTTCCCCCTTTCCTAGTGTTGCTGACTCCCCTGCAATTTGTTTAACCCATTGTTACTAGGGACATGTGGCTATTGGTCAAAATCCTTATGAATTCACATTTCCTTTAGTCCTTACTTCATAATCAGCTGTGATGTGACTAAAAATAGTCAACTGTGAATCCAAACCAAACTCTTCTCTCATTAAGAGTCCACTGTATGCAGTCTTCCACTTCTGGGTGTTAGAGGCAGGGAGGAGCCTGTGTGCATGTGAATGAAACACAGCAAGGTTTCTTCTCTGGGTTATGTTACGATTTGCTTAACATTGACAAACATGATGCAAAAGTTTTCTGTTTAATAGACCCTACATATGTACTTTGGAAACAGAAAAATTAGAATATAACCTAATTACTAGAAAATTGAATATAATCTAACGAGAAAACAAACTTTTAAATATATGAGTAGTATAGTGCTTTGGGAATATAGTGGAGTAGGAAATAGTTGATTCCACCTCAGGTGGGATGGCAAACTTTGTGAAGGAGGTGACACCTATGATGAGACTTAAAAGAGAATGTAGCTGGTGAGCAAAGCAGGGAGTAGACAGTGTTTCAGGGGGAACAACTTCGTTCAAAACCTGCAAGTTGTTCAGCAGTGGGTGGGGACAGGAGCCATGAATTATATAGTTATAAAACTAATTACTACACCCTAACCTTTCCACTGTAATAACTTGTTCCACAAATAGGTGAGAGTTTGGTTTCCTGGAAGATTTCCTCCACTAGAATAAAACCCATGTATTCAGAAAATCAGACCAGAAAATCAGACATCTGTCTCTCTAGGGTGCTCAGTGTTTTAGGGGGTCTCCTGACGCTAGGAAGTCAACAGTTTTACTAAGGCTGTCTGAGTCTAGCCGAGATTTTACCTTGGAAACTTTGATTTTTATCTGCACATTTCTACTAGCTAGTCATAGTCTAACACCTGGTTATATGATTCCCAAGGTATAAGGTATCTGGTTAATAGAGATAAAAAATTCAAAATAAAATATAAACAACTGATGGGATGGTCCTTTCCAAATTCAAAATTTTAATTAGTTATATCTTCAAAGGCAGGCACTCAAGCCATCACATTCTAAAACTAAAAACTAGATTCTTAGTTTGTTGGCAGAAGGTGATCTTTCCTAGAAAATGACGAGGCTGAAATTCTGAGTGGAGTAATTATAATTGTAGATGTTTCCACTTGTCTTTTAGGTTAGAATATTATTCTAAACCAGAAGCAGATTTTGGAAGAGATTGGTGTGTGGCTTTGGACTATTTAGCTGCAGCCAGCTTTCCTACAACCTTTATTCAAGTATCTGGGTTCCAGAAGGGCCTGCCACCACGAGTGCTTGTTGATGGGGATAAAGCCCCCTTCATCAGTGACTTTACTGACTTTCAGAACACAGTCCTGCTTGGTCTAAATCTTCTTCACCAAGTGGATAACGCTACAGGTAAAGGCCTTATAAAAAATACCTTAAAGAAAATCAATATTGTGTTGAATAGATAAAGGAAGAAATAGTGATTACCAGAGATATATGTTGTTAGAGCACATACTCTGAAAGAAAGTCATGGTTTATTAAGGGTATCCATTACACACATTTTGGTCCTTGCATTCATGGCTTGTCCTTTCTTATGGGTCCTGTTAGACTGCACCCCACAGTCCTGCAATCCTTGCAACAGCCCAGCCGTGTCAGCTACAGAGACTTCAGCCATTTACCGGACAGGAAATCTTACGAAGTCAGAGGCAAAGGGCCTGGAGCGACACCCCACGGTGGTACAGCCAATAGCCGGCAGGACACTGTAACAACCTTCGCTACACAGGGGAGGGGGAGGCTATCAGTTATAAGGGACGTGACATCAGAAGGGCTCCTTGGTTTCCAGGGGGATTGTTGGAATATGCCTCCCCTCAGCTCTTTGGGTTAGAAACTTGCATGGGCCACTGTTTCCTGCTGAGCACCCAACATACTGGAGCCGTTCTGGTCCGAGAACTAGAACAATCATTAGCTGAGGGCTGAGCTGATAACGAAGGTAGCTACTGATTAAAGTTTCAGCTTAGGAGGGGGAGGCAATCATGCACATAAATTAAGGGTAAGGCAGTGCCGGGTGGAGTAAATCATATACAGACAGCAAGAGAGCAGCCATCTTATGGGGCCTGACCATACAGGTCCTTATTTACCCATGAAGCTACCAGACTACTTCGTGTACTTTATTCATCTACAAACACAGATATATATTTTTTTGTTGTTATAGTATTTTTTTTAAAGAAAATCCTTAATATCACTCTCAGATTTAGAAAAAAAAAAAAGAAAACCTGCCATGATTAATGAGAAAACTAGCAAACTGACTTATGTGAGTTCCCTCCATCCAGCCTTACTAGTCATGGCAGAAGTATTCTGCTTCAGCCCCTCAATTGTAGGGTTTCCTAGCAGAGTGAAAACCAGAAGAAATCTTTAATTGCAAGTTTGACTCACTACATCATCCTAATTTTCCAGACATGCTCTTATGCAGTGAACCAAACTTAAAACATAATTAAAATATTAGTATTTTAAAAACAAAAAATGAATCTGAAAGATTTAAAAGACATAAAAGCAAAGTAAACATTAAACTATAAATTTTTGAACTCTTATTTGCATTAAGTAGAGTAAAAAACCCAAATGTCTTAGGGGCTTCATACAACTGAAGTCTTTTCTTGCTCCAGTAATGGTTCCAGGGCAGTGTTCTCAGTCCGTGGCAGCTTTCCTTCACACAATGAGTAGCAGACTGAACATCCTTACATCTGTGGTTATTCCAGCCCCTGGCCTCTACATTATTCACATTTCACCAGCAGAAAGACACTATAGTGTTGGAGAAAGCCTGGATATTTCTCTCACTTCATCTCACACTCTGTTGGTATGAAATAGTCACATTGTCCCATATCTGGACGCAAAGGGGGCTAAGGAATTAAATTGTTGCCCAGGAACCACTCTTGTGTGACAAATCTACACCATGAAAGGAGATGCATGAATTTTAGGAGTCGCCTAGCCATCTCTGCCAAATTATTACATAGTATAATTGCATTCTAGGCCTGGATGGTATAAGCTGGCTCTTACCTGTTAAGATGTAAAGGGTAAAGAACTGAGTCAAGAGTTGAAAGTCCTTGAAAGCTTGGAAGGCCCATACTACAATATTTTATTACAAGATTCAATTTTATTGAAATGTAGCTTTGGATTTAATATGTGGTTTTGAGTTACTCTCACAAGAAAAAAATTGGTGATTAAATATTGAAAACTACTGATTTAAAAAAAATAAACCTTGATAGCATAATTGTTTAGTTAATAAGGCATTTAATAAGGCCTTTACTATTAATAAGGCATTTACTGTTAATAAGGCATTTACTATTATCTATCCATTATTCTCATGGCCAACCACTCTCCACATTCCCACTGACACTCAGACTTCAGTAACAGTGCCAAAGGCCTTGGAATTTCCAAATAAGTAGAGGATAGGGAAAACATATTAAAAGCAAAGCATAATTAAAATACAAATAGTGACATTTAAAAATGAACATTTTAAATTAATTCAATAGAAATACATATTTACATTCACAAAAATACTTTCAAAGTATCATTTAACACTTTTTAGTCTCCAGAAGTATTTTATGATGCTCTTCACAAGGAACCTGAGTTAAATTCATTTGAATAAATAAGTAAAATCAAACTTTTCAGGCCTCAAGTTAGCTCTTTAACATTTTCACTGATGATAAGAATTGGCATGGAGGAGTTTTTTTTTTCTAATTATGTAAAATTCTCAACAACCTCTCCATCTTCAGTGGCAACAGCTTTTAATCCTTGACTACACATATTCTAACACTAGAGAACTCATATTAAAGCTGAGAAATAATATTAAGTAATAAATAAGTAGTAAGAAAAGAAAGCCTGCATAGGTTTTTTGTTTTTTTCATGGGTGATATCGAAAATAAACAATGAAGACTGAGTGAAGGTTCAAAACTGTCAGAAGCTAGATTCAAGGTAATGAAATTCAAAGTGCTTTAAAAACTTATCAAACTTTACGTTTCAAGGCTGAGGCCAGATGACCCCTTCACTGCCCCCATCCTGACCAAGAAGGTCATTGCCTCATCCTCCTTTCTTTGAATGGGGACAACTGTTTGCTGAAGTGTGATGCGTGAAGAAGTGGGAGAAAATGAGCTTGGGCATCTCAAAAGCTTCAATTCAGATAGCAACATAGGAGGCTCCTGAGCTTACCTCTTTCAATAGACACACCTAATCTAGGGCTACATACAAAACAATTCCTTCTGGAAAGAATCCATAAACTAGCTGAGTGACTCCTACACATCAGGCGAATGAGAAAAAAAGTCCCACATTGAAACAGGAAGGAGGATCTGTGCTATAAACCCCCCACCCCCACCCCGGCACAGTGACACATGCCTCGGAGGGATCTTACAACTCCCAGATTCTCCCTGAGTAGTGAAGGGTTTGGATTTGCCATCTCAGCTTTTGAGGCTTCCACCTGAGAGACGGGCCGCCAAAACATCTAGCTTTGAAAGGCAACAGGGATTGCATCCATGAGACCCAGGAGGCTAAAGTAAATGAGAGATACTTCTCAAAGGGCTTGTGCAAACTCACTGTGGCAAGCCCCTCAGAACCCAAAGCAGAGGCAGCAGACTGAAATGGGCCCAGCTTTTCCATGAAAGAGGCCTATTTGCTTATCTTAATAGCTGCAGACTGAACCGCAGTCTTGTAATTTAATGCATATCAAGGGGCTGGCTACAATATTCTCCAGAGACTGGAATCCCATTGGGTGCCACATTCACACTCTTCCTCTGTCTCACTCCAGATTGCTGATATATCCTGGAAAGGAAATTGTGCACACATTTGGTGCCCCACTTTTTTACAGCTGCCATGCAGGGGATACCCCTTGAGTGCCTGGCTGCAGTCTCCAGCAGAGTTGAAGTTCATGGGTTCCACAGGACTGTAACAAACAAAAGCTATTGCCTGAGGATCCAGCTTACAATCAGCCTACATGTAGGTGCTACCTGAGATCCTCCCCTTTGGGACACTGACAGGTCTTGGCACACCCTCAATTACTGGAAGACACTAAGAACAAAAAAAAAATTGCTTAGACAATCACAAAGACTGAGAAACCACCAAGAACTGGGTCAGGGTTAAATGATAAATTTCATGTCCTATACAAGGCCACTCCTTCAACGACAGGGAGGGATGGCTGTTTTATACAATGCATAGAAATCAACACAGAAAGTCAAGAAATGTGAAGAAAAAAGGAATATGTTCCAAATGAAAGAACAAGATAACACCTCAGAAGAAAACCCTAATGAAACAGAGATAAGTGATTACCTGATAAAGAGTTCAAAATATTGGTCATGAAATGCTCACTGGGGTCAGGAGAACAATGCATGAACATTGTAAAGTAAAAGTAAAAAAATTTGACGCAGAGAAGATACCAGATAGAAATCGCAGAGCTGAAGACTACAATAGCTGAACTAAAAAATTCAATAGAGGGGCTCAGCAACAGACTGTTGAAGTGGAAGAAAGGATCAACGAACTCAAAGACAAGGCCATGAAATTCATCCAACTAAAGAAGCATGGAATTCCCTGGTGGTCCAGTGGTTAGGACTCTGCACTTCCACTGAACTGCTGGGGGCATGGATTTGACCCCTGGTCGGAGAACTAAGATCCCAGTGTGACCAAACAAAAAAAACAAAAAAAAACAAAAAAATTAAACAGAGTAAAGATAGCTTAAGTTCCAAATAAAATGAACCTAAGGAGACCCACACCAAGACACATTATAATTAAATTATCAAAAGTTAAAGACAAGGAGAGACTCTTAAAAATAACAGAAGAAAAACAACTTATTATGTAGAAGGGAACATCCATAAGACTGTCAGCATGTTTTTCAGCAGGAGCTTTGCAGGCCAGAGGGAGTGGCACAATATATTCAAAGCGCTTGAAAGAAAACCCTGCCAAACAAGAGTGCTCTACCTGGAAAAGCTGTTTATTGAAGGGAGCTTTTTGAAGAAAAGCAAAAGCTGGAGTTCAACACCATGAAGCAGCCTTATAAGAAATGTTAAAGGGACTTTTTAAAGCTGAAACAAAAGGGTGCTAATTAGTAACAGGAAAATATATGAAATATGTCTCATTGATAAAGGTAAAATACAGTTAAATTCAGAATAATCTAATGTTGTAATGGTGATGGATTAATCATTTATGAATCTAGTATGAAGATTAAAAGACTAAAGAGTAAAAATAACTATAACTACAATTACTTGTTAATCGGTACATAAGACAAGAGATGTCAATTGTGACACTGAGAACATAAAACTTGGGGGTGGGGCGTGAGAGTAAAAATGCAGAACTTTAGAATGTCTTCAAACTTAAGTTGTAGGCTTAAAGTAGACTGTTATAAATATAACATATTTTATGTTAAGTCTCATGGTAACCACAAAGCAAAACTCTATAGTAGATACAAAAAAAGGTAAAGAGAAAGGAATCTAAGCATATCCTACAGAAAATCATCAGTCACATAGAAAGAGAGCAAGAAAAGAAGAAAAGCACAAAGGAATTATAAAACAACCAGAAACAACAAACAAAATGGCAATAAGTCCATACCTATCAATAATTACTTTAACTGTCAATGGACTAAATTCTCCAATCAAAAGACATAGAATGGCTGAGTGGATAAAAGGTAAGACCCAACTGCATGCTGCCTACAAGAGACTCACCTCAGCTTTAAGGAAACTCAGACTGAAAGTGAAGGGTTGGAAAAAGATATCCCATGCAAATGGAAACCAAAAGAAAGCTCAGGTAGCTATACTTATATCAGAAAAAATAGACTTTAAGACAAACATTGTAAGAAGAGACAAAGAGGATCAGTATATAATAATAAAGGTTCAATTCCACAGGAGGATACAACATTTGTAAATATTTATGCACCCAACATAGGAGGACCTAAATATATAAAGCACGTATTAACAGATCTGAAGGGAGAAATAAATAGCAAAAAAATAATACTAGGGGACTTCAACATATCAATAGATAGATCATCCAGGGAGAAAATCAATAAGGAAACATCTAGGATTGAATAGTATTTTGGCGATTATTAGAGTTTGCAAACCACTGGCCCAATAATGGATCAAGGCATTTTCGTTCGGTCTACAAATATAAATATTTAAAATATCAAATTATTTGTGAAAATAATGATAAATTTCATGAAAAGAATCTAAATTTCTGAGACTCTCCTAAAAACATTATAATGCAGGGTATGGTGGGCCCATATTTCTGCATGTCACCAAGTTCCTGAAGTTGAGTAGGAACTGCCTCTCCTTGAAATAGTTTTTATAGCTACCATCACTACTAATTTTCTTTTTTATTTTCTCTTTATTATTCTCCCTCTTTATTTCCACCCCAGATTTATCTTAACATGAAATTCCAGGATCCCTGAATTCCCTCCATGGGTTTTCACATGGCCAGGTCTGCAAACATCTGGCCCCAGTGAAAAGCGTCCCATGGACACAGCAATCCTTGGGTGCACAGCTGCACAGTGCACAACTCCCACTACTAATTTTCTATATTTATCTAATCTCAAACATTTATGTTACCTTCCTAGTCTCTGTGGACATTAGCTTTTGCAGCCTCCAATATAAGTAATGACTAGTGTTATATATATGAGTTAAATCCCTCAAGGAATGAGTACTGGTAATTGTGCAGTATCAATAGATCACATTTTTTTTGCCCCTGTGCAAAATCAAAACCAGTTGAGACAAGCAAAGGAACGAGCGAATGGAACCTTAGCTTTAATGCTGGATAACAATTGAAGAATATGATTTAGGCATGCAGCAACAATGTTCTCCCTACTACATACCCTTACTCTAGACCTGGGAAAGGGCACCCAAAGGAAAGTTTGCAGAATAGGTCAGTATCCTAGTATCACTTCCTCACTAGTCTAGATAGGAAAAAGAGAAAAAAAGCTATTCCTGGATCTTAGGACTTTAGTAGATTAGCTCTAGCCAATTGAAAAGCATGAACTGAAGGCTCATACCCACTAATCAGGTAACATGCTTTATCTCCATGGAAAGGAGAAAAGGATGTTCATGAAAATAGCTCTTAATGGAAATTAAGCATTATCCTCCTATCCCCAAAGAGCTTAGGCAGAAAAAGAAGTATACCTGGGACCAAGTATTCTGGATACTGCCAAACTGTTACCACTTGTACAGTAACAGATCTAACCTAAAATATTTCTTCTTTTCAAAAACTGTTTTTAAAACTCTTATTTTCTCTTTATTTAAAATGCATTTTAATTGCTGTACATTTTACTAATTTATTTTTAAGTATATGTAATATATTCAAACTTAAAAAGTCTAAGTGACACATCAAATGAAAACAAAGTCTTCTTTACCATCTTTCTTCACTTGTATCTCTTGGTCTTCCACCTAATTTTAAAAAATCAGTCCTTGGTGCAAATTTATTGAATTTTAAAAAATACTTAAAACAGTGCAAATAAATGAATAAATAAAACCTATGTTGTCTGTACAAATGAAATTATACTCACTGCTCTGCACTATACTTTTTACTAAAAAATCTTCATGGAGCTTTTTCTGTATCAGGACATATTGATCCAACCCCCTCTGTTTAAATGATATGTAGTGTTTCATTTAATGAATATGCCATAACTGTGGACATTATTTTCCGTTATAAGCTGGTAGCAATAATGTAACAATGGCATTTTATGTATACATTTCTTGCCATAATTTATTATTTTACCAATAAATGTGTAGAAAGGAACTGTATTCAAGTTGATGGGTCATATATTGCCAAATGGTATTCAAAAAAATTTTCAGGAGTTTACATTTTTGTTATAAAACTATGAATTAAGGTTCTTATTTTCTCCAACCTACTATCATATAGCAATTTCTATAATTTGTGTGTAATGTAGAAAGTGCTACTTCACTCATATGAATTTACAATTCTTTGACTGTGTTTGTGTGCTTTTCCCAGTTTTCTGGTTAATTGCTTATATTTCTTACTGATTTTTGTATGAAGATCTGGTCAATTAATTTTAAATTAAAAAACTTTATGTGTATAATTATCATGTAATGTACATATATATTTGTATCCAAAATACATAGAATTTTTAAAAAAATAAACATTTTAGCAAATGCGTATACATTTAAATTTACATGTAATTATTTTATATTTTTCCCAGATTCACTATCTTTGACTATATGGAAAATTTTAATGAAGACACAGGCTGCAAAGAAGCTAGCTCTAGAGATTTCTGAAGCAATCCTTGCAATCTTTAATCCAACGTTTCTGGAAATGATTAATGAATTAAAATGAACAATTCTAACAAATTGGACAACAGTAATTTCAAAATTTAACACTATCATAATCATACAGTTTTCTTGTTTTTGGTGTTTATGACTTATGCTCATTTGTTAGGGTTTTGTCCATGCATTCCTAACTTTAAATTCAACTTAATGCAATGATTATTTTGCTCAATTAATAATTCTTGATTTTTGAATTCATTAACACTTAAAATGTTTAGGATCTAAAGAAAATTGTATTAAGCTATCACAAATCACTAAGAAATTAATAAACAGACAATAAACTTGTATGGCTCTTCTGTTGTTATCCTATGTAACCCGATTTCATGAAATTTAGAGCAATATGTCTTGCTGATTTATAACCAAAGTCCAGAACATTTTAAAATGAAGTACTGACATTCAATTAAAGTTTTAAAACTCATAAAACTGACCTGGCAAATAGAATATATAATTAGTTTGTTAGGGGTTTTTTTTGTGTGTTTTCATTGACAACAAGTGTACAGCAATTAGGTAAGTTTCCCCTCCTTTGGTCCACAATTGATAATGAATGCTTAAGGATCAAATTTCTCAAGGCTGCTCTCGTAGGAGACAGTATCCACTGGCTAGGAGGTGGTGACTTGTAGAGCCACATGAAGCTTTCATATAACGGTTTTCCCAGTGATAGGGGCAGAGTAAAGGAACAAAGTAGGTCAGTTTTGGGGGGCACCAGTTCTTTATGGCTCAGCGAAGAAAGAATTTGGTGAGAGGCAAAGTGATAAATAAGAAGTGCTTTATTAGAATAGGACACTTCTGAGGCTTTCAGGCAGGCTAGCGAAAGGGTGCTGTGCCCTGAGAACTTAGTGGGCTACACTTATATAATCCAAGGAAAAGTGGGGAGGGGAAAAAGACCACCTTCTTCCTCATTTTTTTTTTTTTTTTTTTTTTTTTTTTGCGGTACGCAGGCCTCTCACTGTTGTGGCCTCTCCCGTTGCGGAGCACAGGCTCCCGACACGCAGGCCCAGCGGCCATGGCTCACGGGCCTAGCCGCTCCGCGGCATGTAGGATCTTCCCGGACTGGGGCACGAACTCGTGTCCCCTGCATCGGCAGGAGGACTCTCAACCACTGCACCACCAGGGAAGCCCTATCTCTTCTTAAAGGAGAAAAATGTTGCCCTCTGTGACCCTGAAATATTCCATAAAAATGAAGTATCCCATAAAATATGAACTAAAAAATTCTGAACATAATTTTTAAATTTTTTCAGAGAGAACATTGCTAAATCAGGTAATACATTCTAAATCAATAGTTCATTTTTAAGCATTTTAGAAATTCAAATTCACTATTCAGATTTTCATTTAAAATATTCTGCCTCTTGACTACTGTCCATGAAAATCTGTTCCTCTAAATTTCATGAAATTAATTTAAGTAGAATAATATCCCAAAAGTCCAATCAGCGTTTTATTACCTTTATTAACTTACCAGCATTTGCCAGTTATTCAACTGAATCTATACTGGACAGTTAACATTTTAGTTATTATTGGAGAACACTGTTCCTTGAAAATTTATCATTGTGGATTTTTATTTTATTATACATTTCCAGGAGTATTTAGCTAAGACAATGAAGAATGAATTCCAAAATCTCTAGAAACAGTTTTCTTGTAACTTCATTAAATTTTTCCTAGAAAATTTAAAGACATTTAAAAGTTGTAGGTAAAATTTTAACTTTGATCCCAAAAGATGAAATTATTTAAAACAAAATTCAATTTAACAAAATTAATTTCAATTAGTATAAAATTAGCATGTTTTCATATACATTTTAAAATAAAACATATTTTGCTCTTTAAAATTATGTTATGCCTTCATATTCAAATTTATAAGATACGTAACTGAAGAGAATAGTGGATACAGCAGTGATTAAAAGAATAAGACCCATAAAAAGTGAAGTGATATTTTTTGCATATTAGACTATTGCAAATTTTAAAGTTTGCTAATACTCATTTTTGGTGTCTATGCAGAATTATGAATCTTAATAAACAGTTTGTGTGGGGTTTTTTTGTGTGTGTGTCTTTATTTTGATAAGAACATAATCTATACCACACTCTTTCACTGCCATTTGGCAATACCTGATCATACATTCATTCCCAGCAATTTAATCTGTCACCATTCCAACAAATTAAATTAATGAAAGTAGACATCAAATGTCACTTTGCATTGCTTAAAACTGGAAAGAATATAAATCCATTCAGTGGAAAGTTATGTATTATTTAAAGAGAATGATGTCTGTTAATATTTGTTAACTTGCTAATATCTAAAATATACATGATTAGTTAAAAATATATAGCATAGAACAGTTCCATTCATATAATCTCTTTTATGCAAATACAGAGTTTTTATCAAATAATTTATTCATGTATTTATATTCACTAGTTCATATACTTATTTTTGTAGAAGTGGGCCCAAAACTTAAATATATGTAAGTATATATATCAGGCAAGAAATAATGGTATGGAGGTTAAGTGATGATGATGGAGAAGGTAAGTTTTATTTGCATTTAATAACTTTCTGTAGTGTTTGAATTTTAAATAACAGACATGTTGAATATATTTTAAAAATAAGGAAAATAATAGTCATAAAATGAAATGTTATTAGGAAATAAAGTAGTAACGGTTGTGAATTTTGGGTGGACCAAATATGTCAGAATGGATTGATCAGTTAATGAACAAGAAAGAGGATACAGAAGACTTGAGCTTGAGCTACTGCCCTTTTTTCTTCTACTAGTTCTCTGTTGGGAAAATCATATTTATTTCCCATTACTTTATTTTATGAGCAGTTATTTCCATTAACATCCCTGGACTCTTGCTCTACCCTTAATTCTTCTACAGGAGGTCCTTGACTGGGATTGGTTAGAACTTACACATCAAAGTCTCAGGAGTCAGGAATCACTCTTTTCCCCGTATTTTTCCACACTAAGAGTAAGGCAGGGCAGCCACGCAAGCAAGTGGCATAATCTGCAGACTATACTTTCCCTTGCATGACTTTTCCCAAGTTTGGTTAAGATAAATAAATAATTTTTTTAAAATACCAAAGTAATGAAGACTTGAAGTCACAAAAATATCATGGCATAAAGGCTAAAATACAAGAAAATTTAGTGCAGTTGCTAGTGTAAAGAAAAATCTTAAATTTTTTTATATCAAAAATGTAGTTGAATATTACGTTAAAAAGTTTAATATATGTTAACTATGAACCAGACATGTTCAACTGTAAAAATATTTTGATTAATGATATTCTATTTATTATTTTGTCTATACTTGAATTAACTAAAAATATCTGCCAAGGTTTTCAGCACGGTTTCTGAATTCTGAGCATCAGTGGGAGCATGCAATTACTAGAGGAAGTGAGGAAGCTAGGTAACTCGTTTAACTATGTTCCAATTTACTGTTTCTTTTCTGCATCTTTTTCTTTTTTATTGTAGCCTACAGTGAATTCAAAACTCCTTACTAAATCCAAAGCTAATTTTAGTAAAAGTAGAGCTTACAAAAATTTAGAAATTTTATAATTTTTAAATGAAATAAACTCTAACCATTCATCTAATCCCTCATTCTTTACATACTGGGAAGTTCAAGTTTGTTAAATCATCTTGGCCTAGATTTTACTTTCTGTATCTGACAATGTGGCAAAGATGACTGGCAATTCAACAGATTTTGTGATTCCCCTATCAGTGGGGCTCAGACAAGAATGAACTTTCCCAAGTCCCTCCCATCCTCCATCCAGTGGGGCTGTATTTTTGCCAAAGTTATGTGAGATAGTTATGCTTATCTCTTCTAGTCCTAGGCCTTTAAAAGGGGGTCTCTCTTTAAGCTCTCTAATTCTTTTGATTTTTGTACTGAGCATACAATGGTGAAGCTGTAAAGATTGACGGAGCCACAGATTGAAGGATCCTAAGCCCCTGAATTACCATGGAAGAAAGCCTCCTTTCAATTGAGTAAACATCCTGAATCATTATGCGAGGGAGAAATAGAATCCTATTGAGTTTTGCCGTTATAATTCAGTTTATTTATTCAAATATCGTGTTACCCTAAGTAAGGCATACACAATTTTAAATTTACAATGCATTCACTTTTATTTTGACTCATATCTTATTTCTGAATTTGGCTTTAGGGAATAGAAATTAGATATATATATATATAAATATATAAAAAATATATATATTTTTTTTTCCTCAATAGAACAAGGGTAAATGGTAAATAGTATCTGGAAAATTGAATGATACAGTAATTTTCAAATTTACCATTATGTGATTTCTTCTGTTTTCCACTATTAGTAAGCCTAGGATTTGGAAATTTTGGAGAAATATACCTCCTCCAAAACCAGAAATTTAGGGGATCAGATTTTTTTCTTTATGTCTATAATCTGTAGAACTGGCTGAAGAAAGTTCACATAAAATTATTTCATGGTTCTGTTAGTCATGGCAAGTATCATTATTATATTTTTCATTTTAAAACAAAGTAAAATAAAATAAAATAGCAAAACTTGTCCAAGAAATAAATAGAGGTTTCTCTTATGTCCTTGTCAAACTAAAATGTGGTGGTACTGATCTGCTGTTTTTGTGCGAAGAAAAGAGGACATGCTAAGTAAGGGAGGGCCTATAATATGTCCCATTAAATGAAACCCATCATAAGCCCACAAAGAGGACTTCCCTGGTGGCTCAGTGGTTAAGAATCTGCCTGCCAATGCAGGGGACCCAGGTTCGATCCCTGGTCCAGGAAGATCCCACATGCCATGGAGCAACTAAGCCTGTGCACCACAACTACTGAGCCCATGTGCCACAACTACTGAAGTCCGCATGCCCTAGAGCACGTGCGCTGCAACTACTGAGACTGCGTGCTGTAACTACTGAAGCCCATGCGCCTAGAGCCCGTGCTACACAACGAGAAGCCAATGCACTGAGAAGCCTGTGCACCGCAACGAAGAGTAGCCCCTTCTCGCCACAACTAGAGAAAGCCTGCAAGCAGCAACGAAGACCCAACACAGCCAAGAATAAATTTAAAAAAAAAAAAAGCCTACAAAGGTTATTGTGAAAACTTTGAAACAGATACGTACAGGAAGTCAACATTTCTTTCTTTAGACGATCTGTTGTAGTGATTCATAATTATGATTCTAATGATATTTCATTACCTATGAAATCAACACAACATATAGAATTTACAAAAAAATAAAGTCTTTGTGTCACTTCCCTGTATACTTATACACTTTGTGGAGAAAATTTACACCAAGCAGGACTGTGTTCTGAAAGCCTGTAAAGTCACTGATGAAGGGGGCTTTATTCCCACTAACAAGCATTTGTGTTGGCAGGCCCTTCTGGAGTCCATATGTTCTAATCAAAGCTGAAGGGAAGAGGGGTGGAGCTAAATAATCCACAAACAAAGCCCTGCTGCTTTTAAACTCTGCTTCTTGTTTAGAGTAATGTTGTAACCTAATAGACAAGTGAGGGGGAGTATGCATTTAGAATTAGTCTACTCAGAACTTTGCCAACTGAACTTACAAAACAGCTAATTTCTTCAAAACTACATTATTCTACTTTTTAGATTACAGACTGTAAAAACATGGTATTGATTTAGCCCCTAGATTTGAAACTTTGAAGAGATGTTCTTAGAATTTAAATCTAGAAATTATCATCCCAGAAAATATGTACTTTTAGTCAAATGTTTTGCCTTTTTCATAAAACATGCTCTACTTGCATAAACTCTGGAATGTGACCAACTCTCATTGTTTCAAAATGTAAAGATATAAATCAAAGAGGATTAGCAATTTCAATTTCTGCTGGATTTGGATATCTCTTTAAGAATACATGATTCTCATTTCAGGTAACCACTGAAAAATGAAATAACCTATAGAGAATTTTTCCTGATTTTCAGGTAGTTTGATATTTTTTCCTAATGATATATACTAGACAGACAATTTTTCTCTTTTTTTTAGTTGTACAACATAATGATTTGATATTTGTGTATATTGCAAGATGATCACCACAAGTCTAGTTAACATTAGTCACCCTACACAGTTACAAACTTTTTTCTTGTGATGAGAACTTTTAATATCTACTCTCTTAGAAATTTTCATATATGCAGTACAATACCATTAACTATAGTCACCATGCTGTACATTATGTCTTCATGACATTTATTTTATAACTAGAAATTTGTACATTTTGACCCCTTTCCCGCATTTCACCTACCTCCCACCTCTGGCAACCACCAATCTGTTCTTTGTGTCTATGAGCTTGGTTTTTGTTTTTTGGGGGTTTTGTTTGTGTTTTGTTTTGTTTTTATGATTCTACATATAAGTGAAGTCACACAGTATTTGTCTTTCTCTGTCTGACTTATTTCACTTAGAGTAATGCCCTCAAAGTCCATCCATGTTGTTGCAAATGGCAAAATTTCCTTCTTCTTTATGGCTGAATAATATCCCACCGTGTATATATACCACATTTTCTTTATCCATTCATCTGTCGGTGGACACTTAGGTTGTTTCCATGTCTTGGCTAGTGTAAATAATGCTGCAATGAACATGAGGGGTGCATATATTTTTTTCAAATTAGTGTTTTCATTTTTTTTTCCCGAAAAATACCCAGAAGTGAAATTGCTGGATCATATGGTAGTTCTATTTTTAATATTTTGAGGACTCTCCATACTGTTTTCAATTTACATTCCATTTTCTCTTCTTATTGAAAAAGAAATTTTCATTTTTAATTTGTAATGAATAATGTTATATCTGTATTGTCTGTATCATCTGGTCTGGAAATATACCTACTTATAAAATACTTCCAAGTTTTATCCAGTAAAATGTTTTCTTATCAGTTTTATCTTTATCATAATACTTCCCGATGGTTGACATATAGGTAAATTGAAAAAGATTCCAGTGAAAAAGATGGTGTAAGATAGAAAGATAGTGTAAGATTAAAAAAATAACTTTAGATCCATTCTTACCTATTGTGAAATTTTTTACGAGCAACCTTCAAGGATGAGACATGTGCAACCCATAAGTACTTCAAGAGGTCATCAAAGTTTCTAGAATACGACTTTACCTGCTATCCAAGAAGGAAAATGTTATTAATATTTATGCAATTATAACAATCTCTCTTTCTGAAAATCAATTCTATTTATAAATATAATTTTTCAATATTCTAAATGAGGGGAGAACATTTAAGAGTTAAAGTATAAAAAACTTAATGCTTAATTCTCCCCAAAGAGCTTAATATTAGCTATAATAATTACTAGTATTACTGAATCCATTTGAAAGAAATAAACCATATGGTTTTGAAATGCTCAGAATTTTATACTGTAGTATTTCATTTATTTGTTTTTCTCTTGCTGTGCAATGAACTTTCCACAAAGTTTTAAAAGTCAGAAATGGGAGGAGGTATAAGAGTATTTTCACCTAATCATATGCAGTATAATGAACAAGTTCTCTAAAGGGAAACCTGATCTTTGGTCATTTACTCTCTCACCCGTGACACTTCACTTTGGACATCAACATTTGATTCTGATTGTCAGATTATCGTTTTAATCAGCGCAGGTGATGGTTTATAAAGTGAGTTGAAATAAGCTGATCAAATTCACCGCAATCTATTCCCTAGTAGTATTTATAGAGTTTACTGCTCACTTGACCTGAAAATGTGATGAACATGCACTATGAAGACATAATTTCTACAGGTTTTGAATATAATTTATTTGGTGTGAAAAGAATGGATAGGGCAGTCTTCATATTAATGTGGGTGCTAATGAGATATGATGTCATGCAGTAATCTACTCGTATGAATATTGTTGTCATCCTAATAAAGATTTAGATACTAGAACTTTATTCCTCAGGAACATACTGTTCGATGCATAAAAAATCTTACATTAAATATTATTCAAAATTTACTTGACTATTCTCGAAGAGTATTACTTAAAACCCTAAAAAAAAACTCGCCAAAACCTGGTAAAATTTATTCCATTTTTTCATTGTATCTGGAAAGGATGAATAACAGCTAGAAACATTATAACAAAAATTCATCTGATCCTTGGATGGTGACAGAAAGGTGACATTGTCTGATGATATTCCCATTATGCCAGAATCAACCATAGCAAGGAAGGGTATTGCAGAGGGATAATAATTAAGGTCTGTATAAACAAAAAGTTATTAATGTATTACAAATTCCTACTTTTGTCCTATGTATTTAAAGCAAGTTTTGAGGTTACTAGTTTTCTCTAATTGATATTTTCATAATTGGATAAATTAACTACTAATTTTTAAAATAGTGTCTAAAACCTCATGTCAAAACATTCACAATATTTGGGTCAAAGAGATTTTTCCTTTTTTTTTGTAAAAGCAGTAGTTCTCATTTCTATTTTTGTTTCTATAATTGGGATTCTAGATTGAATTGATTCTTTGAGGAAAGGTCATCAATTTGAGTTTTGATTGTTACCTTAAACTCACCAGCCCACCAACTGTCCACAGAGATACATAGATGATCCCCAGATTCATGGCCACAGTCTGCCCTTTGGGTGGGATCAGCTAAAGAGAAAGGATCAAGGGCTGGGTTTACAAGGCTCATTTTTAAGCTGTAGATATACTAGATACATTAGGTTTACAGAAATGCACAAAATATTTTTCTTTTAAAGAATTGTGTCAGCCTTCCCATCACTGTTGTAAAAAAATTAATAAACAGAAACCCAGGGCTTCCCTGGTGACGCAGTGGTTGAGAATCTGCCTGCCAATGCAGGGGACATGGGTTCGAGCCCTGGTCCAGGAAGATCCCACATGCCACTGAGCAACTAAGCCCAAGCACCACAACTACTGAGCCTGCACTCTAGAGCCCGCAAGCCACAACTACAGAAGCCCGCGTTCCTAGAGCCCGTGTTCCACAGCAAAAGAAGCCACTGCAATGAGAAGCCCGCGCACCGCAACAAAGAGTAGCCCCTGCTCACTGCGACTAGAGAAAAGCCCGTGCGCAGCAACAAATACTCAACACAGCCAAAAATAAATAAATAAATTTATTTATTAAAAAATAAACCAGAAACCCAAATTAAATTAAATTAAAATTTGGGAGACCAGAATGGAGAGCTCTCACACCTTGCAATGTTAGCAGATCCCAACCGTGAAGAAGGAAGAAGAAAAACTCCTTTTCTTTCCTCACAAGGATTCAGCCAATGAAAAGCCATGGATTCTTTGCTTACTATAGCCCTCCCAACTTCCTTTTTCTTCTATAAAAGTGTGCTCCTTCCCTTGCCATGCGGGCACTTGCACAACCATGTTTTGCATGGTTGCAGACCCTGAACTGCAATTCTCTGCTGATCCTGAAAAAACCCATATTCCCTAGAGAAATATTTGGCTGTCTATTTATTTGTTTATTTGGTGAACACCTTGGCGGTCCATGCAGGGACCAGAGAAGATCCTCAAAGGCTCTGGGCTTGTGAGCAAACAGGAGTGGTACACACAACTGACCCCATTATCACTCACTGCTTTCTCAGTGACCCTGGAGTTTGAAGGTATGTCTTTCTTCTAGATCTGAGCTCATGCTCTCTTTGCATTTGATGCTCTGTAGGCTTTATTTGGGATCTATTTTAAGTTTCGTCTTTCTGGGTAAGTCCTTGTTCTATATGAAAGTACCTGTTTGGCATTTTGGTCTGATTTTGAGATTAGACTGTTTCAACTGCAGCAGGCTGAAATGCCTTAGACCCATTCTTTTGGGACAGGGGAAAGAATCCCTTGCTTCACTGAAATCGTGTTGGTTTTTTAGCCTTTGACTTATTCCTTTGGAAGGGGTTATTTTCTGGAAATTGGCTGAAAAGACTTTTAGCCTGGCTTCTCTGGGACCAAGCTGTTTTTTTAACATTGCCCGGTATTAGGCTTGCAAGTTGTTTGAACTGTAAGCTCTTCAAGCTGCTTGAAAATCGTTCTTTGATCTCAGAGAGACAGCAGTTACTGGTCTTGAAACAAGATCTTAGTTCCCTGCCCAGGAATTGAACCTGAGTAGCCTGGATGAAAACCAGGAATCCTATCTGCTAGACCACCAGGGGCTAGAGGCTAGAAGCAAAGTTGCCCTGGCTCTTGCCCCCATTTGAAAGCAAGAATATTTCACGGAGGCAAAAACCGCAAAAACAGGTACAAAGTTTATTAATAGAGACACAGCACAACATGTGGGAGAGCACACAGAGAAAGAGTTTATTTAGACAGAAACAAAACAGGAATACACACCTGGAGAGGAATGGTGTGGGTGTCCTCAATGAGGAGAAGTACAGTAAAGAGAAGGTCAAATCATTTATATAGGGGCAGTTCTTCTGAGTCTTTGCTCTCCTCTGGCCAATTATCTCATTTCTTTTCTCATATCTGACCTATCTTAGGGCCCTATCCACTATTTGCACACATCTTTTTGCCAAGATGGATTCCAGCGGAGGCTTATGGGAGGCTTTAAAACACCTACTATGGGATGGTGCTCCCTCCGTTTCTGACCCCCCCAAGGAGCCTTCCTGTACATGTGCAGTTGGGGAGGTTTCCTTGACCTCAGGAGTGATAGATGGGTCGTCTTATCTCTTTACTCCAGCAGGGCTCAGCTCCTGCCACTAATTTTGTCCTTGGAGTGTCAGGGAAAACAAAGCTCCGATTTACTCCACTTGACAAACCCCAGCTGCTCAGACCTGGGGCCCATCTACCTCCTACCTCACTTTCACTCTAAAGAAAAACATCTGAGAAATGGGATACCAGTTACCTAAGAATTTTAAGAGTGCCCTCCGCCCTCCCCCCGGACTCCAGCCAATTTTATATTTAAAAACAGTGGTCCTTCCTCGTGCACATTTGCAACTAAATGGATCAATCTGGCCAAACAACAATTAAAAATATCAATGGCCGGGGCTTCCCTGGTGGCGCAGTGGTTGAGAGTCCGCCTGCCAATGCAGGGGACACGGGTTCGTGCCCCAGCCCAGGAAGATCCCACATGCCGCGGAGCGGCTAGGCCCGTGAGCCATGGCCGCTGAGCCTGCGCGTCCGGAGCCTGTGCTCCGCAACGGGATAGGCCACAACAGTGAGAGGCCCGCGTACCACAAAAAAAAAAAAAAAAAAAATCAATGGCCATTATGGGGAATTTATGAAATCTCCAAACAATTTTCTTAAAACCAAATTGGACTACAATAGCTTAAAAATTTCCAGAACTGAGTGAAATGCTTATTTCAATTGGTATTTTGAGGCTTCCCAATATTATTGGGGGTCTAAAATTGTATCTCCGCAAATTAAGATTTTAAGATGAACTGAGACAATTGAAAAAAGATTAAATGTCTCCCAAAGCCTCATGCTCTTCTCCCTTGGTTCCTCCTTCAGCACCACCTGTCTCTTTCCCCAGCTCTCCCTGTCCAGACTCCACCTCTGATGCCATCATCCCCCTTCCTTCTACACCACCCACAACTCCTCTATACCCTCAATTCCCCCATGATAACACTCTCACCCAACTTCCCCCTTCTCTGAAATTCTCCCCATTCCCTTTTCCTCTGAACTTGTCAGAATCTGTCCTTTTATTTATTTATATATTTTATTTTATTTTTTTTAACATCTTTATTGGAGTATAATTGCTTTACAATGGTGTGTTAGTTTCTGCTTTACAACAAAATGAATCAGTTATATATATACATATGTTCCAATATCTCTTCCCTCTTGCACCTCCCTCCCTCCCACCCTCCCTATCCCACCCTCCCAGGCGATCACAAAGCACCGAGCTGATCTCCCTGTGCTATGCGGCTGCTTCCCACTAGCTATCTACCCTACGTAGGGTAGTGTATATATGTCCATGCCTCTCTCTCGCTTTGTCACAGCTTACCCTTCCCCCTCCCCATATCCTCAAGTCCATTCTCTAGTAGGTCTGTGTCTTTATTCCTGTCTTACCCCTAGGTTCTTCATGACAATTTTTTCTCAAATTCCATATATATGTGTTAGCATACGGTATTTGTCTCTCTCTTTCGGACTTACTTCACTCTGCATGACAGACTCTAGGTCTATCCACCTCATTACAAATAGCTCAATTTCATTTCTTTTTATGGCTGAGAAATATTCCATTGTATATATGTGCCACATCTTCTTTATCCATTCATCCGATGATGGACACTTAGTTTTTGCATCTATGTTCATCAGGGATATTGGCCTGTAGTTTTCTTTCTTTGTGACATCCTTGTCTGGTTTTGGTATCAGGGTGATGGTGGCCTCGTAGAATGAGTTTGGGAGTGTTCCTCCCTCTGCTGTATTTTGGAAGAGTGTGAGAAGGATAGGTGTTAGCTCTTCTCTAAATGTTTGATAGAATTCGCCCGTGAAGCCATCTGGTCCTGGGCTTTTGTTTGTTGGAAGAGTTTTCATCACAGTTTCAATTTCAGTGCTTGTGACTGGTCTGTTCATATTTTCTATTTCTTCCTGATTCAGTCTTGGCAGGTTGTGCATTTCTAAGAATTTGTCCATTTCTTCCACGTTGTCCATTTTATTCGCATAGAGTTGCTTGTAGTAATCTCTCATGATCCTTTGCATCTCTGCAGTGTCAGTTGTTACTTCTCCTTTTTCATTTCTAACTCTATTGATTTGAGTCTTCTCCCTTTTTTTCTTGATGAGTCTGGCTAATGGTTTATCAATTTTGTTTATCTTCTCAAAGAACCAGCTTTTAGTTTTATTGATCTTTGCTATCGTTTCCTTCATTTCTTTTTCATTTATTTCTGATCTGATTTTTATGATTTCTTTCCTTCTGCTAACTTTGGGGGTTTTTTGTTCTTCTTTCTCTAATTGCTTTAGGTGCAAGGTTAGGTTGTTTATTCGAGATGTTTCCTGTTTCTTAAGGTAGGATTGTATTGATATAAACTTCCCTCAGAATTGCTTTTGCTGCATCCCATAGATTTTTGGTCATCGTGTCTCCATTGTCATTTGTTTCCAGGTATTTTTAAATTTCCTCTTTGATTTCTTCAGTTATTAAAGTATTATTAAATACTTCGCTATTAAGTAGTGTATTGTTTAGCCTCCATGTGTTTGTATTTTTTACAGATCTTTTCCTGTAATTGATATCTAGTCTCATACTGTTGTGGTCGGAAAAGATACTTGATACAATTTCGATATTCCTAAATTTACCAAGGCTTGATTTGTGACCCAAGATATGATCTGTCCTGGAGAGTGTTCCATGAGCACTAGAGAAAAATGTGTATTCTGTTGTTTTTGGATGGAATGTCCTATAAATATCGATTAAGTCCATCTTGTTTAAAGTATCATTTAAAGCTTGTGTTTCCTTATTTATTTTCATTTTGGATGATCTGTCCATTGGTGAAAGTGGGGTGTTAAAGTCCCCTACTATGAATGTGTTGCTGTCGATTTCCCCTTTTATGCCTGTTAGTATTTGCCTTATGTATTGAGGTGCTCCTATGTTGGGTGCATAAATATTTACGATTGTTATATCTTCTTCTTGGATCTATCCCTTGATCATTATGTAGTGTCCTTCTTTGTCTCTTCTAATAGTCTTTATTTTAAAGCCTATTTTGTCTGATATGAGAATTGCTACTCCAGCTTTCTTTTGGTTTCTATTTGCATGAAATATCTTTTTCCATCCCCTTCTTTCAGTCTGTATGTGTCTCCAGGTCTGAAGTGGGTCTCTTGTAGACAGCAAATATATGGGTCTTGTTTTTGTATCCATTCAGCCAATCTGTGTCTTTTGGTGGGAGCATTTAGTCCATTTACATTTAAGGTAATTATCGATATGTATGTTCCTATTACCATTTTCTTAATTGTTTTGGGTTCGTTATTGTAGGTATTTTCCTTCTCTTGTGTTTCTTGCCTAGAGAAGTTCCTTTAGCAGTTGTTGTAGAGCTGGTTTGGTAGTGCTGAACTCTCTCAGCTTTTGCTTGTCTGTAAAGGTTTTAATTTCTCCATCAAATCTGAATGAGATCCTTGCTGGGTAGAGTAATCTTTGTTGCAGGTTTTTCTCCTTCATCACTTTAAATATGTCCTGCCACTCCCTTCTGGCTTGCAGAGTTTCTGCTGAAAGATCAGCTGTTATCCTTATGGGGATTCCCTTGTGTGTTATTTGTTGTTTTTCCCTTGCTGCTTTTAATATGTTTTCTTTGTATTTAATTTTTGACAGTTTGATTAATATGTGTCTTGGCGTATTTCTCCTTGGACTGATCCTGTATGGGACTCTCTGTGCTTCCTGGACTTGATTAACTATTTCCGTTCCCATATTAGGGAAGTTTTCAACTATAATCTCTTCAAATATTTTCTCAGTCCCTTTCTTTTTCTCCTCTTCTTCTGGAACCCCTATAATTCGAATGTTGGTGCGTTTAATGTTTTCCCAGAGGTCTCTGAGATTGTCCTCAGTTCTTTTCATTCTTTTTTCTTTATTCTGCTCTGCAGTAGTTATTTCCACTATTTTATCTTCCAGGTCACTTATCCGTTCTTCTGCCTCAGTTATTCTGCTATTGATCCCATCCAGAGTATTTTTAATTTCATTTATTGTGTTGTTCATCATTGTTTGTTTCATCTTTAGTTCTTCTAGGTCCTTGTTAAATGTTTCTTGCATTTTGTCTATTCTGTTTCCAAGATTTTGGATCATCTTTACTATCATTATTCTGAATTCTTTTTCAGGTAGACTGCCTATTTCCTCTTCATTTGTTAGGTCTGGTGGGTTTTTATCTTGCTCCTTCATCTGTGTGTTTTTCTGTCTTCTCATTTTGTTTATCTTACTGTGTTTGGGGTCTCCTTTTTGCAGGCTGCAGGTTCGTAGTTCCCATTGTTTTTGGTGTCTGTCCCAGTGGCTAAGGTTGGTTCAGTGGGTTGTGTAGGCTTCCTGGTGGAGGGGACTAGTGCCTGTGTTCTGGTGGATGAGGCTGGATCTTGTCTTTCTGGTGGGCAGGTCCATGTCTGGTGGTGTGTTTTGGGGGGTCTGTGGACTTAATATGATTTTAGGCAGCCTCTCTGCTATTGGGTGGGGTTGTGTTCCTGTCTTGCTAGTTGTTTGGCATAGGTTGTCCAGCACTGTAGCTTGCTGGTCGTTGAGTAAAGCTGGGTGCTGGTGTTGAGATGGAGATCTCTGGGAGATTTTCGCCATTTGATATTATGTGGAGCTGGGAGGTCTCTTGTGGACCAGTGTCCTGAAGTTGGCCCTCCCACCTCAGAGGCACAGCACTGACTCCTGGCTGCAGCACCAAGAGCCTTTCATCTACACGGAAAAAAAGGAAAAGGGAAAAAATCATAAATCTTGCTCTCAAAGTCCACCTCCTTAACTTGGGATGATTCGTTGTCTATTCACGTATTCCACAGATGCAGGGTACATCAAGTTGATTGTGGAGCTTTAATCCGCGGCTTCTGAGGCTGCTGGGAGAGATTTCCCTTTCTCTTCTTTATTCTCACAGCTCCCGGGGCTCAGCTTTGGATTTGGCCCCACCTCTGCGTGTAGGTCGCCGGAGGGCGTCTGTTCTTCACTCAGACAGGATGGGGTTAAAGGAGCCGCTGATTCGGGGGCTCTGGCTCACTCAGGCCGGGGTGGGGGGGAAGGGAAGGGCACGGAGTGCGGGGCGGGCCTGCGGCGCCAGAGGCCGGCATGACGTTGCACCAGCCTGAGGCGCCCTGTGCGTTCTCCCATGGAAGTTGTCCCTGGATCCCGGGCCCCTGGCAGTGGCGGGCTGCACAGGCTCCCCGGATGGGGGTTGTGGATAGTGACCTGTGCTCGCACACAGGCTTCTTGGTGGCGGCAGCAGCAGCCTTAGTGTCTCATGCCTGTCTCTGGGGTCCGCGCTTTTAGCCAAGGCTCACGCCCGTCTCTGGAGCTCCTTTAAGTAGCGCTCTTAATCGCCTCTCCTCGCGCACCAGGAAACAAAAAGGGAAGAAAAAGTCTCTTGCCTCTTCGGCAGGTCTAGCCTTTTCCCCGGACTCCCTCCCGGCTAGCCGTGACGCACTAACCCCCTGCAGGCTGTGTTCACGCCGCCAACCCCAGTCCTCTCCCTGGGATCCGACCGAAGCCCAAGCCTCAGCTCGCGGCCCCGCCCGCCCCGGGCTGCTGAGTGCCGGTCGGCACCGATCCTGTGTGCGGGAATCTCTCCGCTTTGCCCCCCGCACCCCTGTTGCTGTGCTCTCCTCCGCGGCTCCGAGGCTTTCCCCCTCCGCCATCCGCAGTCTCCGCCTGCGAAGGGGCTTCCCAGTGTGTGGAAACCTTTCCTCCCTCACAGCTCCCTCCCACTGGTGCAAATCCCGTCCCTATCCTTTTGTCTCTGTTTATTCTTTTTTCTTTTGCCCTACCCAGGTACGTGGGGGGTTTCTTGCCTTTTGGGAGGTCAGAGGAGGTCTTCTGCCAGCGTTCAGTAGGTGTTCTGTAGGAGTTGTTCCATGTGTAGATGTATTTCTGGTGCATCTGTGGGGAGGAAGGTGATCTCCGCGTCTTACTCTTCCGCCATCTTCCCGGAAGCCCCTCTGTCCCTTTAAAATTAAGCCTTCGGAGGATCCAGAGAGCAAACCCTTAATTTCTTATATTCCCTGCACTAAATTTGAACTGCAAGTCATTGTCAAAGATTTTCCCCAAATAACTGAAGATCCTCACAGATTTGCTAAGGAATTTAATATTGTCATTCAAACTTACCAAACTGGTTTCTCTGACTTATATTATTAGCTAGTTCATATGCTTGCTGGTGAAGGCCAGGCTCAGCATTGCATAAAACCTGCTAATAGGGAAATCCTGAAAGATCTCTAGAATGACATCTGGGAGATCAGCCCACTAACTTACTATATGATCAGGCTCAAGTTCTCTCTAGGTGACTTCATCAAGCGATTTCTAGGGTTTTTCCAAAGCCTGTTGATTGGAACAAAATTCAGGCTTGCACACAAAAATCTGATGAACATGTTTATGACAATTACAACCAACTTCAGGTTGATTTTAAAGGAAATTCTGGCCTTCCTTTAGATGTTGATTCCACCTAGGTAGTTTTTAACTCTATGTTTATTCATGAGTTGAACTGGGACCTTTCCCTTATAGTAAAAAGGACCAGGATGGAATAGGAAACTAGGTCTACTCTAGAGTCAGTTAATCTGGCAAACCAGCTGTCTCATACTCTAGATGAATCACCTCAAAGGAAGACTGCCGAAATTCTTAATCTTCAACTCCAGGAAATGAAGGCTCTTAAATGAAACAAAATCCTCCCAGTTTCATTTATTATTGCAATAAGCCAGGATATTGGAAAGAGATTATTATAAATTTAAGTGTTTTATGAGCCTTCAGTCTTCTAATTATGCTTTCCAGTGTCCTTCTGATTCTCAGTGATGGGGCTTTGAGGAATTACATTCTGTGGAAAGAAAATTTAAAATGGCCCTTATATTCAGTAATTATTGAATGCAATACTTTTACCTGCAACTTTAGCTATTATTAAGATTCCAGGGCATTCTAAACTTGATTCTGTTAGCTAAGTAAAGTCACCCTGCCAATATTTCCACAAGGAATGCTGCCCTTAAAGGTAGCATTAGCAGCCAAACCTCTGTCATGTTCCAAAGGCCCCCAAATGGTAACTTAGAAAAACTGGCTAGAGAAGCCCAACAGTTGGCCTCAGGAAAGGAAAAACAAGATTGTAAATTTAACAGTTGTTGGTTTGGTAAAAAAAAAGAAAGCTCTGGGTTGACCAAACAACAACCCAGTCCCACTGGAGACTCTAAAATTCCCACCCTTCACCACTGTCAAAATGATAGCCTTCATGAATCAATATTGGGGGAGAAACATTAATAAGGCCACAAAAAGTGCCTGTCTTACTTGTCCCACTTATCTGAAGTACAACACAGAGAAGCCTGCTCGTACTGCTCCTAGACATTTTAAACTGCCTAACGGACCAAAGTCTAGAAAATGGATTTCATATAACTTCCTTTGTCTCACGGGTAAAAATGTTTTAGTTACAATCTGTATATTTTCACATCAGACTGAATCCCTCCCTTGTAAACAGCTTACTGCCTCTTCCGTGGTAAAAGTCCTTTTGGAAAAGATTATCCCTACCTGGGGAACTCCTCTAAAACTTCGTGATTGAAGAACTCATTTTACTGGCCAAGTACTTTAAGTTTGTGCTGTTTGGCCAGTTTTATAACTATTTCACTGCACTTATCATCTTTAACCCTCTGGTTTAGTTGAATGCACTAATGCATTATTATTATTATTTTTAAAATTTATTTATTTTTCACCACATTGGGTCTTTGTTGCTGTGTGTGGGCTTTCTCTAGTTGTGGCTCTTCATTGCGGTCTGTGGGTTTCTCATTGCGGTGGCTTCTCTTGTTGTGGAGCACGGGCTCTAGGCACGCAGGCTCAGTAGTTGTGGTGTGTGGGCTTAGTTGTTCTGAGGCATGTGGGATCTTTGTGGACCAGGGCTCGAACCCGTGTCCCCTGCATTGGCAGGTGGATTCTTAACCACTACGCCACCAGGGAAGTCTCCACTTATGCATTATTAAGACTCAATTGGCGAAATTTGTAGATGGCCTCCAAATACCTTGGCCAAAAGCATTGCTGTGAGATCCTTTTGGAACTCACAAACTCTCAACTTTTGAGATGGTCGTGGGATACCCAACGCACTTGATTCCTGTTTCTTTTGGCCCATAGCTGATGAAAAGGGAAACACTTATATATTGCAAAGGCGTAATTGTTTCTATTAAAAATAACGATGGGGCTTCCCTGGTGGAGCAGTGGTTGAGAGTCCGCCTGCCAATGCAGGGGACACGGGTTCGTGCCCCGGTCCGGGAAGATCCCACACGCTGCGGAGCGGCTAGGCCCGTGAGCCATGGCCGCTGAGCCTGCGCGTCCGGAGCCTGTGCTCCGCAACGGGAGAGGCCACAACAGTGAGAGGCCCGCGTACCGAAAAAAAAAAAAAATTAACAATGCTTCGGTAGAGCAATCTTCTCACAGTGTGCTCTTGGGAGATGAAGGCATTAAGAGTTACACTTTGCTATCAGGAAATTTTGTCTATTTGGAAAAGACACTTCTAGAAGAACTCTTTTCAGCCTCACTGAAGAGACCCCTGTCAGGCACTGTTAACCAAGAAAGTTTGGCTATCAACTGTTAACCACTTCTAATTTATGCAAAAATTTAATATAACCTGGAAGTGAAATCCACTGAAAGTTTATTTGACAATATTTTTTCTTGGTTAACTATCAGTAAACATGCATTAAATATTTTCACCCACATTTTCTTTGCTAAATCCAATGTGTCTTCTATCATTTAATCTGTTGAACTGTCTTCAAATTTACCTGAGAAAATAAACTTGGTGCTTTGTATAAAGGGATGACACAGTGATCTAAATGTGTGCTGACACTGAAACAGAAGTAGCCGGAAAATTACTTAAGGACATCATTTATAATCTTCCAGGACATGAGGTGGTTTACTACATCACAGACTGCAGGCACAAAATTAGGATTCTTGCACTTTAGTTAACATCTCTGATGTAAAATTGAATAAAGATAATATAAAAACTGTAATTAACCTGCTCCCCTTGGTGTAAAATTCTAGCGGTGTAATCAAAGGCAACATTTGTATGTGTGAAGCCTAAGTATGTGTTATCGTTTTGATATGTTATTAGGTTAATTTGTATATGTTAGGATTCAGTTTTTTGCTTTTAACCTGTCTTCATTTAATTTTATTTTTAACATAGATTATTAACATTTTAAATATCAAAACTTTGAGAAAATATATATGCAAATTTTAATTTCTTTCCCTACCCCTTCCCAACCCATTTTTGCTCACACATCATGGGTAACCAATTAAGTAGTTTCTGGTTTATCCTTTCTCTGTGTTTTTTAAAAATGAATATATCTATATTACATCTATATTTATCTGTCTATTTATCTATCTCCATATTATTGTATCTATCTCTTATTTATTCCATACTTCTACACAATGTAGAATATTATGTTTATTCTTTGGTTTCCTGATTTTTTTCACTTAGTTTTTTTCCCTGGGAAATTACTCTATATGTCCTCATAGAGATCTTTTTTATTTAATTTTTTTTGCTAACTACTTAGCATTGCTCTGTGCAGGTGTTCAATATTTTTTCAACCAATATCCTATGAGTGGTCATTTCGATTTTTTTGGCCAAAGTGGCAGGAGGAAATTCCATGCCATTTCAATTTCCGCTCCACAGCCAAGGCATGAGTGTACAGTCCTAACCCTCCAAAAGGACAGTAGCATGAAGCCCTGTGTCTCTATGGCCTCCACATCTGCAGTTTCTGGCCCCACCTAGATGGTCACCTACAGATGCCTCAGGGAAGTGACCTCTACCTTACAGATAGCACCAGCAGAGATTGAGTGGGAGCCCAACAGCACCAGAATAACCACCAGACCAGAATATCATTGTAAGAGCTGAGAAAAATGTCATTAAGGTTAAAGACTACAAGAGTAGACAAGATTCATATGCTTAACCTAAACAGGGCTATTCCCTGTTAAAATGGAAGATTTATATAGGCCTTAGAATCTTCTAACATAATAACCAAAATGTCTAAGACACAGTAGAAATCACCAGATATGCTAAGAACCAGAAAAACCACTATTTTCATGAGAAATTACAATCAATGTCAATACCAAGGCAAATCAGATGTTGGAATTATCTGTCAAAGATTTTAAAACAGCCAACATATAAATGCTTTAGGATCTAATAGACATTTATAGTACATTCCACCCAATAGCAGCAACATACAGATTATTTTCAAGTGCCTGTGGAAGAGTCACAAAGATAGAACACATCCTGAACATAAAATAAACCTTAACAAACTTAAAAGAATTGAAATCATAGAGAGTATGGTTTTTGACCACAGTGAAATCAAGCTAGAAATTAATAACAGAAGGACAACAAGAAAATTACCCAGGATACAAGATTAACAAACAAAAATCAATAGCATTTCTATATATTAATAAGTGGAAACCAATTTTTTTAAAGTACCATTTACAATCGCTCCAAAGAAAATGAAATACTTAGGTTTGAATCTAAGAAAACATGTAAAAAAATCTACATGATGAAAGAAATCAAAGAAAACCTAAATGCTTGTGGAGACATATCATGTTTGTGGTTTGGAAAACTCAATATAGTAAAGATGTCAGTTTTTCCTAAATTTATCTGTAAGTTTAATATAATTGTTACCAACATATCAAAATGTAGCTTTTTTTAAAATAGCTATAAGCAATCTTACTCTAAAATTTTTACAGAAAGGGAAAGACCCTATAATAGCTAAAAGCTATTTTGAACTAGAAGAATAAAGTGGGAAGAATCATTCTTCTTGGCTTCCTACATAGCCACAGGAATCATGACAGTGTGGTACTGCTGGTAGAATAGACACATAAATCAATGGGACAGAATAGGGAGACCAGAAATAAATCTACACAAATTATGCACATTTTTTGACAAAGTTACAAAAGCAATGTAATAAAGGAGGTATAGTTTTTGAATAAATGGTTCTGGAAAAACTGGACATCCACAGACAAATAAATAAACCTTGATTTAGTCTACACACCTTCCACAAAAAATCTACTCAAAAGTATATCAGGGACATAAATGTAAAACATAAAACTATAAAGCTTCTAGAAAAACATAGGATAAAATGTTTGGGATCTGGGACTAGGCAGAAGTTCTTAGACTTGAATTCAAAAGCACTTAAAAGTGAAAATTCATAAAAGGAAATTTGATAAATTGGACTCAGCAAAAACCCCACAAGTGTCCTCTGAAAGATTCTGTTGAGAGAATGAATAAGTCTTAAAAGGAAAATTGAAAAATTGAACATAAAATTTTCAAATTTTTCTCTGTGAAAGATTCTATTATGAAGACAAGATAAGCTACAGACTGAGAGAAAATATCTGCAAACCACATATCTAAAAAGGAATTATATCTAGACTATATAAAGAATTCTCAAAACAACAAACACATCCAGTTAAAAATGGTCAAAAGAAGCACTATTTACAATAGCCAAGACATGGAAACAACCTAAATATCCATCAACAGATGAATGGATAAAAAAGATGTGGTACATACATGAAATGGAATACTACTCAGCCATAAAAAAGAACAAAATAATGCCATTTGCAGCAACATGGTTGCAACTAGAGATTATCACATTAAGTGGAGTAAGTCAGAAAGAGAAAGACAAATACCATATGATGTCGTGGAATATAAAGTATGACACAAATGAGCTTATCTATGAAACAGAAACAGAATCACTGGACATAGAGAACAGACTGGTGGTTGCCAAGGGGGAGGGGGTTGGGGTGAGTAGATGTAATCTTTTATATGCAGAATGGATAAACAACAAGGTCCTACTGTATAGCACAGGGAACTATATTCAATATCCTATGATAAAGGATAGTAGAAAAGAATATATATAAAAAAAGAATGTATATACCATGTATAACTGAATCACATTGCTGTACAGCAGTAATTAACACAACATTGTAAATCAACTCTACTTCAAAAATATTTTCTTTAATTTTAAAAAATGGGCAAAACGCATAAAAGGACATTTTAGGTAAGAAGAGATATGGATGTCAAATAAGCACATGAAAAAATGTTTAACATCATTAGCTATTGCGAAATTGAAATTAAAAACACAATAAGATATCGTTACATGCCTATCAAAATGGCTAAAATAAAAAGTGGTGATAACACAAATGCTAGTTAGGATGTTAGAAATGGATCATTCATATGTTGCTGACGGGAATGTAAAATGGCAAAACCACTCTGGAAAATAGTTTGACCGTTCCTTTTAATACTAAAAATGGATTTACCATACGACTCAGCAATTAACCTCTTAGGTATACATCCCAGGGAAATGATAACTTATTTTCATACAGAAAATTTGTACACAGATATTTATTGCAGCTTTATTTGTAACAGCCAGAAACCCAAGTAGCATTAGTGGATAGATGTATAAACAAACTGTACATCTATGTCAAAGAATACTATTCAGCAATAAAAAGGAACAAACTACTGATGAACAAGCAACTTGAATGAGTCTCAAGAAAATTATTCTGAGTAAAAAAGCCAGTCTCAAAGAAAACATATTACATGGTTCCATTTATATATTGATAATATTTGTGAAATAACGTAAGTATAGTCATGAAGAAAGGGTTGGTCATTGCCAAGGGTTTGGGCAGGAGAAGGGATAGGGTGAGTGAAGATGTAAAGAGGTAGAAGGACAGAGTCTTGTGATGATGGTACAGTTAAGTATATTAATTGTGGTAGTAATTGCACAAAGCTACACATGTGATAAATTTGCAGAGATACACACACATGCAGGTACACAAATGGGTACGGCTGTAACTGATGAAATCTGAACAAGCTGTATGGATTGAAACAATATTAATATCCTGGTTTTGATAATGTAAAATCTTAACATTGAGGGAGTTTAGGTGATGGGTGCCTGAGACCTCCCTGTACATTTTTTTGCACTTTCCTATGAATCTATAATCATAGCCAAATAAAAAGGCTTTTTTAAAGTGAGGATAAATGTTGCTTTGTTATATATGGCCAGATTCTTCTGTGAGTCTTGTACTGCTTTGCCCTGCTACTGCTACTAAAGATTTCATGTTTTCTCACTTTGCTAATTTCAGAGTAGAGAAATGGTGTGCCAGTATGTATTTAATTTGCATTTCTCTTATTATGAATGTGTTAACACAAAGAATATAACTGTCAAAGCAGATTCACATGAATTGTAAATCTTTCCTAACCCCAAACTTAATTAATGATTTTAAGGGTATAAGTAAGAAGCAGACAGAGACAGAATTTATTTTTGGAGGGCAAGAAATCTTCAGACACTGCATCCTAATTGTCTTTTTCTCCAGCACTAATGTGCAATTCAAATTCAGATTAACAGATGTATTCTGAAAAAATGTATGCAAATACACTGTTCTCAAAGGCAGTGGTTTCAGTTTGCGGGCTCCCCAGTTTTATGCTGTTACTTACGCAGATAAAAAAATGCCTACAAGATTAACTTCCATCACTAGCTCTGCCCTATAAATCAAAAAAATTTATTTTCAATAAGTGATCAATAAGCAGGGACCCCTGCCTGAGCTGTTGGGGTAATGTTGACCCTCCAGAGAGTCCAGAGGGCAAAGAATCAAATCAAAAAGCATTAAGATTTCATGTTGTTTGCCCTTTTAGGTTTTAGGCTTTGGACTTACTTGGGACAAGTTACCACTTCTTTTTCCTATTTCTCCCTTTTGGAATAGAAATGCCTATTTTATGCCTGTTCTGTCTTAGAAGATACATCATTTCTTTGGTTTCATAGGTTCATAGCTAGAGAAGAAGTTGCCTCAGGATGAATTGTACCTTGAGTCCCATCCACATTGGATTTAAATGAGACTTTGGACTTAGACTTTAGAAGGATGTTGAAATGAGTTAAGACTTTTGGGGCTGTTGGAATGGAATGAATACAATTTTCATGTAAGAAGGACATAAATTTGGGAGGCCAGCGGTGAAATGTTATGGACTGAAAGTTTGTGTCCCCCCGTCCCCAAATTCATATGTTGAAATCTTAATCCCCAGTTTGATGATAATAGGAAGAGAGGGCCTTGTGAGATGTTTAGGTCATGAGAGTGGAATCATCATGAATAAGATTAGTGTCCTTATAAAAGAGACCCCAGGGAGCTCTCTTGTCCCTTCTTCCTCCTTTTGCCATGTGTGGACACAGAGAGAAGATGGCCTTCTATGAACCAGGTAGCTGATTCTCACTAGACACTGAATCTCTCAGCACCCTGAGGTTGGACTTCCCAGCCTCCAAAACTGAGAAGTAAATGCTTGTTTAAGTCAGTAAGTCTATGGCATTTTTGTTATAGCAGCCTGGAAGGATGAAGGCAACCAGTAAAGCCATCTATCCTGTTTGGGGAAGTTATTACATCAAGCATTCAAAATTTTTAATAAATAATAGTGTTATTCATTTTTCTACGTCTGCTCAATCAGTTTTGGTAAATGGTATCTTTTCATGAATCTATTTTATTTAGGTTGTCAAATTTATTAGCATCATTTTGCTCATAATATTTCCTTATTATCTTTTTAACGCCTATAGGGTATGTAGTGATGTTCCTTCATAAAATTTTGATATTGATAATTTATGTCTTCTTTGTTTATCTGTCTAGCTAGATCAATTTTACTCATATTTTTAAAAAACTTGATACTGGTTTTGTTGATCTTTATTCTTCTTTTCTATTTTCTATTTCCTTGATTTCCACTCATTATTTTCTTCCTCTCATTGTACTTTGAGTTTATTTTTGTCTTCTTTTTCTTGATTCTTAACGTTGAAAATGATTAGTGCTTTTGACCCTATTTCTTTTTCCAATATAACTATTAAAAAGTATAAATTTCCTTTGAAGCACTGCTTTAGCAGAATTCCACTAATTTTGGACTGTCAACTTATTAATTTTCATTTAGTAAATTAAAAAAAATGTTCTTTGTCATATCTTCTTTTATTCATGTATTATTTGTTCTTTTATTGTTTAATTTCCAAATATTTGTGAATTTTACAGATACAGTTTTGATATTCCTTTCAAATTTCTTTCTATTTATTTTTGATGAAACATAGTTGATGTACGATATTATGTTAGTTTCAGCTGTACAACACAGTGATTCACCATTTAAATACATTATGAAATGGTCACCATGATAACTCTAGTAACGATCTGTTTCCATACAAAGTTTTTACAATATTATTGGCCATATCCCTTATGCGGTGTATTACATCCCTGTGACTTATTTATTTCATAACGGGAAGTTTGAACCTCTTAATCCCCTTTATCTATTTCACACAATCCCCTACACTCTCCTCTCTGGCAGATACCAATTTGCTCTCTGTATCTATGAGTGTGTTTTCATTTTGTTTTGTTTGTTCATTTGTTTTGTTTTTAGGATCCATATAAAAGTGAGATCATACAGTATTTGTCTTTCTCTGACTCGTTAAGCTTAACAGGATGCCCTCTAGTCCATCCATTTTGTTGCAAACGGCAAGATTTCATTCTTTTTTATGACTAATATTTCTGTGTGTGTGTGTGTGTGTGTGTGTCTTTCTTTTTTGTGTATTTATCTGTCAATGGACACTAAGGTTTCTTCCATATCTTCGCTATCATAAATAATGCTGAAATAAACACTGAAGTGCATATATCTTTTTGAATTGTTTTTGTTTTCTTTGGGTAAATACCCAGAAGTGAAATTGCTGGATCACATGTCAGTTCTACTTTTAATTTTTTGAGGAGGCTCTATACTGTTTTCCACAGACTCATAGATACAGGGAACAGATGATTGCTGGGGGTGGGGTGGGCAAAATAGGTGAAGGGGATTAGAGGTACAAACTTCCAGTTATAAAATAAATATGCCATGAGGATATAACATACAGCATAAAAATATGGTCAATAATATTGTAGTAAATTTGTATGAGAACAGATGTTTACTAGACTTATTGTGGTGATCATTTCATAATGTATACAAATGTCAAATCACTATGTAATCCACCTGAGACTAACCTAATATTGTATGTCAACTATTTTCAATTAAAAAAAAACAGTTTTTCTGAGAACAATTCTAGAGCCACCTTTACTTGGGACTAGTTATCCTTACTACTAAAAACACATTTATGGGGTGTCTAATGAATGTTCTTCTTATTCAACAAAATCTCTTCCATATGGTTGGAGAAAACTTGAGTGAATGCTGTCCTTCTATGAACTTGGGGAATTTGAAGGCTTAAGGACCCCCAGTAATTGTTTTTTCTTTGGCCTTTTAGAGTTTCATTCTATACACACGCAGATTGCTATTTAACTTAAAGATTGGAGGAGAACTCTGTGCAAATTTCTGGAGTTCTTTCTATGAATGCTTCCCTTTTTTCCTGGCATTATACTTGCAAATTCTGATAGCTTCAACTTCCCTAAAGTCCAATCTTTTTCTCCTCAAGTCAACATAAACTCTGGAGTCTTTGGGGTTTTTCTTCCTGAACTTACCAAATGGCAGAAAACCATGGCTATTATAGGGCTCATTAGATTTGTTTCCTTTTATCTAAATCATTACTGCCCTCTTCTGATTACTTTCCCATGTCTGGAAATAAATTTTATATATTTTATCCTAGTTTTCAGTTGTTTATGCAAGTGGCAGTCCAGTCGGAGTATCTTTGTAATAGACAGAAGCAGAATTTCTGAAACCTATAAGATTTGAACATCTGGAATAGAGTTTCCAAGTACTTTATTCTCAGGGACTGTGGTGACAGATTTTGGTATAACAATATTCATAAAAGAGGCAAGTTTTTAGTGTTTGGGTACTATCGGTAGCATTTTTATCTTAAAATGCTAGCTCTGAATTATTCAAGAGCAAAAGGCCCCACCCCATAAATCTTTCTTGCTAGACTTGAAACCAACAACTCCTATAGGGACAGTCAGGAGGATAATTTTTTTCCTTTATCAGGACACTGCCAACGTTAAGAAAAACATTATGGCAGACAAAGTGGATATTCTGAAGCCTACTTAAAAGAAGACTTTTGCGCATAAAAGATATTCTAGATAGAGATTAAGTGGATGATATAAAATCTTGATGATTAAGAGAGAGATATGGAAAGAAAGTGATAACTTTTCTAACTGCTTTAAACATGAATCACATGATCTACAAAACTTTAGTAATTACAAGTCCATAAATGTTGCTGAAGTCCAAAAATCTAACGAAGGAAGAGAAATTTTCAGAAACAAATTAGATTGACTTATACACGGGACCTCTAACCCTTGTTAAGCATACGCTTAAAGCTGCTGATGGAGCCCCTTTAACAAGTGAGCTCCCATTTTTGGAACACTAAATGCTTGCCAGAAAAGTGTTAAGGAATGTCCCCCGCATCGTCAGGCGGACTCTCAACCACTGCGCCACCAGGGAAGCCCTGCTTACCTAATTTTTAAATTCATAGTAAATTAGAAATGGACTAGGAATTTGACATAGTAATCAAATCACCTTCTTGAACACAACAGGCCAAGGAAACAAACATATGATCAAGGTTTCTTTTGAGTTCATCTAATTTAAAGACTTAAATGGCAGCCTCAATTCTTTCTTGCAGAGAACAACTATAAAAACTGAATGAAATATTAAAAACATGTTCTATGACATCAGAGAGTGGACAGCAATTTTGAAAAATTGTGAGATCAAAATCCAAGAAAAAAATTCAGTATTATGGACTGAAAATTTACATATTGAAGTTCATATTAAAGAGGAAGAGGGGGCTTCCCTCGTGGCGTGATGGTTGAGAGTCCGCCTGCTGAAGCAGGGGACACGGCTTCGTGCCCCGGTCCCGGAAGATCTCACATGCCGCGGAGCGGCTGGGCCCGTGAGCCATGGCCGCTGAGCCTGCGCGTCCGGGGCCTGTGCTCCGCAATGGGAGAGGTTACAACAGTGAGAGGCCCGCGTACCGCAAAAAAACAAAAACAAAAAAAAAGAGGAAGAGGGACCAGAGCACTCTCTCTCTCTCTCTCTCTTTCTGTCTCTCTCTCTCTCCAGAATTGTGATAAAATGAATCTCTGTGATTTAAGCCACCCAATCTATGGTATTTTGTTATGGCAGCCCAAGTTCAGTAATAAGAAGGGGAGATATATGGTAAGTATGAAATATGAGGACAGTTTTCCACTCAAGGCAATAGATGATTTTGAAAGCTATTGCTCTAATATTGACACGATGAGAAGAGTCTTTGATAAAATTGTGGAGCTGAGGGAAGAAAAATTGCAGTTAATGACTAACTAAATAGGAGTCTACACACACACAAGCATACACGAAAATGCCTAGCAATTGAAGATCATGGGGTAGAATTTGTTTTAAAAACCAGAAAAAAAGGATAAAATAGTAAAGGAAGAAAAATTGAGAAATTGATCTACACTAAAAATTTTCTACATTAAGAAGACTTCATTAAAGGAGAGAACTGATAAGCATAAACTAAGAAAAGATATGTTCAAGATATATAACTGACAAAGGGTTAATATTGAAAAGATATAGTTTCCTACAGATCAATAAATGAAAGATAGGCATTTCAATAAAAACCTTAAGTAGGAACTTCACAAAAGAGGACACCCAAATATTTTGCTAATATCGAAAAATTTGCCACCTCATTTAGTAATCTAGTATTTGTAAGAGATACTACTCAAAAGAATGGATAAAAGCATGAAAAGTGACCATTACCAAGTATAAGAAAGAATTTGATGCAAAGGAACCTATCGACACTGCTGGAATGAATATTAATTTCTGTAAAAATACAAATTATTTTGTATATATCCACTTTGACCCAGAAAATCTCTTCATCGGAAACTTAGACAGATGCTTGCTGAAAGACAAGAATGAGAATGTTGCGACAAGTATTTGTGATAGTCAAGTATTAGAAAGAACACACTAGTCCTTTTACAGTAGAATGGTTAATTAAGCTGTTATATACTAATCTGTCATTAGTATATGAAAAAGACAAAACTGTTGCTGCACACAACAACAACAATTAAAATTTGAATGGAAGAAGCCAAAAACAGTTACTGTGTTATTCCATTCATACAAAGCTTAAAAACAAGCAAAATAATCTATGGTGTTACAACAGTAGTTACCTTTGGGTAGAAGGGAAAGAAGAGCAAATGAAATGAGGACAGTGGTCCCTGGAGTGATGGTTAGATTCTGTTTCTTGCCCTGGGGATTGGTAGCATGGGGCATTTATGGGGTTCAGCTTTGCTTTTGGCCCCACCTCTGTATGAAGGTCGCCGTCAGCATCTCTTTCCTCCCAGACAGGACTGGGTTAAAGCAGCGGCTGATTAGGGAGCTCTTGCTCATTCAGGCCAGGGGAAGGGAGGGCTATGGTAGTTGTCATTGGAATGTGGGGCCTTCCTGCGGTGGCAGAGGCCGCCATGATGTTGCAACAGCCTGAGGTGCTCATTGTGCTCTCCCGGGGAAGTTGTCCCTCGATCACGGGACCCCGGCAGTGGCGGGCTGCAGAGGCTCCTGGGAGGGGAGGTGTGGATAGTGACCTGTGCTTGCACACAGGCTTCTTGGTGACTGCAACAGCAGCCTTAGTGTTTCATGCCTGTCGCTGGTGTCCGCGCTGATAGCTGCGGCTCACGCGCGTCTCTGGAGCTCATTTAGGCGATGCACTGAGTCCCCTCTCCTTGCACACCCCGAAACAATGGTCTCTTGCCCCTTAGGCAGTTCCAGACTTTCTCCCGGACTCCCTCCCAGCTAGCTGTGGTTCACTAGCCCCCTTCAGGCTGTGTTCATGCAGCCAAACCTAGTCCTCTCCCTGGGATCTGACCTCCGAAACCCGAGCCTCAGCTCTCAGCCCCGCCCGCCCCAGCGGGTGATCAGACAAGCCTCGGGCTGGTGAGTGCTGGTCGGCACCGATCCTCTATGCGGGAATCTGTCTGCTTTGCCCTCTGCCCCCCTGTTGCTGTGCTCTCCTCCGTGGCTCTGAAGCGTCCCCCCTGCCCACCACCATCTCCCCCAGTGAAGGGGCTTCCTAGTGTGTGGAAACATTTCCTCCTTCACAGCTCCCTCCCAGAGGTGCAGGTCCCGTCCCTATTCTTTTTTCTCTGTTTATTCTGTTTTCTTTTGCCCTCCCCAGGTACGTGGGGAGTTTCTTGCCTTTTGGGAAGTCTGAGGTCTTCTGCCAGCGTTCAGTAGGTGTTCTGTAGGAGTTGTTCCACGTGTAGATGTATTACTGATGTATTTATGGGGAGGAAGGTGATCGCCTCGTCTTACTCCTCACCATCTTGAAGGTCCCCCTCCAATGATAAATAACTTATATACATCAGATCTCTATTTGGGGAGGTCATCCTAAAATTTTGGAAAGTCCTACCACCTCAAAAAGTGTACAATATATAATTAATTAAGACATGCCAGAAATAAAAAGAAAGCTTATGACACTTTGAAGAATTGTGTTAACAGAAGAAGCTGTATTTAGAATAATTTTGAAAAAAGAAATCAGTATGTCTCCTGTTCTAAAAAGGCCAGAGGGAAATGTCATAGTCTTCTTATTAATTGATCATTAAGGAAATGAGAATGCATCAGAATACCCTAGTTTAATCATACAAACCTGTGGGTTCAAGCCATTTATTTGTCCAGGTTCTCTGTCCATGAAGGAGTTTGACTTCCTCTGGAGAGTTCTCTGCAGGGACAAAAGGTCACGCCTAAAGAGCATGAATATACAGCCATGCTGGCTTATCTGTTGTAAATATATAAATCAATCCTGTGTTTAAAATAAAGTTTTGTTTTGTTTGGTTTGATTAATGTGAACCAAGTTCAATCAATGCTGGGCATAAAAACAGAGTAAACTTTGTGTCCATAAAGAGGAACAGCAAATCCTGGGCAAGGACTAAGGAGTCTTTGCCTGAGGAACCAGCCAAGATCACTTCCATCCATTGGTTTTTAAATGTTTGCATCTGTTCAATTTCCAGTAATTAAGCAAAAATTTATTGAGTGTTTAATATGAGCTAGGTACTGTGTACGTGACTGGGAACAAAAAATTGAAAAAGGCATAGTTCCTACTATGGTGGAACTTTGTCCAGTTTAGGAAAGTAGATAAATGAACAAGTCTCATGTTGTAAGTGCTTACATACATGTGAGTTCGGAGTCTTCTGATAATACAGAGTAAAAGCATCTTAGTAGGAGAGGAAAGTCAATAGTAATTCCCAATTTATATCTACATAGGCTTGAAAGGAAGGGGTCCTTGCTGAGGGTGCTTCTCTTCCCTAGGGTGGGATGCTAATGTCATTTAGTATGGAGGGAAGGGTGAAAGACTTCCAGACACACAGAGGGAAATCACACACACACAAAAATTATCCTACATCCATACTCAGCTAAGTACTCATGTAGCTGAAAATAGGCAATTCTGAGCCTAGCTCTTTTTTTTAAAAATTGAAGTATAATTGATTTACAATGTTGTGTTAATTACTGCTGTACAGCAAAGTGATTCAGTTATACATATATATACCATTTTTTTACATATTCTTTTTTATTATGGTTTATCATAGGATATTGGATATGGTTCTCTGTGCTATACAGTAGGACCTTGTTTTTTATCCATTATATATATAAAAGCTTACATCTGCTAACCCCAAACTCCCACTCCATCCCTCCACCAAACGCGTCCTTCTTGGCACCCACTAGTCTGTTCTCTATGTCTATGATTCTATTTCTGTTTCATAGGTAGGTTCATTTGTGTCATATTTTAGATTCTACATATAAGTGATATCATATGGTATTTGTCTTTCCCTTTCTGACTTACTTCACTTAGTATGATAAACTCTAGTTGCACCCATGTTGCTGCAAATGGCATCATTTTGTTCTTTTTTATGGCTGAGTAGTACTCCATTGTATATATGTACCACATCTTCTTTATCCATTGCTCTGACAATGGACATTTAGGTTGTTTCCATATCTTGGCTATTGTGAATAGTGCTGCTATGAACATAGGGGTGTATATATCTTTTTGAATTACAGCTTTGTCTGGATATATGTCCAGAAGTGGGATTGTTAGATCATATAGTAATTCTAGTTTTAGTTTTCTGGGAAACTTCCATACTGTTTTCCAGAGTGGATGGGCCTAGATCTTAATTCCATTAAATAGAAATGATCTGTTGTACATTAAATATTCATTTTGTTTTCTATAAGTGCCACTATGAGGTAATTCAAGAGAAGGTTGTTACAGTATGGTGTTGAGTGATGAGTTTTTATAATGTTGGAAAAAAGAAATCGCTGATAGAAAAGCCATTGATGGCATTTTTACTTCTAGTACAAATATATATATGGGTATATGGGTCTGCATTTATAGCTGTCATATTAAGATGATTTTATTTAAAGTAAGTGGTGTGATTGTGCTTCAGCACTGACATATTAAAATACATTTATTTATTTTATATTTCTTTTGATTTCCTTTTCATGTTTCCTGAGTTTAGAGAGTAATTGTCTATATATATAAAATATTTTTGTACTTTAAAAATGTGCTTAATTTTCCAAAAGTATAATGACCACACATTTCAAAGGAAAAATGTGTATACTTTTGTTCAGAATTGTATATTTTTATCATTTTGGAAAATGATGTCACCAAAGGCAATGCTTCCCATGATATTTCAGTTTTTAGGAAAATACTCATTTATCAGGTTTCATTAGTAGTTTTCACAGTCGTGTGATTTGTCGTACAAGTGCAAATATCTAACTATTTCAATATAATTTCTTTAATAGTTGTGTCCAGCATTTTTAAATCCAGCAATGGCAGGTGGAGTCCTTTTCATTGTGCATCCCTCTGATCCTTCCTCTGTCCTCACATCTCTCTCTAACCCAGCCAGGAAAGGTTCTCTGATTTTAAAACCTCATGTGGTTAGATTGGACCCACTGGGATAATTCAGAATAATATCCCCGTCTGGAGATCTGTCCCCTTACTTCCATCTGCAATCTTAATTTTTATGGCATACGAGGTAATATATTCACAGGTTTCATGGATTAGGGTGTGGACATCTTTGGGGGCCATTATTCAGGGTCCAGGAAGCACAACCTCAAGGTCCAATGATCAGGAGGACGCAAATATAAAAATGCCCCCTATGACCTAAGGTAACTTTTGATATTGAAAGAAGTTTTTCATCGGAGAATTCCCAGAGTCTGATGCAGACCTCATCAGCAACCTGCCCAAATATCTGCCCACATCTGTAAGAGAAGAATGAGGGCTGCTGCTTCTTCTCTTCCACCTTACAAATCCTGCACGAGTACCTCTTCATGAGGTAATTGTATCCAGAACTTCCTTCACACGTGAATCAAGGAAATGTCTTCCCCTTTCAGTCGAAGGGATTAAAGATGATGATGAACTAACAACAGGGAACATATTTGTACAGTCCATACATTTGTCAACTCAGCATATGTAAACATAATCCTATCCTTTCAAATACCCATAAAAACATCATGTTCCATCAAACATGACGGCGCCAACCTTCTTACAAAAGAATATAGGTTCCTCCTCTCTCCAGAAGGTAGGGAACCCAAGTTTTGTCATTCAATCTCTGTACCCATTTCTGATTAATGATCCCTCCCCTTCTAGTTCAATCAAACTCCTCCTTCGACATTCTATAACACAACCACTAGTATTTTAGGTCAAACTTGCACAAAATAATATGAGAGGGAATAGGGAAGAAGCCAGTTAAAATATATAAATATATAAATAATCAAGAAAGAAAAAAATATGCCTGGTTTCTATAGTGGCCATTATTACAAGTGGTCATGGGAAAGTTAAAATTTGATTTTTCCATAATCATTCAAAGTTCTGGTCTTGGTTGTTTAACTTGTGGAATAACTCAAACCTGTATTCTTGAAGTCTCTGAAATATAGTAGTCCTGCTCATTTTGGTTTTCAGAACTCTCCTATTAATTTTTATCACTAGTTATAGAAGTACTAAAAAGTTAACTGGATAGTAACCTGGAAAACAGACCGATTTCTCCTCATTCCCTGTGTATACCAGCAATCCTAATTCCCTTGGATAATGAACATCAGTCACCTAAGAAATACAAAATCTGGTTTTTTTTGGTGATTAAAAAATATAGGAGCCCAAAATGACTGGGTAGCAGTACTTCTTCTGGTTCAATATAGTTTTAAAAGACCGAAGACATTTAAATCAGTAGAGCACAAAACTGAAGGCATGAGAACAGGAGAATGTGTGTGTGGCCCATTAGAGGAAAAGTTAAGTGGTTAATTTAAAAGTGAGTCACTTTCATTCTCCACTGCTTGGTTCACAAGTTGAGAATTCTGATGGGAGAAAAGTCACCACGTATTAAAATTGGTTCATGTTATATACCGAACCTCCTCGGATATCACCCTAACTGTATGAGATAAGGTTTAAATGGGATATAAGTTCTTTCACTCTTATATCATGTCTGTTACTTCCAGTGATGGGTGTGTAGTAAAGACAGTGAATCCCCTGGATATGTACTGGTGAAACGAACACCTTGATCAGAAACAATGCAATGTGAAACGTTATAACAATAATTAGGGCATTCAGCAAGTCTACAAAGTTGGTATGGCAGAAGATTTTAATTGGGGAAAGCAAATGCACTTACAGAATATGGTTCTATTTCAATCAGTAGTAACTCCTGCACCTTCCATGTTGGAAGGAAAGTACTACAAATCACTTGCTACCAGGAAGGCTGGTGATACTCTGAGGGAGTATTACCCTGTTGGGGGCTTAGAAATGTCTGCTTTTTGCTGTTTGATCTTTCAACCGGAGTAATATTCAAATTAGCTTTGTTTAGAGGAAACTTAAATTGTTGAAATCTTTGCATGATTTCCCCCAAGCCACCTTCACCACCACTGCCCTTTTTAAGTGTCTGACCACTGACAAGGAACTAGTGTAGATCTGTACCTCTGGCCATCTCTCCCTCCAAGCAAAGTGAAGAAGCAGATGCATTATTTAAAGTTCTTCCCACTGGAATATTTTCCACCCCTATTTTCCATCAGGCCCACACCTGAGGATTACAGAGGTCTGTTTCTGGTTTTTGTCAGCACAACATGCAAAACTATCAAGTATTCAGTCAATGTAGAAAGATGTTTTCCCCTCTTTATACATCAGTCTGAAATGGGAGACTCTCCATGAGGTCAGGGGTATGGGCTGGAGGAGAAGTAGTCATGCAGCAGGAATAGGTGGTTCGAACTTCTTCTTTCCCATGGTGGTTTCCACTATGACTACATGACTTTAGAGGAAAAAAAAAATACAAATTAGAGTTATCACTAGGGAAACCCAGGTATATTGGTCAAGAAGATGTCCACATTCAATTTCACAGGAAAGATTTTCCCAGATATTCTCACCTCATAAATAGCCATCTCCACTAATTCATTCTCAATACTACAGTAGTGTGCCTCATTCAGATGGCCTTATTGTTTCAATAAGGATTGAATTAAAAGTTATTGTAGTATTACTCCACTATGCTTGCCCAGAGGAATCTTTTAATATATAAATATTTTAGCATATATATATATATATATATCTATATCAGTTTGTAGTCCTTTCTTGTATATGTATGTGAGATATATATATATATATATATAAAACATAGATGCTATATATATATCTTGCAGGTAAATAAATGATATCAGATATACACAGTACAACTTCCTAGATTGTCAGCATTCTTTAATATATGCCAAGATTTATGCTGCTCTTTATGATATTCAATAATACCATATAACAGTTTTTCCCACTACAAAGTGTTGCAAAAAACATCATCTTTCATGTTGCATTTCTATACTCTAACAACAAAAGATAAGAGAGAGAAATTAAGGAAACAATCCCATTTACCATCACATCAAAAAGAATAAAATACCTAGGCATAAGCCTACCTAAGGAGGCAACAAGACCTGTGCTCTGAAAACTATAAGATGCTGATGAAATTGAAGATGACACAAACAGATGGAAAGATATATGGTGTTCTGAGATTGGAAGAATCCATATTGTCAAAACGACTATACTACCCAAAGCAATCTACAGATTCAATGCAGTCCCTATTAAAATACCCAAGGCATTTTTCACAGAACTACAATAAATAATCCTAAAATTTGTATGGAACCAAAAAAGACCCCAGATAGACAAAGCAACATTGAGAAAGAAGAACAAAGGTGCTCCCTGTTTTCAAACTATACCACAAAGCTACAGTCATCAAAACTGTATGGTACTGACCCAAAAACTGATACCAAGATCAATGTAACAAACTAGAGAACCCACAAATAAACCCACACTCATATGTCACTTAATCTATGATAAAAGAGGCAAGATTACACAATGGGGAAAAGACAGCCTCTTCAAAAAATGGTGTTTGAAAAACTGAATAGCTTCATGCAAAAGAATGAAACTCCACAAAAGTGTACACTATATAATTATGTCAAAAATAAAAAGAAAGGTTATCATACTTTGAAGTATTATGTTAACAGAACATGGAACTTTTCCTATTCCATCCATAGTATAATTCCATAAAATACCTTTAGAAAAGGAAGAAAAAAACATCATGTTTCTTATTCCAAATAAGACCAGAGAAATGTAATAAGAAATGTCTCTTATTAAGGTATCTTCAAAGACTTGATGCATCGGAATGACCCAAGCCTCTAAGACCAAACAGTTAACTTAATTATCCAAGCCCCTAAGCCCAAACTGTTGACTCCTTCTGCTCAGATTTTATGTTTGTTGAGCAATTTGGTTTCTTCAGTAGATTCCTCTGCAGGGACAAAATGCCATGTCCCGAGAGTATGAGTATACAGCCATGTTATCTATTTAACGAAAACTCTTCCTTCTTTTAAATGAGTTTCTCTTTGACTTGGTTAACGTTAAGTGAACTGCTGGAGTTCTGCCAATGTGGTGCACAGAAACAAAATTAACTTTCTGTGTCTACAAAGATGAACACCAGAACCTGGACAGGATGAGTTAGTTGAGGAACACCCACATGAGGACTTGACCAACTTCACTTCTAACACAGTATGTTGTAAATTCTTCTTATTCATTATGTTTTCCAATAAGTCAGCTGACACTTTCTGAGTGCTATTAAGAGCTAGGCATTGTGCTAGACACTAGGACTGTAAAATTGAAAAAGACGTTGTTCCTGCTACCTGGAGCTCATTCTGTGTAGAAATACTGATAAGCTGATAATTGAACATGGCTTATACAATGAATGCTATCATCAGCACAGAGTACTATGGGAACACAGAGGAAAAACACAGCAGGAAAGGAGAGTCAGGCAGTACTTCTCACATTAGAGCCACATAGTTTTGAAAGGATTTCATTCCTCACTTAGATGCTAATCTTCCCTAGGACAGGGCACTAATAACATTTAGTGTGTGTGTGTTGAGGGGTGGGGGAGACCAATGTGAAAGTCTTCCAGACAAATTAGAGGAATGTTAACCACAAACAAAAAAAGTCATATATCTATGTCCTGTTGACAACTTATGTGGTTGAGAAATCTGTTTATAATTATCTGAGCCTAGATCTTAATTCCATTTTATTTCTAATCAGAATATTTTTGCATTTTTAATATTCACTGAATTTCTAGAAATATCACTATGAGGTAACTCCAGGGAAGACTGCTGTGATATTTTGTTAGGTGATTAATAGTTTATCATGTTGGAGAATGACATCATTAATGGGAAAACCATTCATTTTTTTTTCCTGCTTTAAAAACATACAAGTGAGTCTACACTTGTAGCTGCCTAATTTAGATTATTCCACTTATAGGAATAGTGCAGTTGACCATTTATATATTAAAATACGTATTTCATTAATACTCATTTACTTCCATTTCTCTTTCGTGTTTCAATTGGAGCATCCTGTTGTTTTTAAATTTGTATGTAGGTAGTTTATATTTTCTGTGATTTTCAATTTCTATTTATAAAGTAGGTATCATCAAGTATTTAATGTTAAAAGAGGGTCATGTTTGATATGATTCTTAAAAAAAAAAGAAAAAATAAGGAAGGAAGGAGAGTCCAAAATTTGTGGCTTTTACTTTGTGTAAGCATTTGTGGGAAGGTGAGAAAGATTGAGGTGTTTCAGGCTGGAAACCTAGTGATCTGTGCTCTGCACTGGCAAAATATTTGTATAAACGATTGCCAGGTACACAATAGACTAAAAACCTTGTTCAAAGAAAAGTTGCACCATTAGAAGACATGACTGAAATATTCAGAATTTTGGTATTTTTTCGATTCAAATTCCTAAGAGAGACAGGAATTTAAACTGAATGTAGCCAACCTGTAAGAAGAGGTATAAGAGACTACAACTCTGCTATAGGAAGCACTCTCTGCCTTGAATTTATAATAGAAAGTGACCAAAACTCAGGTAATTTGGGACCTTTCCATGCTTTCATTTTCAGAAGGAAAGTTTTAAATTAGTTATGCTTTTTCTATTGTATACGTTGTATTACGTAGTAGGAACAGAAAATTTTTTTTTAAAATTTATCATCAATTCTACTATGAGGAGTTCACCTGGATCATATTGGCAGGACCACACAGCACTCAAAAATTGTGAACACGGGTTAACCAGGTTTTAGAAGGATTTTGAGGTTGACTTCCTTGGAGAGGGAAATGGCAAGAGTGTTAGACTGGTGGGGAAAGGATAGACACAAATATTTGAGTGGATAGGAGTACAGTCGGTGGCAAAGACCTCTAGCTGTCCTCCATGTTCACTTCCCCATTATCTCACAGCAATATAACTCAATAAAGTTTTACACATAATACCCACTGCATCGTTTTCCCCTCCATACACACACCTTGAACAAAGATTACATTTTCCAGCATCCCTTTCAGGTAGATATGGCCCTGTGACATGTGGAGTGGGACGTGAGCAGAGTCACGTGTAGAATTTCCAAACGTGGAATTTTAGGGACCACTCCTTCATTCCTGTCAACTGGAATGTAAATGTAAATGTTGGATGAGTGAAAGTCATCTTGTATCATGTGGATGAGTGCTAGACTGGAGGGATGAAGAGCAGCAAGATATAAGAAACCTTATTTTTATTGCAAATCTTACATACTGTGCACTGTGCCCCAACACTTGAAAAACTATGAGGGCTGTCTTACACCAGAGTTACACAACAATACCAATTGTTCTGTTTTATTTCTTTCATACTTATATTGAAATCATTCTGTGTAAGAATAATTTTGAATAACACTTCACTTAACATCTATTTATTATCTTATCATAAAATAGTATTAATTTGATCATTATTTGTTTCTAACAGGGGATTTTGTTAAAACACAAACATAACTGACATTAAAGTTAAGATTTATGATTTAAAACTGATTATCTCAACATTTAACTGAGACGAAAACTGTGCTGAATAAAAACAATTAACACTTTAAATAGCATAAATATATATTTTTATATAACATAAAGTTATACATACATATACAAGTGAGTACTGTTCTCTAAAAATGTGGGCTGCATGCTTGTGGCAGAATATAATCTGGAACGTGTGTCTGTCAATCATAAATTGGTCAGCAAAACAGTAATCACTCTAGATGTTGCAGGCAGAAATATTAACACTAAAAATTAGTTGATTGCAGAATTATTGTTAGGGCTGGAGGAACAAAGCTCAAGGAAAGCTGCCACTTAATCCAGCAGATAAGGAGACTGAAATATAGAGTATTTTTCTATATTTTTAGTACTCTCAGATACTTCTTTTTTTTATTAATTTATTTTTTTTTGAAGCAGATTTTTCATAGGATAATTCCCAGAGTCTGATGCAGACCTCATCTGCAACCTGCCCGGATATCTGCCCACGTCTGTCAGAGAAGAACTAGGGCTGCTTCTTCTTCTCTTCCACCTTACAAATCCTGCAATTGTATCCAGAACTTTCCTTCACACGTAAATCAAGGAAATGTCTTCCAACGGATTAAAGATTATGATGAACTAACAATAGGCAAATTGTCACAGTCCACACTTCTGTTAACTCAGCATATGTAAACATCCTTCTAGCCTTATTTAATTTTCAAATGCCAACAATAAAATCAACCACATGTTCCATCAAACGTGACGGCACCATCCTTCCTACAAATGAATACAGGTTCTTCCTCTATCCAGAAAGTGGGGAACACAAGTTTTGTCATTTACTCTCTGTATCCATCATGATCATTTCCCTTCCCTTCTAGGTTCAATCAAATTTCCCTTGGACATTCTGTAACCCAACAGTAAAATTTTAGGGTCAAATTTATATTAAAGTATAGGGAATGGAAAAGAAGCCACTTAAAAGATACAAATATATAAATAATCAAACAAGGAAGAAAATAAACCTGTCCTCAATAGTAGCCATTATTGGAACTGGTTGGGGGAAAATTGTGACTTACCTCTTCTAAACCTAATAAAAATTCTTGTCCTTGTGGAATGACCCAAGACTTTAATCCTGAAGTGTCTAAGCCTATAATAGCCCTGCATGTATTGAGTTGCTGCAGAAGTCCACTTTTGACTGTTATCATCATATCTTGCAGAAAGGTCAATTAACTCGGCCCATTTTTCTTTATCTACCAATCTGAAACCTTGAAGCCATAAGAGATGATGGAAGAAGAGCTAGCAGTGCAGTATAATTAGGTGTTTCTAATTACTACTTCCATGAGTTGTTACCAGTATGATTAAACAGCTTTCAGAGAAAATAAAAATACTACTTACAACAAAAGTTATTGCAAGGGTAACCCAAGAACATTTGTCAACAAGAGGTACACATTTGATGAGTTTTTTAGCACAAGGATAAGAAATATTTGTCTATTTATTGCCCATCTCATAAACAGCCACCTCTGTTAATTCATACTTGACAGGACAGCATCATGGCTCAGGTAGATGTACCTTATTTATTTGTTCTAGCCAAGGTTGGGTTGAAAAGAAGTAGTAATATTACCTCACTATGAGCACCCACAGTGATCTTTGTAATGTATAATTCAAACCAAGTTTCCCTCTTGTTTTCAGTCTACTTTAACTTTGAATTCTGTAGAAGACTACTTAAAAAAGGTTCAACTTTAGTAAATCTATAAAGGTATTAGTGACCTGCTTCTCAAATGAAAATACATATGTGTGTGTGTGTGTGTGTGTATGCATATATTGCAGGGAAATAGGCCATGAAATACATATTTTAAAAATATTTTTGTGACTGTAATGAACATTTAATAATGTTGTATCCACTTTTTGGCACCACAGGTCTGTAATAAATATCCTCTGTCTTACAGCTCTAGCTTTGGATATTTTAGAATGAGCTTCACTTCAGCATTCCTAGCTAAAATAGTTTATGTTTGTTTCTTAATATTATCTACATATTACCTGAATAGATGAGTGTAATGCATCATAATTTTTTCCCCAACTAGTTATTTCTTTTAACTTTATTTTTTCTGGTGAGTGAATTAATGGTATTTCATTGGGTTTCTTAAATTTGCATTTTACATTGGTGTGGTTGGACATGTTTTCATATATGTACTTATTTATATGTACTAAAATTTGGGTATAATCATCTATGAATTTACTGTTTGTATTATTTACCAATTTGGGATATCTGATTGGTGAAAAAATGTCACCCCATTGCTTGTTTACTTATAATTTACATTTCCCTGACTACAAGTGAGGTTGAATAAATTTTCATGTGTTTATTGACATATTTTATCTCATTTGCTGTGATTTGACTGTTTTTGCCAATTTTCATTTTCTCCTCAAGTTATAATGTCACTTTGCATTTTTCTATACAAACTTCATTTTCTATGTGACAAAGAATTTTTAATTTTTTCTCTTTCTTTTTGACTTTTGAAATAGTGACTTTTAAAAGCAAATTTCTTTCACTTTAGTTTTTTTAACTTTTTAAAAAATTGAATTAAAGATACTTCAAGTTCTATAGTGCTTTACAATTTTCAAAAATTTCACACACATTATTTCATATAATTCTGTAATGACCCTGTTTTTAATCCCCTACCTCTATATTGCCCCTTCCCCTTCCCTATCCCCACTGGTAGCCACCAGTTTGTTCTCCATGTCTGTTAGTCTGCTTCTTTTTTATTTTATTCACTAGTTTGCTGTATTTTTTAGATTCCACATATAAGTGATATTATACAGTATTTGTCTTTCATTGTCTGACTTATTTCACCTAGCATAATGCCCTCCAAAGTCTATTCATGTTGATGCAAATGAAATAGTGACTTTTGCCATGCACTTACCCATTTTTCAGTTTGTGAAATCTGAATATACATCCTTGATTTCAAAATTCTCTCCCACATCAATTTTATGCAGATTCACATAAGTTGTATTCTGATCATTTTACTCTTATTTTTCACCACATGGTCTTTTAATCAACTAAATCATGTTCTTTACAGTTTGATCCAAGATATTAATATCATTATATTTATTAAAAAATAAAGAAAAAACATACTTTAAAAAATTTAGCCAAGAGAAAAAATAAGCTTTTTATTTTATACTAATAGCTGGGAAATTATACTTTTTAAAAAATAATTTAATCTATGAGGGGCCTATGAATACAAATTGTATGCATTTTCAACCAACATGTTCTGGTGATTACATCCTCTTTCATTTTAAATCAAGTCCATAACACTGATGGAAGAAATTTTCATGTATTGAGGTATGGGGAAGTCATTCTGGCTTACACATGATTTGGCTTGAACTTTACGTTAGCTAGGCAGCCTGTCGTATGGCCTGTCAAACATGCATTGTACATCTGCTTTAACCATTAAAGAAAAGAATGCATTTAAAAATCAAAATGGAGTAAGAGTGGTCCAGGCCTTCAAAATGGAGGCAGGTGGCCATTGTGGATATGGTTTCAGACATGTTCTTGCATCACTGAGAACTTAAATTTCCTGAACTCTGACAAACTCATGGACACCACCAGCTGTTTTCAAAACAACATCTGCTAGCAGCTGCCAGCTGCAACCTTATGGTCCCAAAGTCTCCCGTTGCATTTATGTAACAATTTTGGACCCCAACCAATCCTTGCTTAACAAGTACCCTTACTTCTAATCCTAATTCTTAACAATTTATGTAACTTTGCATTTTTGCCTTTATAAGCCTCCCCACTTTGTGGTACCTTGGAGCACAATTTAGGTGCTTCTTGAATCTGTATTTCCGAGGCTGTGGTGCTCAGTTTGGCTCACATAAAACTCTCTTCTATTTCTTATTATAGATTGTTTATTGATTATTTGCTTCAACACCACTATTCTATTTTTCTTTTAATCCAAGAGGACTTGATGTGTCCTTTTTAAATGCTACTGTAAATCATACAGATCAGCTCAGACTATTTTATCTTCAAATTACAATACAGTAAAATTGACTTTTTTTCCTTTTGGTACACAGTTCTATAAATTTTGAGACTTGTATAGAGTAATATAAACATGAACTATAGTCAGGACACAAAAGAGTTTCATCACTCCCAGGACTCTTTCATGATATCCCTTTATAATGACCACATCCCCCATCTCTATCTCTGGCAACCACTGATCTGTACTTCATGACTATAGTTTTATTTTTCTGAGAAAATCCAATAGACAGTATCATACAGCATGATATTTTGATACTGGCTCTTTCACTCAGGCTTTGTAGTTCACTAAATTCTTTGAGGAGTTTTGTTGTTGTTGAGTTTTTTTGTTCTGCTTGTGTTTTATTATTTTCTTGCTGCGTAGTATTCCATTGTATGGATGTGCCAGTTTGTTTATCCATTCACCCACTGAAAGATATTTGGGTTCTTTCCAGGTTTTGGCAATTATAGATTGAATTGTTATAAATAATCATCCATTGCATGATTGTTATAAACAATCATAACGTTTGTGTAAACATACATTTTCATTTCTCTAGGGTAGATGCCCAGGAGTGGGATTGTAATATCAATGGCAAGTATCTGTGTAATTTTATAAGAAATTGTCCAGGTGTTTTTTAGAGTGGCTGTTTTAGTTTACTAGGGCTGTTGTAACAAAGTGCCACCAACTGGGTGGCTTAAACAACAGAAATAATTGTCTCACAATTCTGAAGGCTGGAAGTTCACAATCAAGGTGTCAATAGGGTTGGTTCCTTCTGAAGCTGTGAAGAAGAATCTGTTTTGTGCCTCTCTCTCCTAGCTTCTGGAGGTTTGCTGGCAATCTTTTGTGTTCCTTGGCTTATAGATGCATCACCTCATCTCTCATGTTCACTTGATGTTCTCCATGTGCGCATAACTGTGTCCAAATTTCTTCTTCTTATACCGATACCAGCCATATTGGGTTAAGGGCTCACCCTAGTCCAGTAAGACATCATTTTAACTAATTACATTTGCAATAACCCTATTTCAAATAAGGTCAACTTCACAGGTACTGAGGGTTAAGACACAATTCAACCCATAGCAGTAGCTATGTTATTTGGTATCCTCACCACAGAATTCCAGTTCCTCTACATCCTCATCCACACTTGATATTGTCAGTAATTTAGCCATCCTAATAAGTGTATAGTGGTATTTACCATAGTTTTTATTTTCATTTTCTTAATGGAAAATTGTATTGAATATCTTTTTATGTGCTTATTTCCCATCCTTATATCCCTCTTTGGATGGAACTGTCTCAAGTTCTTTACCCATTTTCAATTGGGTTGTTTGTTTTCTAAATGTTGAGCTTAGAGAGTTTATTATATATGATGGGTACAAGTACATTTTAGATACATGATTTGCCAACATTTCTTCCTAGTCTTCCTTTTCATTTTCTTAATTCCATCTTTTGGAAGGTAAACCTTTTTAATTTTGATGAGATCCAATTTATTATTATTTTCTTTTATGAATTATGATTTTGGTGTCAAGTCTAATATTGTTGTCTACCTCCAGGTTACAAAGATTTTCTCCTACATTTTTTCTTTTGAAAGTTTTATAATTTTACATTTTACTTTTAAGTCTATGGTTTTCTTTGAGTTAATATTTATATAAGTTGTCATGTCAAGGTTTGATTTTTAACATACAGATGTTCAATTTTCCCAACACATTTGTTTAAAAGACTATCCTTTGACCACAGTATTTCTTTGGCTCTTTTGTCAAAAGTCAGCTGGCTTTATTGGGTCTATTCTAGAGTCAGTGGGTCTGTTCCTGGAATCTCTGTTCCATCCACTGTCTACCCTTTCACCTATATCACACTGTCCTAATAACTGTAACTTTGTAATACTAAGTCTTAAAACTAGGTAATGTTATTCCTTTACATATATTCTTCTTTTACAAAATTGTTTAGTTATTCAACTTCCCTTGACATTCTCTTTGCTATTCCATGTAAATTTGTGAATCAACTTGTCTATATATTAAAAATCCTGCTGAGATTTCAATTGCATTGTGTTAAATTTTTATATAAATTGGGGAGAATTTAAGTGCTTACAAAAATGAGTCTTTCAACAATAAGCACAGCATGACTATGGTTTCTAATCTTTTGATTTTTTTTTGGTTAGAATTTAAAATTTTCAGTATGAAGACCTATTTTTTTGTTTGTTTTTGTTTGTTAGAATTGTATCTTAATATTTTATCTGGGATAAAATATTTTCAGTCGTATTAATTTTTTTTTCTAATTTTTGTTTCCAATTGTACTTTGCTAATATATAGACATAAGATTAATTTTGAGTTGTAGACTTGTATACTGCAATCTTACTAAGCTGACTTAATTCTTAGATTTGTTTGTAGATTCTCTGAAGTTTTCTATGTAGACAAGCATGTTGTCTGTGAAGAGAAATATTTCATTTCTTTTTCTGAAAAGTATGCCTTTTGTTTCTTTTTCTTGCTCTATTGCACTAAGCATTCTGTACAATTTTGAATGGGAGTGGTGAGAGTGAACTTCCTTACCTTGTCCCCAGTCATAGGAGGAAATCTTTCAATCTTTCATCATTAAGTATGACATTAACTGTAGGGCTTCTGTAATGTCTTTTAGTCAGATTGAGGAAATTCCCAGCTCTTCCTAGTTTTCTCAGAGTTTTTAACCATGAATAGAATTTGTATTTTGTCAAGTGCTTATTTTGCATTGATATAATCTTACAGATTTTATTTTTTATATTGTTAAAAATGCAGACTACATCCACTGATTTTTAAGTCAGTTTTGTATGATTAGGATAAACTCCGCTTTGTAGAGGTGCATTACTCATTTTATATATTGCTGAACTTGATTTGTCAATATTTTATTGATGATTTTTCTATCAAAATTCATGAGAAATATTGGTCTCTGTGTTTGTTTTACTATCAGGGTAATAATAAACTTATAAAATGGGTTGGAAAGTGTTTACCTCTCTTCTATTTTCTGGAAGAGATATACAGAATTTTCAATCTCTTTTCTATTATTCATATGGTTAATTTCCATTGCTCTACCTTTCTTCTCTCAATTCCATTCAGCTACTGAGTTCATCTACCATGTATTTTATTTTTATTATTATATATTTCTGTGTTAAAATTTCTATTTATACATATCTTCTATTGCTTTAGTACTTAAAAAAATTTCCATTTGTTTCAAGAATGTTCATGATTACATGTTTGAGCAATTTTATGATAGCTGCTTTAAAGTTTCTGTCAAACAACTCCAACATGTATATCATCTCATCCTAAGCTTCTGTAAATTGTCTTTTTCCATGAAAATTGACATTTTCATCTCTCTTCATAAGCCAAGTAATTTTGGATTGTGTCCTGGACATCTTGACTGTTTCATTACGAGACTCTGGGCATTGTTTAAATCTCCTGGAGAATGGTGACATTTTTGTTTTAGCAGATAATCTACCCAGTAAAGGTCACACTGTGAATTTCTACCCATCTTTTGTAGGCTATGGTTTCAATGTCAGCTCGGTTTTTGAAGCCTTGCAATGCCACAGCACTACTGGATATGTGCCCTATTTAGCGGTCAGTCTGGGATCTGGGAAATTCAATGTACTTATTAGCTCAGTTCTCAAAATCTTATGCTAATTTGAAATATATCTATGCATATGCAAGTCGAAGTAAGCTCAGAAGTTCTTAATTTGTGGATGGCCTTTCTGAGCTCTTCCTTCTCCATGAATCTGGAGATAGCTTGTGCTTATCAGCTGACAGTTGATGTACTCTTAGATTCATTTGAATAATAAAATACCCAACTAAAATCCTATTACAAAGACTCTGTTCAACTGAGAAAACTGTTAAAAAACAAAAGAAAACAAACAAATACAACACTTTCTAAAAACCAAACTGACATATAGCTTATTCCTATGTCATATCACCACCCTGTGGTCTTTATATCTTAGGACTTAACAACACCACAAATCAAGTTTTCCTTTAGGATATTTCCTAGTTTTCCTTAAAAGTGGTCTGTGAAACTGCACAAGATAACAGGACTCTGCAGAACTGCCAGAAAGGTGCTTTGAAACACAAGGTATATGGAACCTCTTAGATAAAGAATTATATGGAATGAGGAGAAAATTATTAGTTAGCCCATATCTAGAATGGAGACTCAATTTTCAGATTAGCTTGATTTTTATGAACTATTTCAGATCCTTAGGTCCCTATCTTTAGTCATGGAAATACACTCAGAAATGATAAAATCAGCTATGTGTATCTATAGTAAAAAATATTCTGAAATACCTATGAAAATCAATAGAAACATAATATCCAACTTACCCCAAATAATGGATGTTCTAAACTGGGCTATCTTTAAGTGGATATTTTAAAAATTAAATTTTGTGAATATCAAGTTCAATTATTCACAAATTATTGACAGTAATTTTATCATACAAAATTAAGCATAAAATATGAAGAAACTGTTTTACCATGTTGATAGATTAAATTTAACTAAACAAAGCACCATCCTTCAAAAAATCCTGTTTTACATAGAAAAGTATAAATTATAGTAATGGCTGTCATTGCTTTTACAATTATGAATTCTTATCTATTTGAATTACCCTTCCTTGTTTCAGTTGATTCTGACATAAAGTAATATTCTCAGACCAATGGGCAATTTTGATCAAGGGATCAGCTAAATTTTAGTGTGTATAACAAAACAAAATTATATGCATACAACAAAATTATAACAAAAATTAGCTGCCATTCATCTTTCCCAACAGCAGTAAAAAATCAAAATGCATTTTAACTATTTTGGGGTATAAAAGGACAATTTTTTGTATTTAAAAATAGGTAAAGTATTTGGTGTGTTGGACTTTACATTTTTCTAAGAATTGAGATTCTTCTAATGAAAATGTAAATTATTATTGTAGTAGTAATGTTACTGTAGTATGATGTATCTTTATCAATACTCTTCAACAAAGTATTGACAGGTACTCATCTATTCCTTTCTTTACAAACAAAATTAAAGATATAGTCACAACATCTTGAAGGATGGAGAAGGAGGGGTTTAGTTAACTGAAATTTCAAATCTACAAAAACTAACTCTTTGTATGGATATAATTGTGGAAATGGCCTTTACAGAGTTGATCAGGAACAATTTTGTGCTTAAAATTGAACATTTGTTGGCCAAAAGTAAGGCTTATTGTAGAAAGCAGACATGGTCTAAGTTTGATTATGGAAAACATAGGTTTACTACACTTTTATAAAACCAGGTTTTTAAAGATGTTATTAGATTAAATGTTGTATTTTTTCCTCAGTTCTCACAATTGTTAACATTCTAACAGGAAAACACATAAGCATATACCCCAAACCTGATTCTAGTCATTATGAATATGATACACTTTGAAAGCATTTCAGATCATTCCAGATGCATATCTAATACTACGTAAGCTTTTTCCTGTGTTTTAAGCATAAAAGGCTTTACATATATATAATAACCACAAATGGTGTTCCTCCCTCATTTATAAGACTGTAAAATTACATGCATAAATAAAATTGATTTTCAGTTAGAGTGATTTTACTGTTGCCTAAATATTAATAAGATCCTCCCCCTTAGGTTAGCATTCACAGGCATCTTCCAGTAATTTTGTTGGCCTATTGAAGAACTGATGGGCTGCGTATAGCTTGTCCCTGACAGTTACTGACAACATTTTAAATGATGAGTAACGTTAGATTCTTATTACTTCAAATCATCATTTCTTCTTGATGTAAAAACACATTTTCGGTCTCATATTTTTCCTCCAGAAATATCATTGAATTTTTAAATTTATTAATATAACAATTGTTGAGGAAGCAAAACCCAGAAAATATTATATTGTGTTTATAAATTAAAATAGGCAGAAAATACTGTGTGAAAAAGCAGTCATGTACCCTCCCTCCCAAAGCAAAAAATTACAAGGATATTTTCTAAAAGTTCACTTATTACCAATTTCTGCTTATAACTCTTTTTTTTTTTTTAATTGGGGTATAGTTGCTTTACAATGTTGTTTTGGTTTCTGCTATACAATGAAGTGAACCAGCTATGTAATGGGGAGTAAATATTTTCATATCTGAATATTTAGATCACAGAACTATACATGATCACAGCACTCTTGAATAAAAACAACTAGCAGTATGATATGACAAATGAGGCAATGCACAAGAGTGAAACAAGGTTAACTAGAAGATCACCCCCTAACATTCAGTATATAAACAAAACATAAAGCTGCCTGTTAACATATAACACCAGAAATGTGTGTGCTATCAAAACTGGGTGTTAATAAGTGACATAATCTAAAGCCATCAACTATCCAGAGTGAGATCGATGTGTGTTAGAAATAGTGTATCCCTACATTCTTGCCTGATAAGAAGTTTGCCTGCACTTGGCTCAGTGGCAGATACTATCGAATCATCTCCTTGACAATTAGGGAAGGTGAGACTCAGAGAAAACTCAATAAGTCTGCATTTACTACTACAATTTTTTTTTAAAGATTTGAATATTATGAAGCAAAATTTGCAAAAAGCTGGGTTTCCTTTGTGGAGTGCAGCCCTCATTCCTACAATCTTGATAAGAAATCTTTTTCGAAAGGATTTTTCACAGTGGATTCTTATTACTGGAGATTAACAGCCCTTCATAGTGACTTTGCTAACTTATAGGACAGTGTTGCCTGATTTAAGTTTTCTCCACAAAGCACCTTATTCTACAGGTTCTACGAATTCTTTGATATATCTTACATTGTATGGCATGGATAGGAAAAGAATTAGAAGTTCAATCATAGATGTGTCATTACAATGCATGATCAAAAAACGAAGTGTGACTTCTAGATATCATCCAATGTTTTTGCAACATTTGCTGGGCACCTTTATGGCTCTCCCACAGTTGGCCTGCCCTCTCCATGGGGTCCTCAGATAAGAGATCCTTTGCAACATGCCCTTTGACTGACCTGGAGGCAATGTGAAGCCTCTCTGTTCCTTTCCTGGGTCTCACTACTTTTGCTTCCTTCAGTGCTCTTGAACAGAAAAAAAAACAAAAACAAAACTACAACAACAACAAAAAACATTAAACATGAAAACCTGCCCAACTAAAGGAAACAATAATTAAAACTGCCCTACCAGAATTTTGCCTATCCAGTTCTGCAGTTTTCAGACAAAACCGAAAATTCTTTCCCTGAATCCTAGTGTTCTGCTCCAGCCCTTCCCCAACTCCTAGGTTATATCGCAAAAGAAACAGTCTATAATTGAAAATTTGACAGTTACTCTTTCAGTCTAGCTCCAGAATAAGTGTGCCTTGTTGGACCAAATTTTACCATAACTGAATCATTTGTAGTCATTACAGTAAAAATATCTAAATTAATATGGGCATGGAAGGAGGCAGCTTATGCATTTTTAATTATATTAAGAATAACTTTCTAGATATTATAGCTAAATTCTAGTTTGGAAGGTATAACTATCTCTTACCTTTTAGAATATAAAGAAAAAAAGATTGAGTGGAGAGTTAGAAGCATTTTTTTAAAAACTTGGATGTCACAAATTTTAGCTTTTGATAAACTCCAATTTTACTGACAGTCAGCATGGGATTAGATATTGTGTTTGGAAAACATTGGTGAAGATAAGGGAGAAGCAAAACTTTTGAGAAAATGGCTGCTTAGATTTATAAACTAGACAACTAGCAACATCTAGTGGTCATCCGTATGATCAACCCTTCTCTTCATTTCCATTGTTGCTTAGAATTCAGTCACATGCCAAAATTCTTGGTAGGTATTTTGAATTAGGTTAAAATAAAATAAAATAAATACAGAAAACAATATAATCTGAAATCTAAGCATTAGTTCTAATGTATATATAATATAAAAATACAATACACATATTATTATTCACAACTGTTTGGTGTATGAGCAATAGGATTTAATACATTGAGCATTAAACAGTGTTCAGCTGCTTTATTTGTCATAAGAAGGGCTAAAATTTTGCTATATAAAGCAGACAGGACTTAATTTTACCAACTTTAACCCTAGAAGTTAAATTAATATTTAAAAACTCCTGTTATAGATAACTATTATTTTAACTGATAGAGCTGGCATGGATTTTGAACCATTATTTATTTTACTCAACAGTTTGAAATAAGACAATAAGAACAACAGGTTTTAATCCTTGAATATACATACACTGATAGTGAGGGCTCATACACATGTAAAGAAATAATAGCTAATAGTTACTTGGGTCAAAAGAAAGCTTCTTGGGGTTTTTATATTTTTCATGGCCAGGCTATAAATAAATAAGCAAGAGTTGAATACAGGTTAAAAACTCTCAGAAAATCTATGATTCCTTGGGAGAAAATATTTACAAATGATGCAACTGACAGGGGCTTAATTTCCAAAATATACAAACAGGTCATGCAGTTCAATATCCAAAAAAAAAATCAAAATCAGGCAGCAGACCTAAATAAACATTTCTCTAAAGAAGACATACAGATGACCAAGAGGCACATGAAAAATGCTCAACATCACTAACTATTTGAGAAATGCAAATCAAAATTACAGTGACATGTCATTTCACACCAGTCAGAATTGCCATCATCAAAAAGTCTACAAATAATAAATGCTGGAGAGGGTGTGGAGAAAAGGGAACCCTCTTACACTGTTGGTGGGGATGTAAATTGGTGCAGCCACTATGGAGAACAGTATGGAGGTTCCTTAAAAACTAGAAATAGAGTTACCACATGATCCAGCAATCCCATTCCTGGGTGTATATCCAGAGAAAACAGTAATTCGAAAAGATATATGCACCCCAATGTTCATGGAAGCACCATTTACAATAGCCAAGATATGAAAGCAACCCAAGTGTCCATCAACAGATGAATGGATAAAGAAGAGTGGTACATATATACAATGGAATATTACTCAGTCATAAAAAAGAATGAAATAATGTCATTTGCAGCAACATGGATGGACCTAGAGATTATCATACTAAGTGAAGTATGTCAGACAAAGACAAGTATCATATGATATCACTTACATGAATCTAAAAAATGATACAAATGAACTTATTTACAAAACAGAAATAGACTCACAGACATAGAAAACAAACTTATGGTTACCAAAGGGGAAATGGGGGGAGGGATAAATTAGGAGCTTGGAATTAGCAGATACACACTACTATAAATAAAATATATAAACAACAAGGTACTGCTGCATAGCACTGGGAACTATATTCAACATCTTGTAATAACCTATAATTGAAAAGAATCTGAAAAAGCATATATATATATATATATATATATATATATATATATACACATACATATATATATATATATATCTGAATCACTTTGGTGTACACCAGAAACTAACACATTGTAAACCAACTATACTTCAATTTAAAAAAAGAAAATAGACAATTCCTATTAACATAATTCAAATTCTCAAAAAGATTATTTCAAAAATTGATAATATATAGTATGGATACTGAAAACATAAACAGGATATCAATCTAAAAAGAGAGGGAAGAAATGGAGGAAAGAGATTAATGTTTATTTATGCACATTGCAAGTGCCAGACACTGGGTAGTACTTCATGTGCATCTGTCATCGTAATTCATCTCCATGGTAATTCTGGAGACAGATGTTATTGGCTGCCCCCCTCCACCCTATTATATAAATAAAGAAATGAAGTTCCACTTCTGTGATCATTCAACCAGTAAGTGACGAATCTAGGTTTGAATTCAGGTCAACCTGACTCCAAAATCAGTGCTCTCAAAGTTTTACATATGATATCAGCATTTATTTTTTAGTTTTCTAAATGTTTTGCAAGCCCAGGAGAGAAATGGCTCCAGGGTCACACATGTTGTCTTGAAAGATACCCCACTGGTCAAGTCTCTCTTTTATTCATCATTGAACAAAGTCTTTCATTTCATGCTTTCATTTAACTATTATGCATTCATGATACTGGAGAAAGCTTAAAATAACAATCTATGTTGAAGGCAGCATAGTAAATTAAATTTACACAACATTAAAAATTTATTCATTTAAAAATCATGTATTACATACCTACAATGTGTCACTGCAAATACAAAGACAAATGACACAAACCGCCTGAATACCAGGAACTCAGTGAAAATATATTCAAACAAGTATTCACAACATTGAACATATGTTGTTGTATGCTATGTACTGTAGTGGTAGAGGAGAAGTGGGGATGATAGTGTCTGCTTGAATGAATCTTGCAGAATTCACAGAGGAGATGTTTGAACGCTGCAGTTCACTAGCCTGATTGAGGTGGGATAGAAGATCATACCAGTTAGAAAAAGGAGTCCATGTAAAGGCAAGAAAGAGATGGATAGAAGTAGATGGATGTGAGACACATTTAGAAAGTAATAATACATCAAGGATAATGACTCCCCATGGCCTTAGAATAATGGGAAATATACATCATCACCAGGATGCAGGAGAGCCTGCTGTGATGCCCTGACACCGTTCCCAACAGTCACTAATTATTCATTTCCTATTTTGGTATCACTTACTATATAATATAGTTGTAACATTTTCTCTTAGTTATTTTAAAAACTGTAATACATTTATTGCCAAAATGTCCAACTATATACTTCTATAATTTAGCCCTCACTCCTTGCTTTACATGGTAGTAAGGGACCAAAAAATGACTGTGCAAACTGAAACTGTGCGAAGTGCTCTTAATAGTCAATGAGAACAATTAAAATTGTTCCATGACCTTTAAAAATTTTGTCTAGACATTAAATAATCATATTGTCATTTATAAATGTACAAGCAAATAAAAAAGAATAGTAAAACTAATATTTATCTAGTACACTATAATTTAAAATGGCAACATTGAGAATTGAAGTGTGATGTTTCTTTGTAAAACACATCAGAAATAGTGTGAACAGTCCCTGCCTTCTTTTTCTCATGTATATCTTACAATACAGAGCAAGCACACCTTCATGAATTGTCATACTTCTTTCTAAGTTTGGATCCAACATTGTATCCCTTCAAAGCTGTGAAATATCTCAGAGGGTTCCTGTAATATATAAATTTGTGCTGTTGCTACCTCTTCTGAGACGAATTCATCCTTTTTGCCACACCCACTTTCCTCATTTATGCCTTCAAGTTCCTCTGGCTGCATACTTCAACTCTCTCAAACGGCAGCATTGCCAACATTCTCACAGTGAGCTGTTCTTCCACAGCTCCATTTTCGTTTGATTTGAGTTTCACTGTCAGTGTTCTCACGTTTCTTTTATTTGCTACACTTTCATTTTGGTTGGCTTCTTTGAAACCCTCTTTGGATTATCCAATTGTGTAAAACGTCAGGTGAATTTATCACTGGGAGACAAAGAAGCAATACAACTACATTCTTTGCTGTTCTTGTGTGAACTGGGTAATAGATGTGCAGTAAGTGCCCAGTTACCAACATACTTTAAAAGAATCGATGTGATTTGTCACTGATCAATATGTACATGTGTTATTTACTCAGGGATTTGTGAACTGAAGAGCTAGAAGCCATGTTTGCTCTTTGTGAAACTGAAATTTGAACTGTGTTGTTGGAGGACTGGTGTTATTTAACTAAACCATAGACTGAAAATTGTGCATGTTGGAACTGTGCAAGGCAAGAACTGCCTGTACGCACATGCACATGCGCACGCACACACACACACACACATTGGACTTACCACACCAAGAGTGTGGAACAACCGAAAATTTCATACACTGCTGATTGAAATGAAAAAATAGGACTATCATGGGAATCATTTTGGTAGTTTCTTAAAAAGTTAAACACATACCCACTATATGACCCAAACATTTCACTCCTAGATATTTACCCAAGAGAAGTAGAAGCATCTCTCCATAGAAGGATTAGTACAGAATTGTTCATAGCACATTATTTCTATAGCCAAAAACCTGGAAACAATTTAAATGTCCATCGACAGGTGAGTGGATAAACAACTTGTGGTCTATCCATACAATGAAACAGTACTCAGCAAAATAAAGAATAAACAATTTTATATGCAATATAACATGTATGATGCTCAGAATAATTACACTAAATATAAGAAGGCAGACAAAAAATTATATACTACATAATTCCACTTATAAAAAGTCTGGAAAATGCAAACTAATTTACAATGATAGAAAGAAGATGGAAAGTAGTGACATAAGCCCAGGGAAGAAAGACAAAGAAAAGTAAGAGGAATGGCATGTTGTTCATTATGTTGATTGAGGTGATGGTTTTATATCTATAAATATATGTCCAAATTTATCCAATTTTCCATTGTAATTATGTGCAGTTTATTGTGTGTCAATTATACCTTAATAAAGTTGTTATAAATATTAAAATATATTTCATTTTTCTTTGTCTTTTTTTACTGTTATTAACTTTGTATATGCTTAAAATTTGTATTGCTTTACACTTGTTCAATGGTAATATAAATTAATCAAAATAAATTTGGTTTAATCTTTTTTCAAAAATTTGTTCTGACCTTTATAACATGACAAGAATTTTGACTAATTATTGACAAGATATCATTAAAGTTCTATGTCATTCTTATTGTCCAGAAAATTTCTAAAAATAGGTAATGAAGTCTAAAAGGTTTTTAGACTTTTTACCTTAATTATATGACTAATAGATCAGTCACATAAAAGTGACTGATTTTATCATTAAAAGTACTTAGCATGGCTGCCAGCTGTTGGAATATGGAGGTAATTGGTCACAGAAACATTTGAAAATAGAAATTGTGTTTTTTTCTTCCAATGAGTACATTTTTCAATAAATTTAGAAAAAAATAAATTAGGATAATTCAAAATATTGAATTCAATCCTGGGCAATCCTGAATTTCAATCCTGGGCATATATTCAATACAAAAAGTGTATTTTTAAAAAAATTTACTGAAATTCCTATCTATGATGGGTTTAAATATACTCTGTAGAAATAACATAACAAATGGTTGGTATCCTAAAATGAATTTATGGAGCAAGACATTTGAAATAATATTTTAAAATATTAATAAGTTTATAGTTGCAGAAATCATGGGAAATCATAGGCCTTCTCCTTCCTTCTTCATAACTTAAACATATGTTTTGACATTAATTGAGTCAAACTTCAAGGTGGATAGGTCTATGAATCAGAACAGGAGCTTGTAGGAGAGAAGCACCACAATCTAATTGTTCATTCTTTCTTGTTGCTGTTGCCATGTTGTAACTGGGTATTTGTGGCCCCAGCTGCTGCTAATAGTGAGGTATTCTTGCAAATAAAATTAAAATTAACAAGTTTACATGCATAGTTTACTTCATACAAATTGATGAATAGTGTTCCCTAGACTATCAAGTTTCAGAAGCAAAAGAGCCATTAGTTTGGCAATTTGGACCCTTCACTCTGTGAAGTACTGTTAAGCTTGCTCAGAGGTTGGAATGCTACAGTATCCTAGTAATGTTGCCTGGCATTTCCCGTGATGAACTATCTGCTCTAGGCTGTAGCTCTTTGTAACTACTTTAACAGAAGAAATGCAAAGAGAAGAAAATAGGGGTGCTGTTGTTAAATACTCTGACATGAAATCAGGAACTGACCTAAAATCTAATATAGCCTAAGCAGTATTGATTTCAATGGCAAAATCATAATCAAGCAGACAAAATATTTTTATTGTTAAAATGGAAATGAGTCTATGGGAAATAACATGTACATTAATACCCAAACTTAATAGTTCAACCAACATCAATGCAATATTTTCTATGTCTGAAATATTTTCTCAAAACAAAGATCAAGATTATGGATTGGGACAATTACTGCTTCATGTGTTGTAAAATTTCATTTTAAAAATAATAACTTTTAAATAATAAATAATTGTCTTATTATCATTTAATTTTTAATGATTTTAAGATTTATTTTGTTAATATTCCCTTCTTTAAATGTTTTATAATATCAAATACCTACTTCAGGTAAACAACATTTTTACATCTTATCACAATTTATTATTTCTTAAGAGAAAAACATGCATTTATTACCATATTTTATTTCTTAACTGAAAACCTCTGACACTAAAATTCTGCCGCACAAAACGATCCACTGTTTACTATTATGGGCACTCATTATTATTTTAAAAAACATAAATAAATCATTATTTTAAAATATAAGAAAAACCTACAATTTGGAGAATTCCCCAGTTTCCAATGAATTCTAATTACCTATTCTCAAATCCCCAGTATTAATATCTATAGGGAATTTGAAAAGACCCTGTTAGCAGTTTTATTTAATTCCCACTCTAACAGTCCTGATTACAGATTTATTTAAAATCTACCTTTACCTCTAATTTCCACAGCTTGGGGTATGAGCCCTGGAATTAGATTGTTCCTGCCTACCAAGTTGTCCAGGATTTTATAAACCCATGTCCAAAATTTCACTTCTCCATGACTTTGTTGTGAGAATGCAAAGTAGTAGTATTTTGAGTACATCTTTCTATACATATACCAAAATGAAATAATTAACTCATTCATACACAAACCATGACAACAAAAACCACCAAAAGTCATATGAAACAAAATATATGGGCAAATTCCCACTCTCCTAAGGGAAACCCTGATAAAGCTAATTTACATTTTAGACTTTTAGTATCTAAATGAGAAATATATATGGATACCTTTTATCTTTTAACACTTCTAATATATAATCCAGTAATCCAGATAAGGTTATTATCAGGCAATTATTTCCATGTAATGAGAAGAGAGAAATGATATAGCTTTTCTCCTCCAATAGCATACTATTGAGACAGAGGGAAGGGGGCAGGGCACAACCCTTAAAGAATGACACAGCCATTGAGAAAAAAATATGACAAAAACTGGTTAGAACCTGTTAGGCCTAAGATGGTGGAAGATTTGACTTCCAGTAGACCTTGAGAGCCTTATTATATGCTTAATGTAATAAGCATATGTAATATGCATATGCTAAATGACACACCCACAGGTGCCATGACAGTTCCTCCTCCTGGCATTACCAACCCAAGTGCAAACAACACACTTCCTTCCATTAACATAAAGGAGTGTTGCCAGCTCTTAAACTTAATATAAAAGAAATCATGCAGCATATACTATTTCTGTGTCTGAATTCTATCATTCAGTGTTATGGCTTTGAAATATATTCACATTGTTGCATGTATCATCACACTCATGTTGCTGTAGCTTTTTCCACAATCTAGTTGTCTATTCTATGGCTCACTGGCATGGATTATGCCCAGTTTGTATAAGGCTGCTACAAACATCTTTGTACATGTCCTATTCGTAGGTTAATGCACTCAGTTTTGTTTCATTTACACGTAGGAGTGGAAATTCTGAGTCATAGAGCAGTTATTTGTTTGGCTTTGGTAGATACTGTAGTTTTCCAAAGTAGATGTATCAGTTTAAACTCCCACCAGCGATATGTGTGAGTTCTGATTGCTCCACACTTTCTTCAAAACTTGTTCTTGTCATTTAAAAAAAAAACTTAGCCATCTGGTGGATTTGTAATGTTATATGTCATCATGGCTCTAATTTGCATTTTCCTAAAGATTGCTGTGATTTTGAGCACATTTACATATGCTCATTATCCATTTGGATATCTTTGTTTATGAAATGCCTGCTTAAGCCCTCTATCCTTTCTTAAAATTAGGTCGTCTGCATTTTACTTAATAATTTGTAGGAGTTATTTATATATTCTGGATATAATTCTTTTGTTGGATGTGTATACAGCAAGTACAGTTTCCCATTCTTTGAATTCTCTTTTAACGTACCATTCTTTCTTGATTCGCAGATCCTTATTTCTGGATTTATTTTCTTTCTTAGAGTACATCCTTTATACAGTCTTGTGCTGATAATTCAATTGATTGTAAGTCCTCTCTGTTTTTGTTAACCTGTAAAGGTCTTTTATTCTTATTTTTAAAAATTATGTTGTTTCACAGTTCTTAAGAGTGTTTTCCCCAGTGCCCTGGCTTCTGGCTTCTGTCTTGGCCTTGGTAAAGTTTACTGTTGCCCCAGTTGATGTCCCAGCCTTATCTCTGTAGACATCTTCTCAAATTTCACTATTATATGATGTGTTGGGAAATTAGCTTTTATCCTTCTTGAGATATTCTGTATTTTTTAAATCTGAGAAATTGGTATCATTTATTAATTCTAGAAAGTTCTCTGGTATCATCTCTTTGAATATTGCCTCACCTCAGCCTTGCACCAGTCTCCCAATTTCTCTTGCTCTAACTCTAATTAAATAAATATTATGCCTTCTTAAACTGATCTGAATGTCTTTTAACATCTCTTTTATACTTCCTATCATCTTTTTTTGCTGCATTCTGGGTGGTGACTTAAGAACTACTATCCCCACAATTTTTTCTTCTGTTGTGCTTAAACATTTTAAAATTATTACTTCTTTTCTAATATTTTTATGTTTGTTTTGTATTCTTACAAGGACAAGACCATTAGAATAAGTTTCCGTTTCAGATTGTCAATCAATATACAAGACACATTAGGCTTACCCAGTACCAAGTTTGCTTACCTTAGTAAAGAGTAAAAAGTAGGAAGAACCAGGTGGGGTTGGGGTCCCAGTTTGAGGTAGTGTGGTCAGGGCAGGTATTTGTATGAAACCTGAATGAAGTGAGGGACTGACCTGTGTAGATATTTGAGCAAAAAGCTTTTCCTGGTGGAGAGAAACCAAGGCAAAGGCCTGGAGGCAAGACCGTCCTGTCCTGTCTGATGAACAGTGAGGAGGCCAGCACGACTTTCGCACGCTGAGAAAGGGGATAAGAAGTCAGAGAAGTAACATGAACAGATCCTGTAGGGCTTTGTAGATCACGTTAGGAATTTTGGCTTTTACTCTGAGTGAGATGGGAAGCAACTGTGGTGTGAAATAATATACGTTTTAATGGATCTTTCTGACTGACTACTGTGTTAAAAATAAACTGATTGGTAGCAAGAGCAGGAATGGGGAGAATGGTTACAGGGTTACTGCAGAAACCCAAGAAGAGATGATTGAACTTGGGTCACACTGGTAGCCCGGTAGGAAGCAGTAACAAGTGGTAAAACTGTGCAAATATTTTGATGGTAAAATCAAAAGAGTACTTTCATTCTGTTAGACTCAGTTTCTAGTATTCCAGCCTATCAGGATATATTCAGATCCTAATTCTGACTATTCCTTCCCAGGAATTTTACATACCTTTTTCCCTTTAGAAGTAACTTGTAACTTAAGACTTTGGATAAACATCCAGAAATTTCATTAATGTTGACTTTGATCTTAAAACAAAACCTTTTTATATTAACGTCTTGGTTTATAAGAGCCAAACACACCTCAAAGAACACTCCTTTCTTCATTTCTCACTCCCTTTCCATCCCCTTCCCAAAACTGTTTGACTCAGTTAGGAAGAGGGCAGCATTGATCATTGGAGGTCTTGGCATCTAGCTATGCAGCCCCATCATCCTGTGAAATCTGGTCATTGTGCTCAGCACTGTAGGTCCCTGGCTGCAGGGAACAGCGTGAGGAGGTAAAGAGGCCTCTTCTCCTGGCTTCTTTAACACAGGTAGCCTCTTCCTTAATAGTTAAGAATTCATTTCAATCCTAGCTAAAGAATATCTTAGCTGTTACCGGAAGATAGTTATTAAACGTGACAGAGAACATACACACATGCAAAAGAAAATTTATTTTCAACCTCCCAAAATCTTCCATGGATGAACATGAAGTTTATTACACCTTTCAAATTCAAGAGAGCTGGAAGCACAGTACATAAAAGGAATTACATTGTTAGAAATGTTATATATAATTTCCACTAGAAAGCTCTGGATGATCTACGACCAAACTAAGACATACATTCTCTAGATTTTCTAATCAAAGAACTGTACCTACTAAAAGCACAGATTTAATTGTTCTCATATACCAAATAAAAATACTAGCCTTTCATTATTATTTGAAAAATAACAAACTGGCCAATGAGTTCTATGAGTTTGCCAACGTTGTTGAGAAAGGATTCTCAGTGGACTTCAATAATCAAATATGGGGACATAAACTTTTAAAAGTTCTTGTTCTTATGGGCACAAATAAGCAAAATAGATAAAAGTTAAACCATCTCAGAAAATTTTAGAAATCATAAATAACAATATATTACCACATCAAATCCCTAAATAATCCTTAGTGTATTGGAAATCAGGGTTCATTTCCACTGAAAAAGGAAGAAAAAAAAGATACAAAAAGTAAGCTAAATCAGAAATATAAACATTGTATGAAAGATTTCTAACTGTAATATTTTTCTGTTGAAAAGTTTTTCATGATTTGTTATCTTCAGAAACTCTTTAGTACTAAACCAATGAATAATTTCTATACATAATGTAAAATAATTATGAGATATGAGATTACGTAAATTTTTGTATAGAGTACAACCTGTGAACCAAGTCCAAAGTTGGCAATTAAATTCCTGTATAATTCTCTGTCTCTTCATTTTGTTAGAGGCAAAATAATGTTGTACCTGTACACTTAATACATAAATAATAAATAAATGAAATGGCTTTCCTACTATCCTAATAAACATTTATCTAAAGAGTTATCTAGTGTACAGTACATAAAATAATAAGGCATATTATCAGATCTTCGGTGATATTGCAGTAATGAACTCTGGTTATTAGGAGACACGGGAGAAAGTAATGGAAAATTCCTGTAACTAACAATGGCTTTGGCTGTCAAGTCTCAAACACACTTACCATGTATTTCTAAAACAAAATGAAAATGTGAAGTCAAACTCATTTCCACAGCTCCAAGGGAATCAGATAAGAAACCTGATTATTTTAGATCATTCTCAGATCTAATTTTTTTTTGTTATTTTTAACAGTAACGATGGTAACACTAAAAAGAGGTAAAACAAATTGAGAAAAATGAAAATATTTGGTGAGCTTTTATTTTCAACTGGTTTTACTCGGAAACTAAAATACAAAATTAATTTCCAATTGCTTAATTGTCAGCAGTGGGAATGAGAACCACAAAAAGTGTGCACATTAAATAAACATGTCCTAAGTAACAATAAAACAATGCACATAGATTTTGGCACAGCAGAATAGACTATGTGAATTCCATATCACAGGTTGCTCTTTAAGTTTTACCTGTTAAAACTTTTAAGGTTGTTTTTTCCTTTGCAGTGGCCAGTCAAGTTTCTTCTGGGGTCCACTGGGGAATAGCTGTTTTTTCAGCTAGAAGGCTAGGCTTGCTTTTCCATTGTGAACATTTATGTTCACTGCCCAAGTGGCTTCAGTCACATCTCATTATTTTTGACGTTTTTCATTTTTGAAAATTTCTGTAAGAAAAAAAGATTAAGCTGGGTCCATCAGAAATATGCATTAGAAATAGGAAAGACACTACTTGCTTTCAAACACTGTCTGTAGGAAACTCACATGCATATATGGTGTTTTTTGACAACTAATTGAGAACAAAATAAGAAGAGCCAAAAAAACCAAAAAACCAAAAAAACCCCAAGGAACTAATGCAAACCCAAAACAAAGTAGATATTTCTGCGAGATAATACCTTAAATTTATAAAGTGTTTTTCAGTTTACAAAATGCTTTTCTTTACATTTTAGTTTATCCTTATAAAAACTCTATTTTCTAGGTAATGTAAGGTAAAAAAACTGAACTTGAGGTGTAGTTAAGAGACTTGCTGAGCAATCACACAGCTAGTAAGAGGCTGGAGCTTGATTGTGTTCTAAAAAATGTCTGATTGCAGACCCATTACCTCAGCTGTGACACAATGGTATGGAATGAAGCCCAAACCTAGTGGAGTTCTAAAGATGGCAGAGGAGAAAAGGGTACCTATAATGTTAAACTGAAGAAAAGCAACAGGCCTCGAGCATAAGTTGTACGATCTCTAGCTTCTAATGAACATATACACAGATTTGACATTAACACATCATGTCACACTTGTAAGGAAAGCAAGCTACGTTGCAGAGAGGAATTCTGTCTGTGTTCAGGGAAGACAGACATTTCTTTCCATTATGGCTTTGTGGAGCATGGGTGGTTTAAGAAAAGAACTCTAATAGCATGAACTATAATGGTCAAGAGGTACAGAAGACTGATCATTTCTTTCACTCGCCCACACCTCATTGTACTAGTGATATGTTAAGTGCTAGCCACGTGGACCTGGAGAGGAGCCCTCTGAGGCTCACACCCTTGAGCGCTCATTAGCCTATGACTTCCTCCCTGCCTCCCTCCCTTCTCCTCTTCTTCCTTCCTTTCTTCCTCCCTTCCTCTCTCTTTTCCTCCCTCTTCCTCTTCTTCCCTTCCTTCCTTCCTTTTCTACTAGACACTGGCTCTATATAACCTTAAGGAAGTTAACTAACTTTTACGTACCTTATTTCCTCATCTTTGAAAACAAGAGGGGGGAAGGGATAATAATGCTTATTTTATAGGGTTATGACAAAGATTAAATGAGTCAATAAATGTCAAGAGTTTTATATTTTACAATAAAGAGGTTTACTGTCGCACCAACTGTTAGCTATTTTTACTATATGTGTGAAATATAAAGACAAAATATACAGTTTCGTGACCTCTGAGGAGCTCATAGAATAACTGGAGAAGAAAGGGGATGTCAAAGCAGAAAGAAGTAGAACTTCTCAGCACATCATGTTAATTCCCCTAAACAGCCTGAATTTACTTTCCTCTGTTAACATCTCCCCTCAGTGCTAAGTGGTGCTGGGGGCTGGGAGGTGGGGTCCAATGAGAGGAAGATCGCCTGGATCCCATGCTTTCCTTGATTTCATTCTCTCTCCTCATCATCCACTATCCCCAACTGCTGCCTTTAGATTTTCAGGTCTTTCTTTTATCACAAACAGCAATAAAACTACACACTGTAGAATGTATATTACAGCTGAAAGAACGCAGGATTTTTAGGCAGTATGCCCAGATTTAATTCCCACTTCTACCATTTACTATCTTTGTGCCTTTATCTGCATAAAGGGATAACAACCGAATTTTCCCCTCACAGCGTTGCTTTTCCTGAGGGGAGAGGTGGGGAGGGCAAATGAAATAGATATACTGTAGTACAGAGACACAATCTGAAGAACTCCATCTGACTCCTGATTCTAAGACACACTCGCTGCGCATCTTGAGGAATCTCTGAATTCCATTTTCTTACCAATGAACGAGCTTTGGTAGTAATAACTTAATCACAGAGTTGAGGAAACATCAAATGAAATAAAGGACCTGCAAGTGCTTTGTAAAACGTAAAGTGCAACAGAAATATTACTTGCTATTACTAGCTCATATTCACATAAAACTGTTATAAGCCTGTAGTTTGAAAGTTCAATCTGTCATCTTGACAGTTATTAGTCTCACTCTCCCTTGTCAATAAACTGATTTAAGATAGTACAGGGTTAAGCAGAAAAATGGGAGGTGAGGGAGTAGAATAATTAGATTACCTCAATATAAAATAATAGGATTTAAACAATCTTAGTTTTGGAAGGGACCTTATAAGTTGCCTCTCCCTGCCTGATCTAGCCCAATCTTCCACCCAGGGTAGGGATCCCCTAAATAATGCCTGTGCTTTAGTGGTCAGCAAAGCTGACTTCACATTGCATAGAAACTTTGTTATTTATTGCATTAACTTTCAAGAAATCTCAAAATGTGAAAGAACTGATTTCTCTGACAATTATTTAGGTTTTAAAATTCAAATTGATATAAAGTCCTCAAATCTTTTGGCATTCATCGACCACTCCTTTGGAAATGTCACAAACTTAATTTGGAGGTGATGTTTCTTACTTTGAATTGAATATTGACTGATTACTTTTGAATATTCATAGTTACTTAGATGATCATATTAACTGAGGGACATGGAATCATGTACACTCAGTTCCTGGAGATCAAGCCAAATACTTCAAAGAAGAACAGATAGAGAATGAAGTTTTATTTTGTTTCGTTTTGTTTTTCTCTCTAAAATGTATTCTTTGATAGTAAAAGTGTCCTTCCATAGTCAAAATCTATATCTTTGTAAGAACAGACTACTGTTTAATCCACAAAATTAAGCTTTAAAAATACCATAAAATTAGATGAGTAATTTTTTGAACAAGAGTATTAAGTCAAAGAAAATCTCCGTTTCATCTTATTTTTGAGGAATCCAGTTCAGCTACATCTAAAAATGCTTTACATTCTCTTATAAAGCTGGTGTTTCCTAAACAGTTACTTGAACCAAGGCTAGTCACACCCTACATTTTCCCTTTTGGGAACTTTGAGTGCCACTGTCCTCAAATTGCTCAACCTGATGGTGAACAGTAAAACTTGCAGTAAGCACATCTACCTGCTTTAGGAAGCAGCTTGTTTGTGAAACTTCCTGAAATCTCTTCCAAACATTTTCAACTGAATTTTCATCCATGTACCCATTTTAATATTTGTACCCATCCTCTACTTTCTTTCCTTTAGCATCTTTTGTAACTAAGTTATTGGTTGAGATTGAAAAAACAAATGATACAAGTTAATAGCTGCTTTATTCTTCTTCTCATCTGTGGTGGTTACAAGATATTACATCATTTTTCAAAGATGACTCGTATATTTATACCCCTGGCAACTGTTTTTGCATGTTTGATAAGTGTCATACATTATCTGTCTAGTACAGAATGGGAGTTTGGGGTTCATTTCGCTATTCAAGAAATATTTATTGAGAACCCACAGTAAGCCAGGAACTCTTTTAAATCTAAAGATAGAGCAAATGGATAAAAATTCCTGTCCTCATGGTGCCCTCATGTGGGGAAAGTGGCTCACAATCAAAATAAAGAAGCAAAGTGTGTAGCATGTTAGCTGGCATAAGGGAGATTCGTAGTCCCAGATAAAGAGATTACAATTTTAAATAAGGTGTGTATGGAAGGAATCACCGAGAAGGTAATGGCTAAGGAAAGACCTAAATGAGACAAAGATAAAAGCCATGTAGATCTCTGGGGGGAAGACTATACCACTTAGAGAAAATAGCCTGTGTTGGTGTTGAAGATGGAGCACCCCTAGCGTTTCTGAGGAACAGTGGGAAGCCAATGTAGCTAGAATAGAGAGAAAAGAGAAGTAGAGAGACCACTGGAGGACTTTGAAGAAAAGAGTTACATGACATGACTAAGGTTTTACCACATTCACTCTGGCTGTCATGTTGAGAATGGACAATATTGAGGCAAGGGCAGAAGAAGATTGACTGGTTAGGAAGCCAATAACAAGAATCCAGATGAAAAATGATGATGGCTTGGACTAGGTTGATAGCAGTGAACAAGGTAAAAAATAGACAAATTCTAGATACTGTTTGAGGATAAAGCCAATAGGGTTTGCTGATGGAGTGGGTGTGATGAAGAGAAGGGGAGAAGAAGAGACAGGTTGTTCACAATTCTTCTACTGCATTACCTTTCAAAGTGTCGTCAAAGATCCCTGTATCACAATCACCCAAAAAACACGTTGAAAGCAATTCCTAGTTCCTTTCTCAGAACTTCTGAATCAGATTCTCTAGAGCAGAGGTTAGCAAACTTGTCCTCTAGAGGGCCAGACAGTAAAAATTTTAGACTTTGCATATGGTCTCTGTCAAAACTACTCACTTCTGCTGATACAGCACACAAGCGGCCACAGGCAATGTGTAAATGAATAAGCATAGCTGTGGTCCAATCAAACTTTATATAAACATTGAAATTTGAATTTCAAATAATTTTCATGTGTCAGGAAATATTCTTTTCTTTTTCAACTTTAAAAAAAAACACAAATATTTTTAGCTTGGGGGCAGTACAATAACAGGCAATGGGACAGATTTGACCCACCACCAGAGGTTGCCAACCCCACTCTAGAGAGCACATCCCAAGAATATGTATTTTTAACATACTCATTAAGTGAATTTTTATGCGCAAGAACTTAGAGACTCACTGAGATAAATTTTGAAAGTCATCAGTTCCTTTTTGCTTTGCTTAATTCATTGATCAAAATAAAGATGGGTCTCAAGAATGAAGTAAGAACCAGAATTGACTGAAATAATGGATTAAAAAAAAGACTGTCACTTGCCAATAAGAAAAAAGTTTAGGAAAAAAAAGGAAAGGAAATTTAAAACGATAACATTGAAGTTATTAATAAGGAAAATTTGGAAATTGGGGAGAGGCTCAAGAACTTATTATTTATAGGAAAACTCTACAGTTTCAAAAAATGCGTTTACCATTAAAAAGGATCAATCAATGATTTGCACGTGACTCCATAAATGTGAAAGGCAGAGGTCACCATATCGATCCAATCCCTTGTTCTACCCAAGTTAAGATACTGTCACTGGTCTTAAGAAAAATATTATTTTGCCATGTGAAAGAATAGTACCTATCGTAATTTGCACTCCATGCACAGAGCTCCTGTCTCCTGTAGGAGCCCTGTATCAGGTCTCAGTTGTTATGGGTTTACACCATGACATCTCTTTTTCTGTTTTATCATCTAATGCTTCAATTGCTTTTCTTTCTAGTATTGCACACAAATCATAAAATCACATGGGAGAAATAAGAAAAAAGATATTTACTTAAACAGACTTGTTAATCATAATCATACTACTGAAATAATGATCATTCTGGGCTTAAAACAATTGATTTTGTTTCTTCATTTGGTATCTCTCAACTTTATCTCTACTTTGCTGCCACAATCTTTGCTGACGATCTTCTTTGTCTCAAGATTTAACTCACCAAAGTTTTATTTCTGAGACTGAATCAAACAGAAATTGACAATTTTTATTTTAGAGAATGCTTTTGAAGTTTTTAAAGAACTTATTGGTGAAAAAAATAATTTCATAAGTATCTAGCGAGCATTATGAAAAAAATGAGTAGTAATGAGAAGAGAAAGGAAATGAAGAGTAAGACTTCAACTAGGCTATCTCAGTAAGGTGTCTTGGTCTCATATGCCTAACTCCTAAAGCTGAAAGATATATTTCTTCAAATTTCTAATAGATTCCTTTATAAACTAATATGAGACATGGTTAATATTATGCCACAGCAATCAATATGCAGTAGGTGCTAAATGAAGGCTATAATAATAAGAAGAATAATTTTCTAGTGTCTACACTGTGCCAGTCTCATTATAGAATTTCATGTGAGGCAGGTATTTTTATCTTTATTTTACAGATAAAGAAACAAAATCCCAAAGAAATTCAACATTCTTTGACTTAGAGTTTGGTCTTGGGTCTGTCTGGTGGCAAAGCCTGCACATTTCCTCTATACCCCACCATCTCGCCGAATGTTTCCCTAGGGGATAATGTTCCTGTCCAGCCACAGACTGAGGAAAGAACGAAGTGGAAAGAAAAGAAAAGAAAAAGGTTGCATTGCCTGGAGAGTTGTTTTTCCCTTTCAATGTGGTATATTGTTTTGCTTTATAATTAACATTCTGCTGATGAGATCTCCCATTGGTGAAGGCTGACGAGTCAGATTTTCCAAGAAAAGCAAGCACTGCAGGAAATAAATTAATCTCTAGGGAAGATGAGGGTCAAGGCTGTCAGTACTCACACAACTGCCTAATAGGAAATGATATTTCAGAATTGTTCAAAGAATGAAATGACTGCGGTTCTTCTTCCAGCATATTCTTAAACATTTAAGCCTTCCAAAAGGAGGGAAATAGGTTGCTATAAAATGAAGAACAATCTTATAACGTTTTACTTTAGGCTGTCAGTATTTCTAAACTGAAAACAGTATTCCCTGGAAATGTAAGGGAAATTCTACTGGTGTCATCATTTTGTTTACATTATGAAAAATCTGCATTGATGTTAAGTAGAAGAACAAAAGATATACCAGATTTTAGGATTACCAGTTTGAAAGTATCCAATATCTTAAACAATGATTTATTTAGTCCTTAGGAGTAAAAGTAATTATTGTGCTTAGAATTATACATTATCTAGAATAACAGTGAATTATTGAAGTCCACATTTTTTTAAATTGAGAAACAAGGATACATTTTATTATTTCTAAAGTACCAAACTTTTTTTTTTTTTTTTGCAGTACGCGGGCCTCTCACTGTTGTGGTCTCTCCCGTTGCGGAGCACAGGCTCTGGACGCGCAGGCTCAGCGGCCATGGCTCACGGGCCCAGCTGCTCCGCGGCATGTGGGATCTTCCCGGACCGGGGCACGAACCCGTGTCCCCTGCATCAGCAGGCGGACTCTCAACCACTGCGCCACCAGGGAAGCCCTAAAGTACCAAACTCTTGATAACAGATATTCAGTCATTCAGTCAAGGTCTTTAAAATAGAACATTGTCTAATTCTCAAAATAGTTTTAATAGAGAAGTGCCTTATGCTTTGTTTCCCATCATAAAGGAAAATCTGAGGTTTAAACATTAAGGTTGAGAGTGCCCTTGTCCCTGTGGTGAGCCACAGCCACCCCCTGACTCTGCAGGAGATCCTCCAACACAAGCAGAAAGAGCAATGATCTGATTCAGCTGAGAATCACCAGCAAAAATAGAAGCATTTAGCAGGAGAAGCTATTAAACACTGCCCTAGAGAAGGCACTAGTTAAACTAGCGTTTAAAAGAAGCCTGGGAGAAACCTTCAAGATGGCGGAGGAGTAAGACGTGGAGATCACCTTCCTGCCCACAAACACATCAGAAATACATCTACATGTGGAACAACTCCTACAGAACATGTACTGAACGCTGGCAGAAGACCTCAGACTTCCCAAAAGATATATATATTTTTTCCTTTTTCTCTTTTTGTGTGTATGTGTATGATTCTTTGTGTGATTTTGTCTGTATAGCTTTGCTTTTACCATTTGTCCTAGGGTTCTGTCTGTCCTTTTTTTTTTCAGTACAGTTTTTAGTGCTTGTTATAATTGGTGGATTTGTTTCTGGTTTGGTGGCTCTCTTCTTTCTTTCCTTTTTTAAAAATTACATTTAATTTTTTTATTTTTAATAATTTTTTATTTTAATAACTTTATTTTATTTATTTTCTTTCTTTCTTTCTTTTTTTCTCACTTTTCTTCTGAGCTGTGTGGCTGACAGGGTCTTGATGCTCTGGCCAGGTGTCAGGCCTGTGCCTCTGAGGTGGGAGAGCTGAATTCAGGACACTGGTCCACCAGAGACCTCCCAGATCCACGTAATACCAAACAGCAAAAGCTCTCCCACAGATCTCCAGCTCAGCACTAAGCCCCAGCTCCACTCAACGACCAGCATGCTGGACACCCTATGTCAAAAAACTAGCAAGACAGGAGCACAACCCCGCGCATTAGCAGAGAGGCTGCCTAAAATCATAAAAAGGTCACAGACATCCCAAAACACACCACCGGATGTGGTCCTGCCCACCAGAAAGACAAGATCCAGCCTCATCCATCAGAACACAGGCACTAGTCCCCTCCATCAGGAAGCCTACACAACCCACTGGAACAACCTTAGCCACTGGAGGCAGACACCAAAAACAACGGGAACTATGAACCTGCACCTGCAAAAAGGAGACCCCAAACACAGTAAGTTAAACAAAATGAGAAGACAGAGAAACACACAGCAGATGAAGGAACAAGGGAAAAACCCACCAGACCAAACAAATGAAGACGAAATAGGCAGTCTACCTGAAAAAGAATTCATAGTAATGATAGTAAAGATGATGCAAAATCTTGGAAATAGAATGGAGAAAATACAAGAAATGTTTAACAAGGACCTACAAGAACTAAAGAGCAAACAAACAATGATGAACAACACAATAAATGAACTTAAAAATTCTCTAGAAGGAATCAATAACAGAATAACTGAGGCAGAAAATGGATAAGTGACCTGGAAGATAAAATAGTGGAAATAACTACTACAGAGTAGAGTAAAGAAAAAGGAATGAAAAGAACTGAGAACAGTCTTAGAGACCTCTGGGACAACATTAAAGGAACCAACATTCGAATTATAGGGGTCTCAGAAAAAGAAGAGAAAAAGAAAGGGACTGAGAAAATATTTAAAGAGATTATTTCCTATATTCCTGCCCTAATATAGGAAAGGAAATAGTCAATAAAGTCCAGGAAGGGCAGAGAGTCCCATATAGGATAAATCCAAGGGGAAACATGCCAAGACACATATTAATCAAACTATCAAAAATTAGATACAAAGAAAAAATATTAAAAGCAGCAAGGGAAAAACAACAAATAACATACCAGGGAATCCCCATAAGGTTAACAGCTGATCTTTCAGCAGAAACTCTGCAAGTCAGAAGAGAGGGGCAGAACATATTTAAACTGATGAAAGGGAAAAACCTACAACCAATATAACTCTACCCAGGAAGGATCTCATGCAGATTCAACAGAGAAATTAAAACTTTACAGAAAAGCAAAAGTTAAAAGAATTAAGCACCACCAAACCAGCTTTACAACAAATGCTAAAGGAACTTCTCTGGGCAGGAAACGCAACAGAAGGAAACGACCTACAATAACAAACCCAAAACAAGTAAGAAAATGGTAATAGGAACATACATATCAATAATTACCTTAAATGTAAATGGATTAAATGCTCCAACCAAAAGACATAGACTGGCTGAATGGATACAAAAACAAGAGCTGAATATATGCTGTCTACAAGAGACCCAGTTCAGACCTAGGGACACATACAGACTGAAAGTGAGGGGATGGAAAAAGATATTCCATGCAAATGGAAATCAAAAGAAAGCTGGAGTAGCAATTCTCATATCAGACAAAATAGAGTATAAAATAAAGACTATTACAAGGGACAAAGAAGGACACTGCATAATGATCAAGGGATCAATCCAAGAAGAAGATATAACAATTATAAATATTTATGCACCCAACATAGGAGCACCTCAACACATAAGGCAACGGCTAACAGCCATAAAAGGGGAAATCAACAGTAACAGAATCATAGTAGGGGACTTTAACACCCAATTTCACCAATGGACAAATCATCCAAAATGCAAATAAATAAGGAAACACAAGCTTTAAATGATACATTAAACAAGATGGACTTAATTGATATTTATAGGACATTCCATCCAAAAACAACAGAATACACTCTCTTTTCAAGTGCTCATGGAATATTCTCCAGGATAGATGATATCTTGGGTCACAAATCAAGCCTTGGTAAATTTAAGAATATTGAAATCGTATCAAGTATCTTTTCTGACCACAACACTATGAGACTAGATATCAATTACAGGAAAAAATCTGTAAAAAATACAAACACATGGAGGCTAAATAATACATTACTAAATAACCAAGAGATCACTGAAGAAATCAAAGAGGAAATCAAAAAATACCTAGACACAAATGACAACAAAAACACAATGACCCGAAACCTATGGGAGGCAGCAAAAGCAGTTTTAAGAGGGAAGTTTATAGCAATACAATCGTACCTCAAGAAACAAGAAATTTCTCAAATAAACACCCTAATCTTACACCTAAAACAATCAGAGAAAGAAGGGCAACAACAACAAAAAAAACCCCAAAGTGAGCAGAAGGAAAGAAATCATAAATATCAGATGAGAAATAGATGAAAAAAATGATGGAAACAATAGCAAAGATCAATAAAACTAAAAGCTGGTTCTTTGAGAAGATAAACAAAATTGATAAACCATTAGCCAGACTCATCAAGAAAAAAAGGGAGAAGACTCAGATCAATAGAATTAGAAATGAAAAAGGAAAAGTAACAACTAACACTGCAGAAATACAAAGGATCATGAGAGATTACTACAAGCAATGATATGCCAATAAAATGGACAAACTGGAAGAAATGGACAAATTCTTAGAAATGCACAACCTGCCAAGACTGAATCAGGAAGAAATAGAAAATATGAACAGACCAATCACAAGCACTGAAATTGAAACTGTGATTAAAAATCTTCCAACAAACAAAAGCCCAGGACCAGATGGCTTCACAGGCGAATTCTATCAAACATTTAGAGAAGAACTAACACTGATTCTTCTCAAACTCTTCCAAAATATAGCAGAGGGAGGGACACTCCCAAACTCATTCTACGAGGCCACCATCACCCTGATACCAAAACCAGACAAAGATGTCACAAAAAAAGAAAACTACAGGCCAATATCACTAATGAACATTGATGCAAAAATCCTCAACAAAATACTAGCAAACAGAATCCAACAGCACATTAAAAGGATCATACAACATGATCAAGTGGGGTTTATCCCAGGATGCAAGGATTCTTCAATATACGCAAACCAATCAATGTGGTACACCATATTAACTAACTGAAGAATAAAAACCACAAGATCATCTCAATAGAGGCAGAAAAAGCTTTCAACAAAATTCAACAGTCATTTATGATAAAAAATCCTCCAGAAAGTAGGCATAGAGGGAACTTACCTCAACATAATAAAGGCCATATATGACAAACCCACAGCCAGCATCGTTCTCAATGGTGAAAAACTGAAACCATTTCCTCTAAGATCAGGAACAAGACAAGGTTGCCCACCCTCACCACTCTTATTCAACATAGTTTTGGAAGTTTTAGCCACAGAAATTAGAGAAGAAAAAGAAATAAAAGGAATCCAAATCAGAAAAGTAGAAGTAAAGCTGCCACTGTTTGCAGATGACATGATACTATACATAGAGAATCCTAAAGACACTACCAGAAAACTACTAGAGCTAATCAATGAATTTGGTAAAGTAGCAGGATACATAATTAATGCACAGAAATCTCTTGCATTCCTATATACTAATGAGGAAAAATCTGAAAGAGAAATAAAGGAAACACTCTCATTTACCATTGCAACAAAAAGAATAAAATACCTTTTGTCTACCTAAGGAGACAAAAGACCTGTATGCAGAAAACTGTAAGACACTGATGAAAGAAATTAAAGACCATACAGACAGATGGAGAGATATACCATGTTCTTGGATTGGAAGAATCAACACTGTGAAAATGACTATACTACCCAAAGCAATCTACAGATTCAATGCAATCCCTAGCAAACTACCAATGGCATTTTTCACAGATCTAGAACAAAAAATTTCACAATTTGTATGGAAACACAAAAGACCACGAATAGCCAAAGCAATCTTGAGAAAGAAAAATGGAGCTGGAGGAATCAGGCTCCCAGACTTCAGACTATACTACAAAGCTATGGTAATCAAGACAGTATGGTACTGGCACAAAAACAGAAATATATATCAATGAAAGGATATATAGGATAGGATAGAAAGGATAGAAAGCCCAGAGATAAACCCACGCACATATGGTTACCTTATGTTTGATAAAGGAAGCAAGAATATACAATGGAGAAAAGACAGCCTCTTCCATAAGTGGTGCTGGGGAAACTGGACAGCTACATGTAAAAGTATGAAATTAGAACACTCCCTAACACCATACACAAAAATAAACTCAAAATGGATTAAAGACCTAAATGTAAGACTAGACACTATAAAACTCTTAGAGGAAAACACAGGCAGAACACTCTTTGACATAAATCACAGCAAGATCCTTTGTGACCCACCTCCTAGAGAAAGGGAAATAAAAACAAAAATAAACAAATGGGACCTAATGAAACTTAAAAGCTTTTGCGCAGCAAAGGAAAATATAAATGAGACGAAAAGACAACCCTCAAAACAGGAGAAAATATTTGCAAATGAAGCAACTGACAAAAGATTAATCTCCAAAGTATACACGCAGCTCATGCAGCTCAATATCAGAAAAATAAACAACCCAATCCAAAAATGGGCAGAAGACCTAAATAGACATTTCTCCAAAGAAGGTATAGAGATTGCCAACAAACACATGAAAGGATGCTCAACATCACTAATCATCAGAGAAATGCAAATCAAAACTACAATGAGGTATCACCTCACACCAGTCGGAATGGCCATCATCAAAAAATCTACAAACAATAAACACTGAAGAGGGTGTGGAGAAAAGGGAACACTCTTGCACTGTTGGTGGGAATGTAAATTGATACAGCCACTATGGAGAACATTATGGAGGTTCCTCAATAAACTAAAAATAGAACTACCATATGACCCAGCAATCCCACTACTGGGCATATACTCTGAGAAAACATAATTCAAAAGGAGTCATGTACCACAATGTTCCTTGCAGCTCTATTTACAATAGCCAGGACATGGAAGCAACCTAAGTGTCCATCGACAGATGAATGGATAAAGAAGATGTGACACATATATACAATGGAATATTACTCAGCCATAAAAAGAAATGAAATTGAGTTATATGTAGTGAGGTGGATGGACCTAGAGTCTGTCATACAGAATGAAGTAAGTCAGAAAGAGAAAAACAAATACCGTATGCTAACACATATATATGGAATCTAAAAGAAAAAAATGTTTCTGAAGAACCTAGGGGAAGGACAGGAATAAAGATGCAGATGTACAGAATGGACTTGAGGACACAGGGAGGGGAAAGGGGAAGCTGGGATGAAGTGAGAGATTGGTATGGACTTACATATACTACCAAATGTAAAATAGCTAGTGGGAAGCAGCTGCATAGCACAGGGAGATCAACTCGGTGCTTTGTGACCACCTAGAGAAGTGGGATAGGGAGGGTAGGAGGGAGATGCAAGAGGGTGGAGATATGGGATATATGTATATGTATAGCTGATTCACTTTGTTATAAAGCAGAAACTAACATACCATTGTAAAGCAATTATACTCCAATAAAGATGTTAAAAAATAAAAATAAGATTGAATTAAAGCTCAGTATGAAGACTTCTTTACCTTCCTATAAATGCATTCTTTCTTTCTAGCTTCCATCTTGACCTCGGTGAAGAGCTTTTCCATGGAGCTTGTTTCCTGTTACCTGTTTAATTTACCATAATAAGAATGTCCCTAAATGTCGTGAATCATTTCTATGTGGGTCTTACTTACAGGTGAACAACAGCGCCGTGACTCTATGATATCAGAATAGGCCATGTAATCACATGCTTTCAGAATTGACAGGGCACAAAAATTTCCTGGGGTACCTCTTATTTTGATGAGGGAAATATAACTCAGAAAAATAAAATGGCCTGTGAAAGACTGCACATCTAGGATGTACAGAGCTGGGACTAGACCTTATGGTACCTGCTTTTGTTTTCTGGCCCAGGGGTCTTCTCACTACTTGACAAGTCTAATTAATGGAGGATGAGTCTAAAGATGTAAGAATAATTAGAATATAGTAGAAGCTTCAAAAGCAAGGAAATTCCATTAGAGAATGTTGATCAGGAGAATATAAAATTTACTAAGTAGAGAACATTTATGTAGAGTAAAACCAAATAGGTAAATTTTAAATGATTATCCTTTCGGGGCTTCCCTGGTGGCGCAGTGGTTGAGAGTCCGCCTGCCAATGCAGGGGCCATGGGTTTGTGCCCCGGTCCAGGAAGATCCCACATGCCGCGGAGTGGCTGGGCCCGTGAGCCATGGCCGCTGAGCCTGTGTGTCCGGAGCCTGTGCTCCGCAACGGGAGAGGCCACAACAGTGAGAGGCCTACGTACCGCAAAAAAAAAAAAAAAAAAAAAAAAGATTATCCTTTCTGGCAAAGATCGCAGTTTCTAGATAGACACATAAAGAGGAAAAAAGAAAACGGCCTTCTATTTAGCCAGTCAGATCACCAGAAGCAATCTCTGCAATTAATGTGTGACCTACATAATAATCAGATCCTTCTCACAACTAAATGATAATCCTCTGATACCAAATGACTTTGGCTAAAGGAAGTCACCTTGCCCACAGTCATGCCCCCTTCTCAAAGGCAGCTGCTACCAATGATCGACTGAAGCAGGGGCTATAAAAACCTGGTCCCCTCGCCTTAATACAAGACAACTCTGAAGAGCCACGCCAGCTCCAGAGCTCCCTGTGTGATCAGCTGAGGTCTTTCTTGTGACTCTATTATGATTTCACTTCTCCCTCTGTTCAGACCTGCTTTCGTTCCTCTGCCTTATGTGTTGTTCCTGAGAGTACTTCTCAATAAACTTTCCACTTGCAAGTTCATCCTGGGAACTGGACATAAAACAAACAGCTTAAAACAAACATTTGCACTTAACACATGTCATCTACCAACAATAGCACTGTCACTGATTAAACAGGGAAGCTCTGTGCTCTTCCTGAGCTACTGCAGCTGAGTTAAGGAGGGGAAGGGGTCCATTAGGGAGGCTCAGGGCTTCCATGCCTCTGCACAATTGTATTGTTTCTTAGACTCAGAGGACTCAGTGACTCATCTCCAAAAGATTTCTAATCACTTCCCATATCCATAGAATTCATAGAGGAAATTCCCAAGAGGATACAGGTTCTCAAAGGAAAAAAGTACAGACAGAAACTCAGAGACTGCAAGAGCCACATCAGGTGGTCACAGCCAGCACTTTGCAAAATATACTGTCAGGAAGCAAATTTTTCCTTGGCCATCAACTCATAAATATGCAGAAGTTAATTAGCATAGCTATGATTCAACTGGAGTTTATTATGTACTATACTAACTTTAACCTATTTTATCTAATGTAGTTGTCAAAATAGCCTATGGTGTAGCGCTATTACTAACCCAAGTTTACAAATAAAGAGATAGAGACACGGTACACAGCTGGCGAGTAGGGGAGCCAAGGTTTAAACCCAGCAGTCTTAAGTTCAGACTCCAAAAGTTAACCACTTAATCATCCTACTTTTAAAGAACTGTTCGTTTAGTAATTTATGGACAAAACAACGTGCAGACTTAATAACAATGTTCCCCAAATAAGACATGGGCCTTGTTGAGTAAGCAGAGTGAATCAGGGACCCAGAGAGGAAGGTCACCCATGAGATCTGGTGAAGCATTTTCACCAGCTTCTTAACTGAAGAGGAGCTGGGAATGACAGCACCAATCCGGAGGTAGAGTTTCCTGTGCTCCTGGCTTCAACAGAGCAAACTCTCATTAGATAACATGTGTTCAGCCATTTACAGCGAATCTTCTAGTTGTCTACGGAGGATTTCAAAATGAAGACTTCCCTTTAGTATAATTATTAGATACATATCTGAGATGGTTCCACTTCATCTAACTGAAAGAATAAGGTCTGGGTGTCTAGAAGGAGCAAAACTGGAGATGCAGCTCCCCTGTCTTAATACGTTTTTTTTGTTTTGTTTTGCTTTGTTTTCTCTGTGATACGCCACAGAGCCTCTAAAACTGCCATTTTCATCCAAAGAGAATTTAGGAAATGACTGACTTATGTCTCAAATTTTAAAAGAGGAGAAAGCTCAGAAAGAGTATGATTTGCTTATCCTGAACTCCAAGGTGGTTAATGAATATTCACAGATGAGCTATCCATTCCAAGTACAGTAAATGTTAAGTACAGATCAAAAGAGGTTTTGTTAATGAAGAAAATATATAATATTTCACAAGAAAAAAATGAATTTTGAAGAATTATATTTCTGCTTTACTTTTGTATTTTTATGTATGGAATTGTCATTCAATTATAACTCATAATGAAGATAGACTCTATAATTTATTGTAATTTCAAATGGGAAAGCAAGTGAAAATATTGCCCAGATCCACATACTAGGTAATTTTTAAATAAATGCACGTTGAAATTAATGTAAGAAAGGAGATTTCACTTTACTCTCTTGAGTAAAGTTAGTAAGTCTTACTACTAACCATCACTACTAAGTGATGGTTAGTAGAACCATCACTTTAATTTCAGGTCCTCTTTTTTTCTTAAACCATCACTAATAGGCAATAGGTTCAAAGCAGTTTCTGCCCTGGTCTGTAACATACTCTGCACTATTCATTCAGAGCGCAAACTTGGGGCTGTCACATAGCATCCCAGGAAGATGCACACACAGGGGAAGATCAGATAATAAGTTTTCCTATGATTGAAACAAAAACTTTGATCTCAGCAATTGTATTATCTGGTACCTTTTAGGATCCATAATCTTAAGGAAAAAATAGTTTCCAATGAATTAATAACAGCCTGAGACTCAACACAGTGCAGTAATCTTCACTGCAGTAGTTGTTTCTTTTATAGTCACACTTGGTTAGTATTTGAAATTTGGAGGAATTGCAATATGCATGGTTTTCAAAGCCCTTTACAGAATTTCATTTTTATCATTCAGAAAGAGTCAATGAAAAGGCAATAAGAAAAGCTCTATGGGATATTTTTATAGGAGTGTCAGAAGCCAGTAAGTTAACTACATGAAAGAACACAAATTGTACAGAGTTTCAGCAGAAACACTTTAGAGACTTTATATGTAGTATTTTGACTTTTACATGCCCTGGGAGGAAAAAAGAGTGCTGGCTACAAAATCAAATAAGGAGGGGAAAAGAACAAATCATATGCTTAAGAATAATTACAGTTTCAACTTATCTACAAATGAAATGTGAAGTTTTAAAGATAAAGTATAATGAAATTGAGCTTCTTTGGTGTGTTTAAAATATTGCCAAGAAAGAAAATTCTCATTTCCCGTGCTAACTCATCCAAGATTTCCACAATATGGAAGTTAGTCTGGGTAGCTTAATTGAATGATATCAACTTCTCCACAAGTCCATTTTCTCTTGTTTTGCTTTTAGTAGAGATGAAAAATATCAGATCGCCATCTCTATAAACTAAACTATTATAATTCAAGTCTGCATTAGGTCACTCATCTGACACTTTTAAAATTAAAAGCATCTCAATTATTTTGACATCTTCTCAAGCCATTAAACCTTCTTGTTAATTTTAGCAAACATTTAAACATATTACTGTCATGATAATAAAAGCAACATTAAAATAGAACACTTCCTTGGCCATGAAAACCATAAATGAGAAGAAAAACCTAATAACAGCAAACAATGAACAGACCTATCATCAATATGAGTGCTTAATACTATGCTTCACTTATAACTAAATTTCAGTGAGATTCGCAGGTCAGGTCCATCACTTTGACTATGTCATATATTCCAAATAAAATGGCAGTAAGAAGCTGTACATTGCGCATCTGTCATAAAGGCAGTTAAAGCCAATATCATGTGGCTTAACGGACCTGTGGTTGCACTGGTGCCTGCTACTGCAGTTTTCCCAGTCTTTCTCTTCTCTTTCTCCAGATCAGCCAAATCATTTTGACAACCAACTGGTACTTTGGAATCCAGGCCAGCTTGACTTGAGTGCAGCTTCTTGGATCTGTCTACATGGAGACTCTGAAATGACATAGGCCGGGTGATTGATTTCACAAGTAAATTATCAGTCCAAACTAAATGTTTCCCAGAGGTAGGACAAGGATAAACATTTATCATATGGCAAGTTATTTCTGTATATCTGAAACAGAACATTCTATATGTCAGAGTGAGTTACAGATTATATCTTCATCAACCTATTTTGGTAATCTAGGTGTTGAATTTTTTAGGCAATCTAAGTGACTAAAATAAGAAGTCATCTCAGACACAGAATATCATCTTCAGAGACCATTTGTGTATATTACTTTCTTCTTGTGGAGCTTATAAAATATTTTTATTTACAACTTTTTCACTCAGTTTTTATTCTGATAGTTTAGTAATCCAGCATTTCATTACATATTACATAATTATTTATTATATAATGAACAGGATTCATTTTGTATTATCTGTACCTTTTATATTATAAAACTAATCATAATATTTACTTTAAAATAACCCACATTTTTACCAGCATTATACAAATTTGATAAAGCTCCTCTAGTCAATTTTAGAATGATAATTCATCCTAACAATGAATTATTAAGGCAAAACATCAATGGACTCTAAAACACATCTCACATATAAGAAATGTCATCGTGTTTGATGTAGTACTGACATATTGTATTCTTCAAAAGAATCATCAGATAGGAACAAACACGAAAGACCTAAAAAGGAAACTGAACTTTCAGCACATTGCTTCATAGCGAAATTCAGAATAGAAGTTTTTCAGTTTGAATCTGATTACAAAATATTCAGATTCAAAAAAAAAAAATTCAGATTCATAGAGTCAAAAGTAGCCAGTGAATTTTGGCCATCCACACTAGCCATTTTGGTTCACTAAAGGATAGCATAATGAACAACTTTCCTTAAGTTTCTCTTACAGACTGTGTACAGCATTAAATTCATTAAATATTCATTAAAAGCTTGAATCAAAGGCTTTTAAAGCTTGGAAAGAGCCAATAAGGAAATTAGGGTCCAGAATGATTAAACAATTTACCCAAATTAATAGAATGAACAGTGCCACGCCTCAGGGATATGTCTCCCAACCCTTAGCCCAGTGCTCTTCCCATCACTCTGTGATCCATTTGTTCATTTATTCATTCAATGTGGTGGACCAGTTGCACCCATGGCCCCAATTCTTCACTTCTCTCTGTATACATGTCCTTTCTGTGTAATCTTGCAGTACCCTCCTACTGTTGACTTTTGACTTGTCCATGTGATTTTTTCTGGACCAACGGAATATTGACACATGTGACACAGAGAGTTGAAAGATGCTTGCACAATTGGTTTTGCTCATTCTTGTCCTTCCCCTGTGCCATGAGAACATGCCTAGACTAGTCTTCTGGAGGTCGAGCAGGACAGAAAACAGAATCATGTTACCCTAGTCATCCAAGCTAAGACAACCAACAGCCAGAAGAGACTCAGATATTTGGGCAAACCCAACCCAGATCAGCTAAAACTAATTCAGGTCAGCTGAACCCCAGAGCCTCATGAAAAATGTGTTTTTTACTGGGTGCCACTAAGTTTTTCTGGTGAGTATGCAGCATTGCGTGGCAATAGATAACTGGCACATCCAACAACCATTTATATATAGTATCCCAGATACTAGGAGTATTGTGAGAATATAAACATAAATATAACTTAGTCTCTAAATTGTTCAACTACAATTTCTTAAACTGTTTAAGCAGAGAATTAAGAGTGTGGTAAGTCATTTGTAGATAATTCTCAAATTCCTTCTTAAATGACAAAAGATGGAATCCTGACGGTACTACCAGGGACAACTCAAAAGATCAGAGTTTGAATGTTGATATTAACTAGAACTAACCCACTACGCTTGTTTACATTTGACTCATCCACAGCCCACAGAAAGCTAAGTCCATCACTTGATATGAATTTTTAAATTTATTGTCAAGCATGTACTATCACATAGCTTTGAAAAAAAATACTTTTCCTGATTTTGAATTAGATACTTTGGAAAAAGTATTATTATTTCAAGTTATTAGATGAGTATTAAATCATAGTTTCTCAATACTGAGCAATAAACTAGATTAAAGAAGGAATGTAGCTTCCTGCTTTTTCATACCAAATTCAATTGATGATATTAAGTGAGGAATTGAATGATATTAAGTCAGGAATTGAAATGTTAGAAAAAGTTCATGCAAATTATGTAATTTATAGTATATCCCAGACTTCAGAGAAGAAACGCAGAATTTAAATAAAATTGTTAAACCTGAAAGCTTAACATGAAAGGTTGAGGAGAGAAAATGAACTCTTGGTCAGAATGGATCAAGTATTGCAAAGGCCTGGTGTTTCTTGGTGCAAACCTCTGGCAGGTTGGACATTTTATTTATTTTTTCTCTCCTTTTTTTTTTTTTTTCCTTTTTAACATGTTTATTGGAGTATAATTGCTTTACAATGGTGTGTTAGTTTCTGCTTTATAACAAAGTGAATCAGCTATACATATACATATATCTCCATATCTCCTCCCTCTTGTGTCTCCCTCCCACTCTCCCTATCCCACCCCTCTAGGTGGACACAAAGGACCGAACTGATCTCCCTGTGCTATGTGGCTGCTTCCCACTAGCTATCTATTTTACATTTGGTAGTGTATATATGTCCATGCCACTCTCTCACTTCGTCCCAGCTTACCCTTCCCCCTCCCCGTGTCCTCATCTCCATTCTCTACGCCTGTGTCTTTATTCCTGTCCTGCCCCTAGGTTCTTCAGAACCATTTTTGGTTTTAGATTCCATATATATGTGTTAGCATACGGTATTTGTTTTTCTCTTTCTGACTTGCTTCACTCTGTATGACAGACTCTAGGTCCATCCACCTCACTACAAATAACTCAATTTCATTTCTTTTTATGGCTGAGTAATATTCCATTGTATATATGTGCCACATCTTCTTTATCCATTCGTCTGTCAATGGACACTTAGGTTGCTTCCATGAGGTTGGACATTTTATAATATTAGCATTTAATGCTAATATTAGCCTATTAGCATTTCAACAATTAAAAATCCCACTTTGCTAGAGGTAGTCCCCACATTTTGGTCTCCTCTAGTGAAGCTCTGTCAGGCTTTCCAGGCTCTTCTTTGCTTTAGTTATTACAGCCAAGCTCCTGTTCCCAGGCCCTAGTGAGGCAGTCATCTCTTAAGCTACTAACCCTGACATGTTCTCTAATCCTTGTTTCCTTAGCCCTTCCCTCCAGGTCCCTGAGTCTTCAAACCATCTCCAGGTATTGATTTTCTGCTACAATAAAATTCCCATAATGCTCCATTTTTTACTGCCAATTGCTCTCCACTGAGCACCAGTTCCCTGCCCCACCCCACCTCCCACTCTGCCCCCATCTCTCTCTCCCTCTCTTCTCTCCTATCTCTCAGATTCTTCCACTGTGCCTTTGGAAATTTCACCGCATACTTAACTTTCTTTCAGAACATTTCCTCTACCTTCCAACCTTGACTAAAATTCCACTCTCCACTGAGGACAGCACTTCTGTTGCAAATGAAGATGGCTGCTTATTCCTCAACACCCTAGATACCCTCAGGCTGATGATACTCTGGCACCTAGTGCTGTCCATTGCATCCTTAACTCCTTTCAAAAAATCCCTGCTGCTTTGACATTCTTGCCATCTAGCTATGCACTATCTCCTTTATTGTTGGTATCATTTACCTACTAATCTCTAGTCACAATTCATCCTTCATAAAAAGACTGGATTATTGTTTTCTCTTCTAGCCCCATGATCCTGAATGATGTTCACATCTACACAAACATTCCATTCAACACCTTGACTGGATCTCCTTATTACAAATGAACTTTTCATTTCTCTACCTTAGCCTTTCACGCCCAGAGTCAAGTCTGAAACCTGACATAACCTGAACATTTTCCACTTTCAAAATCACTAAATGTCCTCCTCTCTCACCTAATCTCCTGTCCTCAAGTAGAGTGTCTCTCTCTCTACTACAGCGAATGCTCTCACTTCCTAGAGTGCTTTCACCAAGACTATACTTGGATCTCATTGGGACCTCAGATCCACTAGTGTTCTAGAATCTTTTCCTATTTTTCTCTACATAGCATCCATCCTAGTTCTAAAACTTAAGTCTGGTCTGTAATCTGTCAGACTTTACCTTTTTCCCATCAGCAGTATATGCTGTGTCTAGTCACCTCCTTATGCTTGGCTTCTGACCAATCATTCTTAGTCTTTTTTGCTGGTTCAACCTCCTTTACCTAAACATTGACTGTAAAAGTTTCTCAAGGTTTTGTTACTGACCCAGCTTTCTTTTTACCACCCCTAGGTAATCCCAACAATCACGTGGCTTAATTTACCATCTACTGTGTATGTTTATGATTCCAGGGGTGGGTGGGGAGAGATTTATGAAATGGGATGAGGCAGGGGTTTGTATGCCGTGACAAGCACTCTGGACTCCAATTCTAATGTCCTTTAGCTCTACAATCCCACCCCTCTCCCCTCCTGTCTTGTGGCTCAGCTATTTCATTTGCCTAGAACTTTGTTCACTAACTCTTCTTCCTTAATTTTACTAAGTCCGGGGCTCCTACAAGTTTCTCCTCAGCAATTTTCACAAATGCAATTAAATAATACCTGGTTTAATGTTTAGTGTCTATCTTCTGATTAAAATAGAAATCCACTGAAAATAAAGACTATGTCTTTCCTATTCACCATTCTTAGTCCCTATTTCAGCATTTAAATATAGTAAATATTAAATAGCTATACATTAAATGAATGAAGAAATGCATGAATAATATACAGACTTAATTTTTATGACTTTTAAAGAAAAAGAGGCCAGCTTATCAATGACCAATACATAGTCACATGTTCACATGTTAGGAGTGATAGCCACTCACTCCTAACAGTAAAACTTATTATATAGTCGAAAGGCACACACATTTTTAACTTCTTTTATCCATTAAAAAAACACATCACAAATCCCATGCTTTTAAATGAATTCATTGCTGCAATCATTGCAAACACTATGGTTATGTAACATCCCATATATATGTCTGATTCAAGTTAGACTGGTTACTATCTATGGAAATTATAAATCAAATAATGGTGATGCCAGGGAAAGTGAGAACTTAAGAACAGACTGTGTATACACATATTCCTGAGGCATGAGATTGTGGCCTGATAATAATAGAAGCAATAAAACCCTCTGTCAGGCACTGCTGCAGTGATGTCAAGCTTTCAACCTGAAGATCAAGTCCATAGAAAAATGAGAAAAATAAGATGTGTGCAAAGAATAGAGAGGAACACAGATAAATTTGAACTGGCAGGCCTCGGACCTTTGTGACCACTCTATAGTACTTGAAAAATAGATCCTGTTCATTTTGTGTAATTTCCATTTAACTTGTCATTAGAAATGAGTCACTAACATCCTGTCTGCTAATATAAAATGACTATTAAATTATTTTTCATGTTATTCTTGGCTTGGAGTTTGAGTACGGCTTTTAGTGTTCCTGCTGAAAGCAATGATCCAATTACAAGGTACTGGATATTTTCCTCATGTACAAAGAAAGGAACAAATAAACACTGCCCCAAAAAAGTCAACCTAGATGTCTATGAAAAACATTGAAAGACTTTTTCAAATCTATCTTTCATCTCATACCTCAGGCCATGTTGCTGGGTAAAAATTACCCTTTTCCAAACAATTTATTGAGATTCCCAGTTCATGATTACATTCACTTTGTGTCTTTTCTCCCCAAGGGCAAATAAGGTTTGCTTTTCAAACTTAGAAAGCCATATAGGGACTGTCTTGGCCCAGGGACTAAACATCATCCTCATTTAAAACGACATGAAGTATCCCAGATAATGTACTTTACTTTTTACTTTGCAAAAAGTCAATCACTCTCCTAACAGACTAAAAAAAGTGACCTCTTTCTCTGCTTATATAAACAACTGCTCCTTTCCACTGCCTGTACTTTTTCATTTCAGAGTAGTGAACTCAAGGGATAGCTGAGAAGAAATTTCAAATGATATTCAGGAAAAAATTTCTCATGAACTTTCTTCCTCAGAATTAAATTCTACTTAAGACAAAAACAATAGTAACAATAATTCAGAGCCTATACATTAAAATAAAGGATCAAAATCCAACCACAAGAAATACAGGTTTGCTGTGCACAATCAAATTATCATTCCGGGAGAACATGTAATCCTCTATATAGTCTTTCTAATGTGTGTGTGTGTGTGTGTGTGTGTGCACGCATGTGTGTGTTTGCATGTGTTTTCTGTTTTGCTTGTTATATGGTTGAATCACCATAAATAATTTAGAAGGTTATCAAGTGGTTTAGAAAAAGTAATAAATTCTCATTGTGCACTATACAGATTCAATTAAATGGAGGCAAATGTTTGGGTTTTTTTCCTGAGGAAAATATTTAAACAAGCAAGACTATAAACTGAAAAATAATCTAAAATTCATCAATCCATATAAATAGTCCTCTCTTTCAGACAATAATCTGAGGCTTCACACAATTATCCATGTATACAAATTAACTGCCCTTTCTGCAAAGAAAACATTCTTCATACCAATTGAAAGAGACTGCTTTTGAGCTTCCTCCGCCCAATTCCAAAGACAAGCCACCTTGGACACCGTTCCTGTCCCTTCCAGCCTTAGGTTGTTTGCGGGCAGTGGGTGGGAGGGCATGGGGGTTGCCCAGGCCTGTAGTAGGCAGGCCTCATTTCTTCAGCCCATCAGAAGACCATCTCCACCTTTCCCATTCCCAGAGCTTCAGGCTGTGGCCTTCCTGGGTGAGACCCTTTGCTGGCATCACTTACGCTCCTCAGCCAGGGCTCTTCCCCCCTCAACCATGCACACCTTCTTCTTCCGTTGGGATCACACTGGCCGGGCTCTGAGCTGGCGACTGACTGGGGGCCTCAGCAACAGTCCCAGGTGCATGCATGTGGCTTGACACTTAGATGCTCTTGCACCTAATTGTGATTACCAGGTGGGACCAAGCCCCCTTTTCCCAGCCTGCTGCATGTATCATCAGAAGCTCAGACATTTAAAAGAGTTGGGGTTTTCTATTTGCCTTGCCCTTTCCTTTGGGTCAGAGAAGAGACAATTGGCCCACGGAAAAGAAAGATGCCTGTATCTGCTTCCCTGATAAGAGATGAGAACCTTCCATCTCTGCCCTTCAAGGACCTCCTCTTCCTGCTAGACTTGCTGGGACAAGATCCAAAGAAGACTATCCCTTTTGGAACTGTGATTAGAGATCTTATCACCCATCATACATCATACATCACAGATTATATGATGTTTTCTGGGAAAGAAGCCCTTCATTTACTATTAAGCCTACTTTAAACCTTTAAGCCTACTTTCAAAGACCTGTTTCCAGAACATATTATGTACTAAAGGAAGATATTATAACTACTCACATATTTCAGTTGCACTGTTCTCTCTTTGCTGAAAACTGGCAACTAGACAATTTGACATCTAGAAGTCCCACCATCCTGATGTGACGTTGATTTGGCCGCTGCCTTGGGAAAAATCAAATCCTAGCTTCAAATGCAAGAAGAACGCAATATAATCACACACCTTGATTGAAAGAAATTTAAGAATTTTCCTCCAGACTCTCAGGGCAGAGAACCTCTTTACACTGTTCTGTCAAGCTCAATTCAATCTACTTCTTGCCACTCTAATATTCTATGAATTTAGCCAAAGATGAAATGGACACTTGAGGTAAATGCTTAACCAACATATCTTTATTTTAAAATAAGGTCAGAAGAGACAGCTAACCTATACATTTGTTATTCTTAAGGAAATAAATGAGAAGTCTGGCTGCCCTCAAAGATGTTTGCCTCATTAGATAATGGACAATTGTGCAAAAACTTTTGCTATTTTAGAGCTGCTGTGACAAGTGCATCCCCTACAAAATACCAAGGTTGCCTTACTTATAGCGTTGCTGTTATGAACACGGGAATAGCTCTTTGTGTATAAATAAATTTTCTTCTTTTTCTTTATTTTGCCTTCCTGAAAATTTTAAAAGTATTAATTTACATGGTTATTATTTATAACTTTCACGGCTCCTATCTTAATTGGAAAATCTTAACTCTTAGACTCTGTAAGGGTAATTTGTGGCCAAAGGGCAGGAAAATTAATCTTAATTTGAATTGGAGAACAGAAATTCCAGCAACATAAATTATGTGACACACTTTTTTTGTTTAGATTAGTTTTTGGTGAAATTAGTTTTGAATCAGTAGACATATGAATAGCATTTGAAAAATGTCCAGCAGAGCAATGCTTGCTGCAGATGGCAGATGGGAACTGCAGTGTACCATATAATAGTTCTGTATCTATAAAAAGAATTCTAAATTCATTTCTTAAAAATTACATTTGAAATCTTTTTAACCTTCTGGGTGTTAGAACACAGACTTTCACATGAGTCTCTGAAAGGCATCCATCCTGGCAACCTGATTTAAAGCACTGCTATACTATTATTTGAGCTAGCAACAATTTTGTTGAGTACAATTTACTATTTCTTCAGCTATTTGCATTATATGAAATGTTAAATGGCATTCTTGCCATCAAAGTGTTGCTAAAATGTAAAAATCCCCTGCTATCGTGAACAAGAGACCAACATAGGATGTAGTCCTTAAACGCTGCTTCCCACCTCCTCACCTCAAGCCTGGCAACATTCCTTTGAAACCCTTTCCCATGAAGGCTGCCTTTCTGACCTCTTTCTACTCACACACCCTACTCCCCAACCCCTTTATAAAGCATTGTCTGGCACCACCATCCAACAACTTCTCTAAATTTCTACACAGTCCTGGCATGACCCTTCCATCATATCCAGGATCCTCTCCCACTTTGCTCACAATGCCCTCTTCAGTTCCTGTCCTGCTCTTTGCCATCCCTCTACCAGCATGACGTCAGAGGACTTTCATGCTCACACCTCTGTGGAACTTTATTTTCTACTCTTTTTTAACCTCTTGTAAGTACAGTCAGAACTTGGACTTCATTGTTCCTCAGAATTTCTCCATCATCAAGATCTTGAGTTCTAGCACTCTCTTCTGTGCTCACACTTGCTTAGTTAGCCCTGTTCTTTCCTCTCAGTCTTCAAGTCACTTCACTCTATCAGCCTCCTCCTTGCCTCACTTGTTTTCCTACCCAAGGGGTCCTTAGAACCCACATGTTAATAGTTTTCTCACTGTGGTTGTGAGATTCTCATTTTCCATTCCACTCTCTTTGCCAATCCCTAATAGTCACTTTCTGTTCTCTCACTCACAAAGAGGTAGCTCATTGCTGGTTTTAAAAAAAAAAGTCTTATAATTTTCCTATTTGTCTCTGACATAAGTTCATGTTGCCTGGTGACATCGGGTCCTCAGTGTTGCTCAGTAATCTGAGGATCTCTGCTTCAGTTCCCTGTGAGGCATCCATAGATGATGTTCCAAAATCTTTTCCTCCTTTATCAAGCTCACAGTTGCAACCTGGCATTCCTCAATCATAGGGCGTTATGTAATCACTTAACTTATTGATATCATGGCCATCTGAAATCAATTTCCACAGCTTTCTTGTCTTTTCTTAGAAAGTCACTTAATCTCTTCTTCTTTCTGACTTACAAAGCATCCTGCCCTCTTTATAAAGTAAGTGCCTCTTCCTCTGACTGTGACCCTTTCTCTCCCACTTTGCCCTTGACTCAATTACTCTGCCCACTTCTACTGTATTCTCTGACTCTGCCTCTCCATTTCTTCATTCATTTTCTGCCAAACTTTAGTGAGAGTGATCTATTCTTACTGCTCCTTTTCCTTCCCTCCCACTTACGTATTAACTGGTATTTACTGCATGGAATCTGGTTTCTGTTCCTACCACTTGATTTAAAATATTTTCACGACTAACTTTCTAATCATCAGTCCTAAATCCCATGGCCTTTATTCAGACCTCGTGGTTCCTGAGCTTTCGGCTGCACATAACTGTTAACCACCTCACATTTTTTTAATACGTTTTCCCCTCGGTCTCCAGAAACACTGTACTCTGTTGGATCCTCGTTCACTCATCTCTTTCTCCATCTTTTCTCTTTCCTACCAGCCTCTAAATCAGTGATCTCTAAACCATTCTGATCACGTGTTCATAACAAAAAAAATTTAAGTATAAAACATAAATTTGATGCATGTGCCAATACATAAAAGTACATATAGTTATGTGTATTTACTCTACTAATGCATCATATGCATTATAAAACTCAAAGTAGAAACTTTAAAAATAATAAAGTTGAAATAAAAATATTTTAAGCAAAATTTTATTTCATTTATTAATAACACTGAGAAAAATGATTGAATAGTTTTCATTATTTTCTAAATCTTGGTTTAATACTTTGTGTTATAGCAATTCAACTGTTTCCTTCACAATCCAGTTGATTTATAAACTGAGTTTAAATGGTTAAACTGAGTATAAACCACAGAAAATGATGCTTCACAAAAATACATTGATCCGAATGGGAAAAGTACATTGTTAATCGCTCTCACTAAATCATGAGGCATATTTTTCAACAATGTCTACTAATTTTGCAAAGATAATGTTGAAGTTAGCTAGTAACACCCTATCTTCCCTAATGTACAACTGTTTTTTAAAAACTAAACAGATTTGAGTTGATAGTTAATTAATTAATATTTTAACTATTGTGTTCAAAACCCACTGAAATTCTTTGGAAGAATTAGTAAATGGTTAAAAATTTTGTTTCTAAGTTTTTAAAGTTTGTAAGATGAGAGGTTTTATATGTTGCACATTGTTTTCAGGAATGAAAGCACATAGCATTCAGGAATATTTCAGAACAATACACTTTTAAAATCTTCATTATAGACGATTCTTTTATGACAGTTATTTTTTGTCCTTTTAATTGAAGGGCCAGCTCAATTGTGAACGTGTGTGTGTATTCCTCTAGGTTACAGATTACTGACAGGCACTTGGAGTCATGGATTAGGTAGGCAAATTTGAACACTTGACTTTTGTAAAATAAATCTTAATACTAATAATCTTCAATTTTGGAAAAACTAATTTGTCATAATTTATAAATAAATCTTTATATGGCACAAGAGAATGTCATAATTATTCCCCACCTCACAAAGTTTAATGAGGATACTACTATATATTTTACTTTTGCTTCTATAAACTAACCATATTCAAAACATCCTGCAGGACTTTGTAAACTTTTGGCTACAATTTCTTTGCTATAGTAACTTGCGTATAATGACACTGGGAATGCATTTCATATGTGGATTCATCACTCTAACCTTCCTGTAGGATCACTTTTAAAACTTCTAGACAAGGCAGCTCCTCTATCAACTAGTTGGACTTTGTTCACCCATAAATCAATGCTTTCACTAAAGAAATTATTAAGGTATAGAATCATGGCTTCTCCAATGCATCAAAAAATACTTTATGGGTTTTATTACTGAAGCACTATCTAGCAAATATAATAAACATGCATGTCAGGAAAACTGAACTCTCTTGCAACTTTATAGAAAATCTCCCTCACTGAGTCATTTGTTTGTACAAATAATAATAATAGCTAACATTTATTTTGTGCTTACTAAGTGTCAGGCACTATTCTATGCCTGTTACATGTATTAGCATAGTGAAATCTTCAGCATTTTTTGTCTATACATCTTCTAAGAGTATTTTCATAAAATGAAATGGTTTTAATTTGTCACCATATTGCTTCTTTGTATTACATTAGTCATTTTTAGGAAGAACTAGTTTACACAATAATATGTAATTCTTTTCTTTACTACTATTGGAAAAACTCAAAAGAGTTAATATTAGTTTTAGTGAACTTTAAATATAATGAAGTACTGGATTTAGAATAACAATTATAAACAGCACTGACTACAGACAATTGTCTTCATATTCTTACTGCTTAGTTTTAAAATATATTGTTAATCACTAAGGTTTCATCTTCTCAGTTGCTAATGTCACATAACACAGTACAAAATATGGTGAAGTTTGTTGTCGCTTAGAGTGGTTGTAAATCCTTATTTCAATCTTCTTGATAATTTCAATTTTTTGGCTGACATCTTGATGGGGATGATTAATTCATCTTTTTTTTTTCCTTTCAATGTGGTTGATGGAGAAATATTAGAAGTGTGAAAATTGTCAGTTCTATTTTTTGTTTTGCTTACATTATAAGTATAATATTTTAATAAATTTATTTACTAAGGTATATAATACTCTCAGAAAAATGCACACATAATGACAGCTCAATAACTTGATACAGATTGGATGCACCTATGTAACCACTACCACCTATGTAAGATCTGAAAATAGAATGTTAATAGCACCTCAGCAGCTCCCTCATGCCCCAACCCACTCACATTTCCAATTCCTCTTCTCCAAAGCTAAACACTATCTTGACTTCTAATATCATAGATTAGTTTTCTTTCTTGTTTGGAAACTTATATACTGTGAATAACAGAGTATATCCTCTTTTGTGGCTGGATTCTTTCTTTTTATCCATAATTTCATAGAGTATACTGTTGTATGAATATACCAAAATTTATTTATGTACTCTACTATTGAAGAACATTAGAGCTGTTTCCAGTTTTTAGCTATTACAAATAATACTGCTATAAATATTCCAATGCATGTCTTTTTGTGCACATATATACACGTTCCTTCTGGGTGCACATATACATACATTTCTGTAGGCACATAATTGTTAGGTCATAGAGGGTGTGTATACCCAGCTTTAGTAAGTAGATCTTGCAAAATGATTTCCCCCATTCTATTCTTATAAGGAGTATATGAGTTTCAGTTTCTCCATATTCTTGCTAAGATTTGGTACTGTCAGTTTTTTTTTACCACTCTGTGATTCTGTAGTGTTATCTTACAGTGGTTTTAATTTACATTTCCCAGATGACTAATGAGATTAAACTGTTCTTCAGTGTTATGTTGGTCATTGTGAAGTACCTGTTTTGTGAAGTAAACATTCAAGTGTTTTGCCCATTTTCTCTATTGTGCTGTCTGTATTTTTGTCATCGATTGGTAAAAGTTTTTTATATACTCTGAATACAAGTCTTTTTTACTATCCCTTATTTATTTTATAAACAGACTTCCTCACTCTGTAGCTTATCTTTTCACTCTTTTAATGGTGTCCTTAGTAGTATAATCTTTAATCTACAGTATTTTTTCTGTAATTTAAAAAAATTGTCCATTTTGTGAGATTTGGTTTTGTTTAAACTGGAAAATACAGTTTTCAAATACCTTGACCGGGTTTATCAAATCTGCAGTGTAGTGCAATTTCCTGAAATCAAGGGTGCCACTGTGTACCTAGGCAGGGTCCCATCTTAGGGATACCCACTCTCTGGAAACAAAAACAAGATCCAGTGGCCAGACTGCTCTATAATTTGAGTTAACAATGATCATCAACAGCTGCTAACTTTATAAAAACAAAACCCCCCAAAACAAAACCCCCCAAAACAAAAGACAACCAGATGTTATATATCTCTTGCTAGAAATACGTAGCACTTTTTATAGAGTAGTCTTTCCAAAAACTCAAATCTGTATCTTTCGAGCTTCAAGATTCAACTATCAATGCACAAGAAAACACATCAGAACATCTTGAAAGGAAGCCCACTCATAGGCAAAGCAATCTTAGAATGTATGACATCTAGAACATATTTCATCTAGAATATATCACATGTGGTAGATCAGGAAAAAAAACCAAACTGATATACAGAAATCCTAAGTGAAGTGTAAGAAATCTAAAAATAGAAGGTTTTGGAAAACAACAAAGGGCCCTAAAATATCACAGTTGATTCCAGTTTCTACACAAGTTGCTCTATGTAACTGGCAAAAGAAAATGCATTTCCACTCCTGCTTCCCAGCAACCACAGGGAAACAATCAGCAAACTTCATGCTGTGGAAAACTATAGAACTAACCCAGTTTCTCCAACAAGTTGAGAAAAAAACAGGAAGAAATCTATAGATTAAAAGAGACTTGAAAACATGTCATTCAATTGCAATGTATACACCTTATTTAGATCCTGATTCAAACTGTAAGAAAACATTTATGAGACAACCAGGCAAATTTGAATTCTAACTTGATATTTTATAACATTAAGGAGTTATTGCTAATGTTTTCAGGTATGACAACGATATTGTTTGTTCTAAGAATCCCTACATTTTAGAGATATCCACTGAAGTATTTGCTGATGAAATTAAGTAAAATTATTTTTTTCCCCTCTCCAAAATATCAGTGGGGCTGAAGAGTGAGGGATATAGGTGAAAAAAAATTTGTCTTGAGTTGGTAGTTGATGAAGCTGGGTGAGGGATACTGGGAAGTTTATTATGCTCTTCTTTCTATGTTTGCATGTACTTGAAATTTTCCAGAATAAAAAGTTAAAAAGTAGTTTGGCCTAACTTGAGATCAGGACAATAATAAACTCATGTACAATGTGAGGACACATGAAAAATATAGTGAATTTCAGAAAATAGGCTATAGTTTCTTAAATCTTCTTATCTCTCTAAAGTTGAGGTTGGTGGTTAGTTCTTGGCCAGGATGATATAGATAGGTGTCCTACAGTCTCAGAGGAGGAGAATTTCAGAGACCTGACTCTACTGCTCTAGGAGCTACACAAGAACTTGCAGTTTGGACAATGTTGCAGGGAGTGGGGGAGGGGTCAGGGAGCAAGGCTGCAATCTAACAAGGCGGAGCGAAGGAATAAAAATAGGCTGCCTGGTGGCGTGTTCAAAGTCAACAATGGGGATCACGAGAGGCACCTCGAAGAACAAAAACTAGCCAGACAACTTCTGAATCAGGCGACACTGCGTTCAAGAGGCCCTGTGCTGTAGACTAGGGACAATCTGCCTTGCATATTGAGAGCCTCGGAAAGCCCTAAATGACAGTCACCAGGGCAGCTCCTCTGAATGGTAGGCATTAACAGGTGATGAAGCTGTTTCTTACATGGGCAACTCTGTGTCACCTGCTCTAAGATGTGGAACATAGAGATGTATTTATTTCATGATGATCAGTGTTTCTCCCAAGGGACTCCAGGAAAATCAGCTAGTATGCATTCTTCTTGAAGATTTTTGGGGCACTAATCTTCTAGACATTCATCAAACTGCATACAATCTTGGTTAAAGAAATAATCAGTTAGTCCAATCATATAGATCTGGACCACCCCCGGAGGATTTGTTAGTAACGCAGACCAGATCCTCCAATATGGCCAGTTCACCATTCATGATGGCATTTGTTCTTGGCTAATTATAGTGAATAAAGAGAGAAGAGAAGGATGTTTGGATCCAGGTGCTTTTCTACCTATATCTGAAATTCTCACTTAAAAAAACCCCTAATTTAGACATATCTCTTTTGATATTTCAGTAATTCTTGTCTAAAGTATTATACTGAGAGGAAATTAATTTTACTATGTATAATTTTTACACTGAGTGGAGAGACCTTAATTTCATACTAAGAAAATATTGAATATGGAGTACAGTTAACATACACACACCCATACATGCATACATATGTACCATATGAAATTCTACAGAAAATGCTTCAATTCACTTTCACATTACTCTGAAGAAAGAGAAATTCAGTAGAGAGTAAAATTGATGACAAGGGATATTTAAGAACGATGTATTGATATGAGCTTTATAAAACAAAAATCTAGACCGAGCGTCATATAAGCACTTTTAAAATCTCTACACAAGTACATGATTTGTCATTATCATGTCAAGTTGAAGCTCAGTTGAAAGAGAAGCCATGAACCAAAACTGATAAATGAAACTCAAGTACCAAAAGATTACACAATAGCCTCAAAAGCAAACAAGACAAGAGAGTCTAGGCTAAAGGCTCATCATTATGATTCAGACCTATGTTCAGATTACTTTTATTACTTGCTTTTTATTTATTCCTCTATATTCTTCTTGATCTCTAATGCAATTGTAGTTGTGTATTATATCACCCTTATTGTCATTAGAAGGTTTGTTTCAGTTTCTGAAAATCAGAAAATGATGAGTAGGGAAAACTGAATAACCAAATGGGATAAAAGAAAAATATCTATCAGTGCCTTACTTTTTCATGTCAGAGAAAAAGTAAAAGAGGAGAACAAAAAACAGGAAGGGACTCGCAAACCAATAATAGTGTTTTGGTTATTAATTAAAACACTGCTCAGGGGGTGTTTGATTTAAAATATCATTTTACTCTTTGCCTTACTTCACTCAGTATGACAAGTCAGACAGAGAAAGACAAATATCATATGATATTGCTTATATGTGAAACCTAAAGAAAGGGTACAAATGAACTTATCTACAGAACAGAAATAGAGTTACAGATGTAGAAAACAAATTTATGGTTACCAGGGGCGTAAGGGGTGGGGGAAGGATAAATTGGGAGACTGGGACTGACATATACACACTACTATATATAAAATAGATAACTAAAAAGCACCTACTGTATAGCACAGGGAACTCTACTCAATACTCTGTAACGGTCTATAAGGGAAAAGAATCTAAAAGAGTGGAGATATGTATATGTATAACCGAGTCATTTGCTGTACACTTGAAACTAACACAACATTGTAAATCAGCTATACTCCAATAAAAATTTGAAAAAAAGAGCCTTAAAATTTTAACTCTTGAAAAAAATTTAAAAATAAAGTCAAATATCATTTCACTCTTGCTTTAAAAGTTAGGTTGTAAGCAAATATTGATAAAGCAACAGGGAGGGAGGCTGTGACTGTGTTTTAGTAGTAATTTTATATTCCCACCAGATGGCAGTCTTCCCTGACTCTTCGCAGCTACCTTCCAGAGTCTAGCTGTTCATTGCTGACCAAGCAATGACATTACATCTATGTACTCGGATGGAATATGGGAAATCTGCCAGAACTCCGTGGCTCCAAGATTAAATGTCTCATTTGAAGAGAGACTTCCATGGGCAGAGGTTTTTAGTTTTTCAAGTGATATGTATATCTTCAGGACAAAGGGTATTTACATAAACTCTAGGCTTACATTGAGTTTCTCAGGATCACAGTTGGCACCTTTTCTTGATGTTCAGGATGCCAAGAGGCTGGTAAATGCACTAGTGAAGGTTTCAGAGTATTGTATTTCTCAAAGCGGAGCCAAGTAAGAAGTGTTCAAATGCCACCCGTATCTCAAGTATTCTCATCTAATCTCAGCTCCTATAGTGTTTACTTAAAACATTTTCATTTCCTTGGCAAGGAGCTATGTAAATACATTCAATTTTACCTCTTTCATACATATGTCCCTGAGACATTTTGACTAATGTGTTAGGTTGGAGAATTTTACTCTCTACATGTGCATGAATATATCATAAACTAATTCTAGAATAAAAGGCTTATCTCAATGATCAGTGACATTTGCATTCAGAAATTATAGCATTTGAGAATTTATCCATTCTTTGCATTGCTAGCGAGAACCTTATGGCATTTTCAAACTTAATTAGTTTTTATTTGTACCTATAACAAATTCACATCCCTGACAGGGATCAGTATTAGTGGACTACTTTTTCAATACGGGAATTCTCACAACCCCTATACTTTCTATAGGGAATAGATTAGGAATATTCTCACAGGGGCCTTGGGAAAAGAATCTTTTCAGTCAAGGGCATGATGGTGACTGGAGAGAGCAAATCTGAGGTCGGGCTCTGTCCTTTTCTCCTTGGGTCTTTCCTACTGAAGGTAGCAGAACATGTAAATTCAAAATATGACTGTAGGAGTTCAGGACATGCCACCCCAAAATATGTTGCTTTGGTATATTGATTATTTTGATCTGTGGGCACTTGATAAATAGCAAATGCAGGGAGAGACTGTCTCTGGACTGCCCTTATCTGACTAATAGACAGATCCTCCAAAAGGAACTCAATTGTCATAGATTTCCCTCCCTAGGAGTTTCATCAACCAGGTCGGGATTGGCTCTTATCACAGAAGAGACCAGAAGTCGACAACACATTCAGAAAAACTTTGTCACAAACTGTAATTGCTCCCATCTATTCTTCTAAGGGCCCCTTCATCTTTCCTAAAAATCATTTACTGTCCCCTCCCCTAAGGGGCCTATGTCACCTTCCCCTTTCCTGATTAAGATGCTATTTAAACAGAAATTCTAAAGCTACCTCTTTGGGATACTCAGCTACCCTGGGTATCTCCTATGTACACATGAGGACTACATGTTAATAAACTTCTGTTTGCTTTCCTCTTGTTGACCTGCCTTTTATTACAAGGGTCTCAGCTGAGAACCCAGAAGGTAGAGGGAAAAATATTTTTCCTCCCCTACACTATTCACACCAACAGAGAAAAGTTCAACTACTGAACAAAGCTATGGGTAAGTCCCACCCTGCCCCAGGTTCTCATTCTCTCCCCGTCACCCCACTTCATACAACACAGTCTGCTGCACATCTAGAGAATTTAAATTATTTTTCATATACATAATATAAAGTAAATGTTAGATTTCAGTAAAAATTTAAGTAAAAAAAAAAATTCATTATCCAGAACTAATTCACAGTCATCCACAGAGAATGGGGTTGCAATCAGTTGCCAAACAGTGTAGCGCACGTGGATACAGTCGTGCACAGAAAAGTAAAATTTCCTCTGGACGGGGAATTGGGGACCAGGTCAAACAGGGGAACAATGCAACGAGGAGAGGCTCTGGTATTGCTCATGAGGGTTGAAAACAGAGATATTTCTATTTTATTCAACAGTGAAGAGTCACAGGTTTCTCATATAAAATTAGAGTTTTCAATTTAACTTCTCTGGTATTTAAAATTCCTCTATAAGCGCTATTCTATAGCCCAAAGGACAAATTCCAGACTACTTTCTGTGACCTTTAAGATTATTTCTCAGCCCCATTTCATGCCTCCTCTTCTGTGCTTTGCTTTGTCATTGCACTAGCAGGCCCTGACTTTGCTTATTTTTGAGTCCACCCTGCTACATAGTGTGCTGCTGCCAGTCTCTCTGCTTGTTCACCTTTGAAATTTCCAGTGAGTGCTTAATACATATGTGATGGATTAGTTAATCAATTAATTAACTCATGGTTGGTTTTCTGACTAGCTTATTTCTGCAAAATTCTAAAATGCCTAGGAAATCAATGCCTATTCATTGCTCCCTGAGAAGCCCTGAGATACCTGGGTCTGATATTCATTCCGAAGCTCTGCTGTAGCAAATTTCCACAAACTGGGTGGCTTAAAACAGCATAAATTATTCTCTGAAAGTTCTGGAGGTCAGAAGTTTGAAATCAAGGTGTCAGCAAGGCCATGTTCTCTTCAGGGACTCTGGAGGAGGGGCCTTTTTTGACAGCTGCTGGTGGCTGTTGATATTCCTTGGTGTTTCTTGGCTCATAGCTGCTTCATTTCAGCACCTGCCTCCATCTTCACATTGCCTTTTCCACTGTGGTTCTCTGTGTCTAAAGTTCCTCACTTGCTCTCTTATAAGATATGTGTGATGTTATTTATGGTTTACCTGTTAATCCAGGATAACCTCCTCCTCTCAAGATCCTTAACTTGACCACATCATTGCCATACAAAGAAATATTCATTCTTTTGTCATACAGAGTAAGAGTTAAATTATCATGTGACTAAAACGTAGACATTTTTAGGGACCACGTGTAGCCCACCAAAACTTGAGAGCAAATGGTTAACCATATGAGGACACTAAGTCCAAACTGGGTTCAGGGTATCTGTCACTAACACAATATTTTCTTGGTTACACCTAAGCACAGATGTTTCTATAGCTCTGAAGAATAACTTTTACATATAGTACCCAGATGAATTGCTGTTGCTAAGTGAACTACAAATGAACTGACACCTCCTAGAGAACAAGAGGATGCAGAGACAGAAGTGAAGACCCTGGTGATAGAAGAGTAACTCGGGAGACAGATGTGATCGATGCCTTCTGGTCCTGTATATGGGACAGGCCAGTGCTGTGAACACCTGGGGATGGAGACCTCAAAACATGCAGACCAAAGAGAAGCATTTGGGAGCTAGATCCAAAAGGTGGATAAGAAGCCCAAGACAAAAAAACAAATTTTCATTTCCATGGAACAAAGGAGTTGAAATAGCAAGTGTGAGCAAACTGTGGGACAAAAATAAATGAAAGTTACTTCCAACTAACTCCAAAGGCTAAGAATAAAGAAACAAACAGCCAGTGGGAAGGAGGAGGTGGAATGTGAAACAGGGAGGGCCTGGGCAGCCTACTTAATGCTGTAAACCTAACAAGTTGTTCCAAACTAAAATGAGGCTTTGTATAAATCTGCAGTCTGCCACTTTGCCAATATTCTTGTACTCTATGATTCTGTTATACTAATTGTTAAAAACATAAAGTAGCTTCAATATCATTAATTGAAGGGCTCACATTCAGCTGATGTGCACTGGTACCAAGCAGATTAGCATCTCTTTTCAAGTAAGACATGGTCTGAATGGCCAGTGCCCGTGTCCATTTTCTCCAGTATCATCTCATTGTATGCATGGCCATGTCAGGACAGGGCTGGAAAAAGAACCACTGGAGAAGGGATCCTTGGACCTTGAGGCAGAGATTCTCCCCTGACTCCTTCAGGGGAAGAAATAGAAAAATAATTAGAGCTTTGGCAACAGGAACCTAATTAGGTTTTTTTTTTTTCTGCTTAATGGGTCTTTTCTGGGAAGCTGGGAATATCTTATCACAAAGGACATCCTAAAATACCCATGAAATTAGGTGCTAGAAAGTCAAACACCTTCAGAGCCCATAAAGCAGGGCTGAAGATGAACAATGGGAGAAAAAAGTAAGGACCGTATTTGTGACTGACTCCAGAGTTGAAATTACAGTTTGTGACCCTGTTTAATGACAGTATCTTGTCAAACAAATACTACTGAAGTTTGGAAGCTTCTAGTGGATTTGAACATTGCTAAAACTTTTTATTGGATGTAAATTTCAAGTTGTTCATAGTCATAGCCCAGTGGTTAAAAAAAAGAACAAAAGAGATTAATAAGGTTATTTATTATAACTTTATTAATAATAAAACCCAATTGCACAGCCAATCCAATTGATTCTCCCCAAAGTGCCTCTTAATTGGCCTAAAACCTCCCATGGAATTTTAAAATGTTGATCATATGTAAGACCTGCCTCATTTTGCTGCATTGCTATATAAAGATATGAAGGCATAAACAACCTGACCATTTTTTTTTCTTTTGCTATTTAAAAAGAGAGCTAGTATGGTTACAAATGGCTGTGGAGAAGGGGAGGAATTATTTATTGAAGCAATCTGTGATGGACATAGCATTAGACCTCCAGAGAGCATTTATGAGTTACTAGGATTCCAAAATGCGACTATAAACCATTTCCTGCAATACTTTTTAAGAAATTCTAATAAGAATTTAGGAGGTATTTTATGATAGATACATGTGTATATATATATATATATATATATAAATCAAAAGCTTTAAAACATTTTTGCCTTTGTAATCATGTTTGAAAATATTTTCACCTTCTTTTCCCCTTCATTGTATATATAGACATTTGCACATATTTGCTTGCCCACACCTAAAAACTACTTAAATTTTATAGATACCATCTATGAGAATCAATAAAACCCTACAAATACTGTAACTCTGTAGGAAAGTGAGCTTTAAATCTGCAAATATACTATCTAACCTCACTATTTTCAACAAACATGTGGTTAATGGAACAGCAAAAGATAATAGTCCACGATACATAAATTATAAACATATGGATAAGCTTACCATTTCCTTTAAACTTTGCTATTAATTTTTCTGGTGTGTTTTCAGTACTTTTAAAGGTCAAATAATCTACAGCTCATTTAAATATAAAATCATGGTTTTCATTTCTTTTGATATTTCTTCTGATCTTGAAAATAGCTCCTAGAATACCATTGTTTGCTGTTGCTTATCAAATTACATTTGCAACATTATAGACTTAGAATCATAGAGGGAGGAAGAATCTCCCAGACATATTATGCACTCTTTTCCATAACAAAATAAAAATGCAAAATGGAGCGAATGAGGAGGATAAGCCACAAAGGATTTACAACTGTTCTAGAATAAAATTTTAAGGCTTAAAGCATACAAAAATCTAGAGACACAGCAGAGTATTCAGCTAGGAATTTAGAAACTGATTTTACAACCAGCTTCTCCAATTCCCTAAGTGACCTGTGAAAGTCGTTTATGGTTACTCTGCCTTTCAGTTAATCCTTTGCTATGCCAACTCATTCTCATAACAGACCTGCTCATCTAGTCAATTTCTCAATCTGCAAAATAGGAATAACAGTCACTGGCTGACCAAGATAATGGTCAAGGTTACACGAGGCTGCTCAGGGTCAATGGAGCACAGAAGAAATCATTGGAACACAGATACTTTCCCATCAGGTGACAGTTGATCCCCAAGCAAATAATAAACTGACACCAGTGAAAAATGCCAAAAGAAGTGGTTGCTGCAGAACAAGTAAATGAAAACAATTTAAAGAAGTTCTTTGCAGAGAAGCCAAGAGAATTACATGAAATAGAGGGGAGAAAAGTATATGGATCATTGTGGAAAACAGCAGTTCCTAAAGAAATTAAACACAGAATTACTATATGACCTAGCAATGCAACTTCTAGATATACATCCAAAAGAACAGACAGCAGGGACTCAAATAGATGATTGTATATCAATGGTCATAGTAGCATTATTCACAGTAGCCAAAGTTGGAAGCAAGCCAAATGTCCATTGACAGAAGAATGGATAAACAAAATGTAGAATATTATTCAACCTTGAAAAAGAAATTCTGACACATGCTACAACATGAATGAATTTTAAAGTTATTATGTAAGTGAAGTAAGCCAGACACAAAAGAACAAATATAGTATGATTTCTTATATGAGGCACCTAGAGTAGTCAAATTCACAGAGGTGGAAAGTAGAACGGTAGTTGCCAGGGTCTGGTGACAGTGGTGGGGGATAATGGGGAGTTATTATTTCATGGGTACAAAGTTTCAGTTTGGGAATATGAAAAAGTTCCTAAGATGGATTGTGGTGATGGCTGCACAATATGAATACACTTAATCTCATTGAATTGTGTTCCTAAAAATCAATTAAAGTGGTAAATTTACTTCATGTATATTTCATCACAATAAAAAAATGACATGAAGAATATTTCTTCCTGAGTTAAAAAAAATCATTTATTAAACAGGCTAACAGAAGATCAAATTACTCTTAAAATAATATACAGTGTGTGAAAAGATGATTCACAAAAGAAAGGAGAAAGAGAAAGTGGCTACTCTCCTGAGGAAGGTCAGCATCCTAATAAGTGGTCCAGAGGAGACTGAAGGGCAAGAAGCACCTGTAGGTGACTGTCTTCTCTAGGTTAAAATAATGATATCTCAGCTCTGGTGCTAGTTTTGCATTAGAGCCTCTTAATTTCAAGTTTGTCACTTGTATGCTAATCTGGGCACCAAACACTCCAGATATGAAGTCTAAGACTGAGAAAATGTCATCACCCTCAATTTTTCTCTTATCCAAAGTTAAATTAAATAGAAAAGTCAGCTTAACATTTAGAAATTCATGGATGTGAATGGAATGAAAGAAAGAAATTCATGTTAGAAATATGCTTGGTGTTTAAGAGGATTTAAAGAATGAGATATCTGGGAAAAGAATAGGGCAGAACTGTAATGTTCAGAGGATGAGCTATTCAGTCTTTAAAGGTAGTGGGGATGGAGTATAAAGGTTTCTCAAGATAGACTCTCTTAAGAAAGATGCACAAGCATTTTCTAGTTGCCTTGGTAATTAGCTTTGTGGACAGATGCTGAATTCAAACAAAACCACAGACATCTTATTGTGTCCCAGGCTGCCTGACATATGTGTGATGATGAAGATGAAGATGATGAACTCAATTTCTTTCATAAATCTTAACCCAAATTTCTCAGGTACACAATGTATCATAAAAGCAAATCTTGCACTTAGAATAAGTTATGCTGAAAATATGAATAGTGAAAAGCAGTGTATGTTAATTATTCTAGTCTTTTCTGTATTATGCCTACAAGTGTTTCCTTAGGTAAAAGCACAACAGCTCGCTAGGCTTTACTTTTTTTTTTTTTTCGCTACGCGGGCCTCTCACTGCTGTGGCCTCTCCCGTTGCGGAGCACAGGCTCGGGACACGCAGGCCCAGGGGCCATGGCTCACGAGCCCAGCCGCTCCGCGGCACGTGGAATCCTCCCGGACCAGGTCACAAACCCGCGTCCCCTGCATCGGCAGGCGGACTCCCAACCACTGCGCCACCAGGGAAGCCCTAGGCTTTACTTTTAACAATTTAATACGTTACCCTTTGAAAATTGCTTTTGGCACAGAAAAAAAAACTAGATAGTAACGACAAATAACTGAGATCTGGAAATAAAGCTTTTATTAAATCATTGAAATTGACCAACTTTCCAAAATCTGATATCAGATACAATAATCAGAGTTGCCCCTAGAACAGACTTTTCATTGCCTGCTCCTGGCAATTATTCTTCAATAAGTTACAGAAGCTGAAAACGTCTTTATTGGATTTTCCAGAATCATCTGCTCACTGACCTCAGAAAGTTAAACAGTGGTTGATCCTTTGGAAATTTTCAGCAGAAACAAAATTTGTCTTTAGTAGTCTCTTTTTGCTCATTCTTCCTCCTTCAATTTCCCAACTCCCCTTAATATCCTTATATTACTCCAGATCCTTCATATTGTATTAAATGTATAACTGAAAAGTATGGGGAAAAGACTAACAGAAAGAAATAAAATACAGTGGAACTTATGCCAAGATGGCCCCTGAGCTTTAGAGATATTTAAACATAGTCCTCTAACTTCACAAAGCAATCAAGCAAGGTGACCAAAAAAGCACTCTCACACATACTAACTTGAGAGAGCTTAAATTATTCCCCAACTCTTATGGAAAGTGATTTGGAAATAGGTGTCAAGGCTTTTAAATATTACTATACCCTTGACCCATAATTCTACTTGTGGGAAATAAGCCTAAGAACTAATCTTAAATATAAAATGTTTTATAGAGAAAAATTAGAAACAACCATTCAAATGACAATTAAAATTCCAAATAATGCAGAATAACTAGAGAAACTGTGGTGACTCCATAAGGTAGATATTTAAAGTCATTTAAAAAGATGGTCTATAATACTTATAAATATCTTTATGCTATAATTTTGTATGGAAAAAACAACAGTGCAGGTATGTTATACAACGAACTTGCACTACTGTGTCAAACTATAAGTACTTAAAGGTATTATGTTAAGTGAAATAAGTCAGATAGAAAAAAATACAAATATTATATGGTCTCAGCTCTAAAAAACAAAACAAAAACAAACAAACAAAAAAACACCACTAAGCTCATAGATACAGAGAACAAATTGGTGGTTGCCAGAGGTGGGGTGTTACAAGTGGTTAAAATGGGCGAAGGGGGTCAAAAGGTATAAACTTCCAAGTATAATATAAATAAGACATAATTATGTAATATACAGCATGGTGACTATAGTTAATAATACTATGTCACATATTTGAAAGTTGCTAAGAGGGTAAATCTTAAAAGTTCTTATCGCAAGAAAAAAATTTTTAACTATGTACTGTAACAGATGTTAACTAGACTTAATGTGTTGATCATTTCACAAAATACACAAATATAGAATTACTATGCTGTACACCTGAAACTAATGCAATGGTGTATGTCAATTATACATCGATTTTTAAAAAAGAAACAAGGATGTTAATGTCAGTTCTGTTACTACTACATAACATCTAGAAAGTCACAATTTCTCAGAAACTCATTTTCCATGTTAACCTATAATAATATAATTATGAAATGCTTTACTTAATTAAAATTTGATATTCATACCTCAAATTATTTCATAGTGAAAGCAGCCTGAATTAAAAGCCAGGAGATTAAATGTCCATTCTCAGTTCGACTCCTAACTTTTTTATTGATTCCAGGCTAGACAATGTATTAGGAGCAAATAGCATATCTGTATATGAAGGAGTAGCATAAGATGAACTTTAAGGTCTCACTCGGTTTAACATTCCATGATTCTTTCAGTATGGCCTCTATAACAATTTCATATGTCAGAATATTGCCATTGGTAAAAAATTTCCTCATATTTAAAACTTGATCCAGCCCTGAGGACGTTATACCTCGTTGAATCTAGAGCTCACTGCAGGGTGAAAGCTATTTTTCCTTTATCTGGAAAAGCACGTAATTATTCAGTCTATGCCCCTCACAGTGTGAGCAACTTCTTTAGTCTCCATTGTTCAGATATGACAAGAGCATAAGGATATGTGGTGATTATAAACTGACTGCAAGCAAAGCAACTGAACTCGATATTTATTCCAACCCCAGGACTGATGCTCTCTATGTCAAGTTAATGGGGAAGAAAAGTCTTCATGAAACTAGATATGAAGCAATGCACATCAGCAGCTTACTTTGAAAGAATATTTGAAACAGAAAAGAATGATTTATATTCATAAAAGGGATGTATCACATTTTCACTTCTCCCTCAGTATTTTTGCTTCATGTCCCATATGCCTTCACGGGAAGTGGTATCACTAAGGTAGCAGTAAACTTAACAGGTGAGTCTGAAATAGATGCCTTGATAGGACCAGAGATTTTTTTATAGAATTTTTGAAAGGAGGTTAAGACTCCAGTTAAGCAATCTTATTCTATAAGACCCTGACAAAGCATTACCAGGCCATAGGGTTAAAAGTTCCTGGACCTTAGTAGATTGAAGATGGAAGTTTAAGCTATAAAATAGGCCTTATCCCCTGGACTGATAGCTGAACTGGAAGTTTATTAGAGCATAATACATCATGGAGAATTGCAGCCAGCTCCCTGACCATACAAACACCATGTTCTGAGTATTACAGAATATAGAAATAGATTTGGAATTTTGGGTAGATCAAGGTATTAATAAAAAAGCACTTTGCTTGATCTTTTCTGGGATACTAATAAAAAGCCATTCCTAACCTCTGCTCATTTCTTTATAAAATGGGAGCACTATCTCCCAGAGCACTTGGAAATACTTGTCAAAAATGTTTACACAAATAAAGTGTCATTGGCCTCATTATAAACATTGTTATTAGGAGATATTACCACACTTCTGTCCAGGTCTCAGTCAACTAAATCCATGGGACCTGGGTTGTAATGAGAAAGCTGTCCTTGCAGGGGAGAGAAGAAATTATTGGTATCCTTTCCTAAGTAATAGCATATTCTGATCACCTGCAGCTGAAAAAAATTTTCTCTTAAGTGAGAGAAATTACATATTATGTTTATATATCATCTTTCTGAAAAGATGAAACCATAGTTTTTCATCATAGCCTTGACCTACATGGAAAGTATCACCTCATATATATTTCAAGTACTGATTTTGTTTATATGGTCAATCTGAAAAAGAAAACACAAAACAACTCATTAATTGTAGGCACAATTTTATTTGTGCCTAATCACAAATCCTAAATCAGGATATCAATGCATCATTAATATAAGAGCTATTCTCTTAGTAAATGTTTGGATTTAGATTCTCAAATGGTAGCACAAAACATGGTCAGACTCAATCTTTTTATCTGATTCAAGGCAGGAAAAATCTGTTTGTTCCAAGACTGGATAATTACTGACACGATTTTAAGTTAATGGTTGAAATTTATGGGAAAGTTAAAATATGATAAAGAGGCAACTTAATATTCATTGCGCATTACTTAAATGCTTTACAAGGCATAGATTACACAAGCAGTCCCCACCCTACAAAAGGGTTGTATTCCTACACTTGGGTAAGTGATTCAGAGAATTTTTCTATAAAAGTATTCTTAACCATATGCCTAGACTTCTGGACTTTCTCATAACAGTTGTTTTAATGCAGCTGAACTTTAATACAAATGATATTTTCAAACTGATATTTAATACATAATTTTTACAGTGAAATGTGTATGAAGTTGCAACTCATGATGCTGTGGCGCAATGATGCTGTTATGGACGCAGATTCTTGCTTCTCTGCACTCTGCCATTCTTAGCATGTTAATTCTGTCCACTGTCTAACTCTGGTCATAGTCACAAGATAACTACTAGCAGCAACTCCACAAAATGCTTCTTTGTTCACATCCACTGTAAGACAGAGACACCTCTCCCTCAACTAAGGAATATAATTTCCTCTCTTTCGTCTCACTGGGCAACCTTGAATCATGTGCCCATCTCCTGACCAATAATGGTTGATAGGAAAATTGCTTTAAATGAATCATAAAATAAAGTTGGAGCTTGGAATAGAAGTTTTAAAAAGAGGGTTATATTAGGAAGAAGCAAGATAGCAATGCATTCTGGACATTCAGAATGCTGCTTTAGGGATTTGGGAAAGACAACCCTGGAGATAACAAAAACAGATGAGGAAAGAATGGCGAATTGTGGCAACTGTTCAAATTAGTGAATTGTTTATAAATTACCTACTGACAATTTGGGGAATTTTCATAATGTTCATAATGAAATATGTATGTAGGGCTATGCTTCTAGCAAATATTGTAACTACCTGGAAAAATTTCCCAAGAAATCAGGTTAAGTGTTACCTTAAAACTTCATCACATTCATTCTTTTCAAAAGACCTCCTTAAAAAACTGTATGACAGCTTGTTATTTTGGTAATAGATTCTTTAAAGAAAAGTCTTGGTCTGCTGGTATGCGAGGCCTCTTTCTTCTAAAACTGCCAGCGTGTACAGAACACATTTCTTCCAGGAACACGTGATGCTCCCAAACTATATCTGGCATTAGCATCAACATCACCAATTAGATGCAGGCAACACAATTCAAGGTTATAGCACATGAGAGGCATTAACTCCCTAAATGAAAAAGACCTAAATACTTTTCAAATTAAATGTTATTCTAAGAGATTGGTTAGTTCGACTTCCTAGTCTAAGCAAGTTTTGGATTTATACTGAGACAGCTATGGAGATATCAAGGAACAAGAATTGTGAGTTTTCCAATAAAATGTTTAACATTTCATGTTGTGATCCAAAATAAACATTTTTTCCCAACACCCTACAGAATGCTGGAAGAAACCATCTGGTATATCAAGATACCATTAAAAATTTTTTTTTTTACTTTGATATCAACTGACTCTAACTTTTAATTGTGCATTGTACCAACAATATCCACAATCAGAGTAGCAGCAGTTAATCAGTAACATTCTCATCCTACATGTCATGCTTTAGCAATCAATAGTCAACACTAACTCATCCAAGTACAGAAAAGGATTCATGGTATGTAACTAAGGTATGTCATTAAATTATCTTCCTTTTCTGAAAAAAGAAAGACTTTATCATCGTTATCTTTAAAAAATTAGGAATTTCATTTCAATCCTGTTCAATGTAACCTCTTAAAAATCTACATATAAAACTACCAATATGCAAGCAGGTACTCATCTGTATGACTTTGTAAGAACAACTGTACAGGGCGGCTTGTCAGGTTAAAAAGGTAGCACACAAAAATCTCATTAACTTGCAGATCAATGCCACAAAAGCAACTGTGAAATCTTGGACACATTTTACTGTACCTAATGTTATTACTAATCAGTTTCACTTTTAGAAGCACAAAAGATGGAAACTATTGTGACATTTTCTAACAGAATATTTCCATGACGAAATTCAATTTTATTCAACATGGCTGAATGCCCATTGCCTCTAATGGCTACTTTTGACAAGATGATAATAAAAATAATAAGATGAGAATGATCAGTATACAGAACATTTCAGAAAGCATTCTGGCACTTTTAAATGAAGCTTTTGGCTTTTTCCTCTGACTCCCTTAACTGTCACTCAAATGCATCATCTAGTATTTTTCACTAATTATTAACGGTTTACTAAAATGACAGCTACTTCATTTAGCTGAAGAAATAAAGTCTAGAGTGATAGCGTATTTTGTAGTATTTTAATACACTCGTCAAATTAATTCTAAAAGTGAGTTTCATCAGAGTGGCTCACTATTTAGCTCTAATAGGGGGAGTGGTAATGTCACTTTGAACTCTGAAATATGCCTGCTCTGCAGTCCAATTATTTATATCCTAATAGAAGATGCCATAACAATTTATCTTGGGTTTTTCGTCTATTAAGTGGACAACATATAATGACTTTTCATTCAGACATTTCCTCATTAAAATGCTTCTGCCAATTTGTGATATTTTGTGGCAAAAATAATAATAAAACAGTGCCATTATCAAAAAATGGTCACCACTTTACTTAGAAGGAAAAGTAGGAAATCAAAAATATCTGTACTGCAAGTAAAAAGAACATTCTTTTATTCTGTAATAGAATTTGCCAACAGAACTTTCTGGGATGACAATAATGTTCTATATCTGTGCTATCTATTACACTAGTCACTAGCCACATGTGGCTATTTGAGCACTTGAAATGTGATTAGTTGAACTAAGAAACTCTATTTTTAATTTTAGTTAATTTAAATTTAAACAGCCCCACATGGCTAGTGGCCATATTAGCTATGATGTATGGTATAATATGTTACTTGTTTCTACAATTATACTTGGAGTTACTGATGATGTATCTAGACCTTAGAAAAAATACATAAATTTATATTTTTGAATAGACAAAAATGTTCTTAAAATGTAATAATCTCTAAAGGCACTAATATGTTTAGGTACTTTATATGTAAAGAGAAATCAATTCACTTATCATATAGATAGATAACAGATAAGATACACACACATACATGCATGTGTGTATGTATATATATATATATGAGTAAAGTGTATTAGCCTAAATTAGTTAGTTGTGGTATCAACAATCACCAACTCTTAGTGGGTTACAATACAGGTTTATTTGTTATTCCTGTTATATGCTTTTCATGGTTCAGCTGTAGCTAAGCTCTGAGACCAAGGTGACGAGTGGCTACTACCTAGGACTTACTAATTTCTTGGCAGAGGGAACAGAACAATGGCAGAACCAAGTACAGGCTCTAAAAGCTTTTGCTTGGAAGTGGCATATGTCACATGTGTCACATTTCATCAACCAAGTCAAGACACTTGGACCTGTCTGATACCAGTGGTACCGAGAATATTATCTTCCTTCAGTAATAACCTGGTAAAGAACAATCAGATAGAGAAGGGCAGTAAATATTTTGACGATAATACAACTTATTCTCCATAGATACATATAGATGTAGTCATAGATATATCCACAATATGTACATGTATATACCTAAGCATATATGTATATATACATATATACTTAGCTTCATCACAAAAGAGATCTGAATTGATCACAATTATATATGAAACCAACAGAATACAAAAAATTAAGAATTGAAAATACAACAAAATTAGAGTCAAAAAAGAGTATACAAACATCAAATCATAGGTCCTCTACAGTTGAGAGAGTTGGATTGTAAAAAAGATTCTAAACTTCCTAGTATACTAAATGAGGGCAACATTATCAATTCTAACACTTATATTAATCTTAAGATAAAAATAAATCAATTTCTTAGAGAAATATATGAAAATTCTATATGACAATGAAAGAAACTAATTCCTTAACAATTACCTCGAAATAAATACATATTTTAAATATATATCACTACAATAAATAAAGAACTCAGAGCCTAGCAGGCTTTCAACAGATATTTATTGAATTTAAAAAATAACAGGAATGTCGAGTTTCCTACAGCAGCAACACAAAAAGTCACTTAATGTGTAAAAAAGCTCAATAAAGTAGAATATATTTTACAAGAAAGCAAGTATATGAATAATTGTGTGACTTGATACAAAGAAAAAGTTTAGAGTATATCAAAGAATGAATGGACTACAGATCATTTAGGTAATCATTCTTAAAGTATTTCTGGATCATTTTATGAAAAATGAAACTGGCTCTTTATTGGTAACATGATCAAATTATAATAAAAGTTTACAAGACTTTTTAGTCTAAATTTTATACTTTTAAGCAGATACTTAGGTAGTTGGTGCAATTCTATGCACAATTTAAGGACGTATAAAATACTTAACTAACAAAAGAACTCAATGCTAGAGATTCAAGGAGTCTTGAAAAAGATATACTAAAAGCCTGAAGTCATATTAGATATTCTCTTTTAAAATGACTATGTGGGGACTTCCCTGGTGGTGCAGTGGTTAAAGAATCCGCCTGCCAATGCAGGGAACATGGGTTCGATCGCTGGTCTGGGAAGATCCCACAAGCCGCAACTAAGCCCGTGTGCCACAACTACTGAGCCTGTGCTCTAGAGCCCACGAGCCACAACTACTGAAGCCCGTGCGCCTAGAGCCCGTGCTCTGCAACAAGAGAAGCCACCGCAATGAGAAGCCCGCACACCGCAACGAAGAGTAGCCCCCCGATCGCCGCAACTAGAGAAAGCCCACGCACAGCAGCAAAGACCCAATGCAGCCAAAATTAAATAAATAAATTTATAAAATGACTATGTGTTACTTACAGAAAATGGTTATATTTTCAGAATTTAAGAAGAGTGCCTTTATTTTAATTAGTTAAAAAAAGGAGTTTGGGCTTCCCTGGTGACGCAGTGGTTGAGAGTCCGCCTGCCGATGCAGGGGACACGGGTTCGTGCCCCGGTCCGGGAAGATGCCACATGCTGCAGAGCATCTGGGCCCGTGAGCCATGGCCGCTGAGCCTGCGCGTCCGGAGCCTGTGCTCCGCAGCGGGAGAGGCCACAACAGTGAGAGGCCCGCGTACCGCACACACACACACACACACAAAAAAAGAAGTTTAATATTTAAGTATAACTTGGCATAGGGTAATTAAATTAATACTTTAAAATAAAGGGATGTGATTGCAAAGAAATTTCTTTTTATCATTATTAAATAGAACATAGCACATTATTCTCATAAATGTTAATCAAATTAATCAATGAATAATATTTATAACTAAATTTTGGGACTTGCTCAGTCACACATATATAGACTGAAGACACTCAAAATTACATCTCCAACTGTAATCTCTTCCCTAATCACTGGACTTAAATACATAATATATATTCAACTATCCTCCAATGGGTATAGTTGTATGTCCAAGGCATTTTAAACTTATATCTGAAACTTAACTGCTCCCCTCCTCTCAAACATGTTTCTTTACCAATCTTCTCTATCTCAGTAACTGGCAAGTTCTTTCTTCCAACTGCTCAAATTAACAACCTTGGAGTCATCCTTGACTCTGTCTCATATATATCAATGAATTATGATGGCTCTATCTTCAAATATATCCAGCATCTAATCACGTCTCATCACAGTCATCCCTACATCTCTGCTCCAAGCCACCATTACCTATTCTCAGGACTATTTAAAAGACTTTTTAAAATTTTTGTCTTTACCTTTTATGATCTCCTCTTCACAGAACAGCTAAAAGGATCATTTCAAAATGTAAATTAGATCATGTTACTTCCCTATTCAAAACCCTCTGTTAGCATCCTGTCTTATTCAGAATAGAAATCTAAACTTATTATCATTGCCTATATGATCTGGCTCCCTGCTAAACTTCAAACTTAGTATTCTACCTCTTATATTTACTCCAACCATAATAAGAACTTTATCATCTCAAGGCCTTTGCATTGTCTGTTCCCTTGGCCTGTTCTTCTCCCAGAAATACACATGATTGCTCACTTCATTCCCTAACCACTCTAATTAATTAAAATAGCTGCACCCACCCTCCCACATCATTTTTCTCTACCCTATCTAAACAGTTTTCAATATTTATCAATCACTGAAAATTATATTTGGCATTGACCTTTGACCTTGCTAAGTTAATCATTTCTATCATCCTTTCTACATTATCTCTTCTTCCTGCTATTTCTCTCTCTAAGCATTTTTAGGCTAAATAAACAGAAGTAGGACATTCAGTGTTGTCCACCAAACTTACTAAAATCATAAATATCAAAGAAAAACCTAATAGGCTCTTTATTGCACTGAAAAAAAAAGGGACAGATAACTTCTAATGATTAGATAATCATAGAGTCCTACAAAAGTTTGAAATATCTAAGTTGGAGGATAGGTCTTTGGTCCTAGCTTTGCTACTCTCCCTACCCATCATGACCCGTGAAAAAAAATTAGCTCATTCACTTGCAAATAATTGAAAATACATAATTAGAGATGACTTCCTTTAGCTTAGTTTATTCTGTCTTTATATACATCTGCATCATCCAATATGTAACTAATAGTCTCATTGGCTATTGAATGCTTGAAATATGACTAGTATGAACCGAGATGTGTGTAAATGTAATATACACACTAGATTTTTGAACTTAAAAAATGTAAATGATCTCAATAATCTTATATGATTACATATAAATCAATGAAATTAATATTCTGTAAGTACTGGGTTAAAGTATATAAATCAAATTAATTTCACTTTTTTATTCTTGTTCTTTTTTTGGTATGGTTACTACAAAATTTAAAATTGCATATATGGCTCATATTTGTAGTTCACATTATATCACTACTGGACAGATAATTCTTAGAGGGAATATAACAGATAAATCTTATCATTCCTAAAAGCTGGCTTAATTAGATTTAATTAAGAAAGATAAATGAGAGCATAAAGTTATCAATCACCAGTTTAGAAAAACACAGAAAGGGGTGTAACATAATCTGTATCCTAAGATTGGCTGATAAAGGCGATTGCTAACACTGAGTGCTTACTAGGTGCCTGGGATTGTGTAAGCTTTATCTCATTTAATACTCACAAAACCGCTCAGGACCAAAGTTATTTGCCGCATATTTTTCCATTTGGCATATCTGTCATTTGCCAAATATTAGCTTGTCTTTCTCTTTCATGTGGCTGTAGTCTACAAACTTGGGGATTTTTTACTCTAGTAGCTTCCCTTTCGTTTTGAGTAGAATTAATATTAAATAAATGTTAAAACATTAAAAAGTAAAAGTGGTTATGAAATGTATGTGTTCAGGAGAATACTGTGAGCAACAAGGTTAAGGTATAAAATAAACTGCTCATTAAGTGTGTACAGAGATATCATAGCCTCAATGAGGGACTGAATGGGACTCTAGTTCATTAACACCTTCCCTTGTCTTCACCTTGACTACTTAAGGCTTTATTGTCTAAAATAATGCCCTTGGTAAGGATTCAGGACAGACACCCTGTGTCTGGCTCTACATGCTGGCTCTACCCTAAGGCAATGGCGATCATTGGTAATCACACCGTGACTCAGTAACAGCTTGTGTATTGTCTTATTCCGCACATTCTCTCATTTGATTTCTGAATATCTATATTTTCTTACTTCTTACTTAAAATCTCCAGAAACTGTTCCAACACTGCTTTTCCTTACGAGATGAATATAAATGTTATTGTTTGTTTTGCCCTCTCTCTTTCCTTCCACACTATAATAAAATTAGACCCCCCCAACTGCAGTAGGAGTTTATACTTCATTTTGTTCTGACATCTCCATTTGTATGGGCCACCATGCGGAGGGGAAAGGGGGAACCTCATTAACTTTGAATTTCAAAGCTTCATGTAAACTACAAGTGTCCTATAAATCTATTCCTGCTACAGGAGACCCTAGCATACTCAAGGGATACTCTCTGAGACTTTCAAGAATTTTCAAAGTCAAGAATACTATTATAGTACATAATTACTTCTTTCAAAATTCAGTAATACAGAATGAAAAAAAAAAAGAAAAGTGGTTTCTTCAGACTCTTAACGGTCCTACAAACACAAGGCCAAAATCATGCATAAAGCTATTTGAGGGTTAAGAATTGCTACTTTCTTAGGTCTCTTTACTACTCACCAACATTATCAGTTGGCTATTTTCTGGGAAATATTTCACAGGGCAACAAAGTTTTCATCATGGAGTGTAGCTGTGTAGAAGATGATGAAGAGAGAACAATAAAAGCCCAAATTGAGATGGATGGCGAAGCTAAGTACAGCACACTAGCTTCAAAACATAACAGATTCAATTTCAGTTGTGGTAAATTACAAATTGTTAAATATTATTGTGCCTAAAGATTGCTAGCAAAATAATGAAGAGACTTTTGTAATGCCAAATAAAAGAATTACAAAAGCAGTTTAATCAAAAGTATACTGAGTATATTTGAATGCTAACTGACCATTACAGTATTCCCTAAAAAAAATATGGATCAAAATTTAGCCTGCAAAATTCAGAGCATCTGCCCTCATGACTTTCAATTTGTGGGACCCATCGGAAATCACTGGTTAATTTTCTCTGTTCATGGCACCTTAACATGAGAATTCTAACAAACTCTGCACCATCATCCACTAGGTCCATTACATTGCAGTCTTAGCTCTTCTTAAGAGCGTATATCTTTATGACGCCCACCAGGAATCCCCTAAGTGAATTTCATACATTCCATATAGCTTTTATTTCTCTGATACAGTAACGAATAATTTTATTGCATGTAACATAAACCATGAATTGAGTTGTATTTGGAAATCTTTGTTTTAAAAAATGTTTAATTTATACTATTGGTAAAAATAGTAGTTATTCGATACACAGTTAGCCTCTTTTCTATTCTACTTCCAGAAATAAGAGAATTCCCTTTCTCAGGTAAGTAAAAATGTAAAATGTATTCAACAGGTCCAATAAATTGGTGAGCTATTTATTAATGGTTTATGATAGAACCCCCAAAGGTCCATAAAGACAGCTTCCTATTTCCTCTTACAATCTCTTTCTCTGAGCACATGCACACAAACACACAAATTGTCAATTTAGTTCTGAGCTTAGCTACTTAATGATTTTTCCATTCATACAGATTATAAATTGGTAGAGGAATATGATGCTTCTTTCATTTAATTAAAGGAGTGTACTTTCAGAGCAAAATAAATGTTAACTAACATTATTTGTATTCCAGGGATTCATCTTCCACCCCTTCTAACTAACTTAAATGCCATGCTGTGTTTCTGGATTCATTAACAACTCCAGGCACATTTCTCTCCACTTGCCTCTGTCAACCCAGCAAGCTGTTCCTTCTGACTTTAAAGTGTGAATAGTTTTGCTTCGTCATCAGTTTTGTAGTCTGAAGGGAGACTTGGCTTACCTAAAAAGAATCCATACTTTCCAATGAAGACAACAGAATAGGGATGCTAATCACCACTTCCTTTTAAAATATGAGCATGCCTCATCCTCCAAAAAGAAAAAAGACAAGGGAACTTTCTTTTTTTGAAGGAATAAAGGCAAAATGTGAAAGAGATCTTCAAGCAGTATTAATTACATTTTGTAAGTTCAGAATATTAAAATTACACAACACTATTATCAGCTGAATTATTTATGCATTCAGACAATTATTCAGATCAGAAATTTAACAGTTCCAGTAATATTATCATGTTTCTAAACAAAAGTTCCCAAGTTACTCATCGTTTCTACAAAGTTACTTAGATAAAGCTCAATGTTGAGTGTAGGAGTACCACTTTGTGCTCCTCTTATTGGCTTTGCTTTCTAACAGGTTCTAATAGTTTTGGCAGTCCTGGTCTTACTTAGCTCCTGTGGCACAGAATCAGTCTTTCTTGCTTATCATATGGCTAACCCTGAAGAATCTTTTAACCTTAAACAATACAAAGTTGAGCTCAATTTAAAATGCAAGTATTACAGTGTTTCAAACATATCGCAAGACAACGTTCATTTCTAATTCACTTTGCAGACCTTCCTTTACCAGGTGGCATTCTGAATTCTGGTCAGCTTATGGCTCTACAGGGACATGGAAACATTTACTTATATTTAGAAGAATTATTTGATTTGCTAAAGCTACATTTCAAGTGAAAAGTTTAATGAGGAAAGAAATAGAGTGGAATAAAACTAATGTTTTTAAGGATTCTGTTAAATTGGGTTAATCATTTGAGTTAATGCTCCCTGGCTTTCTTCACTTTGTTCTAATCAGTGACTGAAGATGTTGTTTTAAATTTCTAAGTTTGTTTTATTTATTATGAATAAATTAAAATAGGTATAAATTTCTGAGGACTTAGGTGCTTGGCAGCATATGAAATATTTTCCTACAATATCTTCTTTGATCTCCCCCAGGAACATACTAGGTCCATTTTACAAGTGAGGAAAGAGAGGAACAGAGGTGAAGCAACATGTTCAGTGTCACTAAGTCCATACACTCAGGCTTTGCTGTCTATTGTCTATCATGCTTATTGTTCTGGATTACAAAGATTTTATTTATACCCCATTAGATAATGGACCTTAAAAATTACATTTATATTCCATAGCAATCACTAACCTCACTTTGAAAGTTGGAATTATGAAAGTATTTGATTATTGATTGTTTACCTAAACATAGTTTAAAACCAAAAAAGGGATTCTTTCAAGTTGCACCTTAAATTTTTCCCATTTTTTATTTCTGTGTAATTACAGAATAAATATATGCAGAGCCCTTACTTCATTATTTTTCCCTCCTCCTGCCCCAGGGTCATTATACTCAGCATGGCATGCATGTATCACATCACATATATGTATCAGAATACATATATGGTCATACGTAAACTTATAGTTTTGTTTTGTGATTTTTTAATAAATGGAAAAATGTGTATTTTGGTTTACAATTTGCTTTCTTCACTTAATAATATATCTTGAATACTTTTATTTTACAATACATCTACATCTGTCTCATTCTTTTAAAATGTAATTTGCAGCAACATGGATGGACCTAGTGAAGTAAGTCAGACAGAGAAAGACAAATATCATATGATATCGCTTATATGTGGACTCTAAAAAAAATGATACAAACGAATTTATACACAAAACAGAAATAGACCCACAGACATAGAAAACCAACTTATGGTTACCAAAGGGAAAGGTGGGGGAGGGGTAAATTAGGAATTTGGGATTAACATATACACACTACCATATATAAAATAGATTACCAGCAAGGAAGTTATAGCACAGGGAACTATACTCAATATTTTGTAATAATCTATAAGGGAAAAGAATCCGAAAAAATAGATATATATGTATGTATAACTGAATCACTTTGTTATACACCTGAAATTAACACAACATTGTAAATCAACTATACTTCAATAAAAAAATTAAAAAGTAAAAAATAAATAAAATAAAATGCATTATGGATATTCTTAGATTATATAATCATCTCCTATTAATAGATATCTATATTGCTTCCATATGTTCATTATTTGAAACAATGCAACAATTTTTATACTTATGAATGCACATACGGAGGGATTTCTAAGCCAGATAATGGTAAGTGGAATTGCCAGGTCAAAAAGTATTCATACAGGGTATAAGAGAACCTGTTTCCTCACACTTTTTGATTAACTTATTATCTTTCTTTTTTTCCCCATTTTTGCCCCTAGTGAATTAAAATATCGTATTTTAAAATTTGCATATTTGTGATTTTTAGTGAGATTAAGAAGTGTTTCACATATTTTTTTGTCATTTGTATTTCTGTAAATTTGCTATTCATATCATTTGTCCACTTTTCTGAGAGAGTGTTTACCTGTTCACTAGGTATTTTTAAGGAAGAGTCCTTATATCTGAGCTTAAAAACAAATGTTTCTTTATAATTTAATTGCCTAAAGATTAAGCTCTAGAGGTTATCCTCTGGAAAAAACTTGGATGTGATAGTTTGTTTCTGTATAGCCAGAATCACTCAAATATTTACCTGTTTCTGTCATTCCATTCTTCTCTTTAGTAAGTATACTTGCCAACAGATTCTAATTCCTAAGGCTTTTTCCTGGAAACAACAGCAATAACTTTTAAATCTAATGTCATTATGATGTGTACACTCTCAGAGAAGTCTAAAAATGTAAAAAGTTCTAGTGAATAATTTAGAAGTCCAATCTTTTCATTTAGGTAGCTCACTTAAGGGGGGGAGGTTGGAGAATACTCAGTCTCCAAGGAATTCTTGTTCTATAAAAAGTAAAATTTGTTTATTACACTTCTCTTGGCTCTGCCAGTCATGAGCTACTTAGCATAAAAATGAAGTTATGCTAAATCAAGTTGATAGTACTGGATAAATTCCAGAGTTCAATGTCTGTGTGTGTATAAAGATACGTTGATTCAAACTAAATAAATACCAAAAGCCTCTAAGTTACTTTTTGCATGGTTTTGAGGATGAAAAATAATTAAGAAGCTAGAGGTAATCCCAAGATTTTGCTGATAAGAGAATAAAACTTTGGCCTGAAATGCAGCTCCTTGAGGAATAAGGCAAAGAATGTAGCTTTTTGTAATGGCCTCCTATAATTAAGCTAATGTGGAAGCATTGAGACCTATCAGAATGTTTTTGGAGTACCAACTTATTAAAGAATCGCTGTTTCTGATCATCACACATACTCCTAATATATTTCAGCATGACTAGTATGCCAAGTTCTAAGCTAGAAACTTCCAAAAGATTAATTTACATTTTTAGAACATGTTTGAGTCTCTTTATCCCATTTTCCATCATTAAAACAAAAACACTATTAAAAATACTTAGAGATCTCTTTAAAATACTTTATGCATTAAAAAAAATGATCTGCTTTCCTGTGACTGATAGCAGATACAAATCTAAACTTCCACTAAAGGATGTTAAAAGATTTTTTTAAGGACAACAGAAAGATTATGAATATTTTCATCACATATGTGACATCTGGTATCTTCTTCATTCCAAGATCTATAAATGGCTTAAACTTTCATTTAACTTTGTAAAAAGCAACCTTAAGAAAGAAGCTAAACAACCAAAAGCATAATAGTTAATACAGCAACAGCTGTACAAGACTCAGTGGCCATGTAATTATATACCAGAGAAAAAGAGTTAACCTTAACTCAAGTTCAAAGTGAGAAAATCATAATTAGCCAATTTATTCATTTTTATTCTATAAAATCTTATCTTTAGTGGCTTGTATGAGTGTCTCAGTTATCTATTACTGCACAACAAATCACCCCAAGATTTAGTGGTTTAAAACAACACCATTTTATTATCTTCACCATTCTGTGAATCAACTAAGCTCAGCTCTATGGGATGTCATCTGGGTCTACAGCATCCAAGGTGGCACACTATGTGTCTGACACTTTGGTGGAGAATGCTGAGCTCTGCTGGGATGCTATGATGATTGAGCATCCCAATGGGCTCTTCAACAAGACAGCCAATTTTTGTACCTGGCAGCTCAGGGCTCTCCTAAAAAGCAAGGCAGAACCTCCGAAGACTTCTTCAGGCTTAGACCAGGAATTGTCTCAATGACACCTGTACTACATTTAGTTGGTTAAAGCAAATCACAAGGCTAGTGCAGATCCAGTGTGATAGAGGACTACAGAGAGACTTGAAGACCAGGATGTGTGGTTCATTGGGGGCTGTTAAGAGTATAGCTAAACGACTCCATGGTATTGTTGTCTTGGCCTCCATTTTGTTTGGCCAAGCAGCCTGTGAGGGGCTTAAACTAACATCAGCCCTTCATGTAAGCACGTGTCCTAGATGACAGCCTTCAGAGTCCCAAGCAAATGTAAGTTCCTGATATGACTTCCTCAAAGGCCCTTGTGACAAAGTCTCCTTTGCCTCCTAGGTCTTTCCCTTATGCACCCCACAGATAAGACCCCCATGGAGCTTACCAAACTTCACTTTTTTGGTTTGACCAATCCAGGATTAGATCAGAAACCCCAAAGCACCCCACTGGGACCCCAATAAAGGCATGTGCCCCAGTTCCTGCCAGGTCTCTCTGCTGCATCCTGCCTTGACCTCGCTATGTGGTCCCCCCAGGCTTGCCATGTACTTTCTCCAGGACCTGTGAGTAATAAATTTCTCAGTCTTAATTCTCTTGCAATCTTTTGTTGAACCTCAGCTCACCATCCAACTAGCTGAGACTCTACTTAACAAATGTTTATTTAATAAAGTCACAACAGGGGACATCTTTGGAAAGTAGCTACCACTGTTATTCCTCTGGCCAAAGATGATGCACATTCCTCCTGCTTTCAAAAAACACTCACAAAACTCCCTAAACCCTCAAAGTTGCATCCCATTTCAACATCAGGATCACACTTTAAATCCAGGATCACATAATGTAAATCAGATGCAGGTGCAATTGACGTTAGTCATGGGTACCTCTTCTTGATCTGTAGATCATGAAGTAAACAAGCTATGTGACCCCCACATACCCAACATACAATGGGGAGACAGGATCAGGAGAACTATAGTAGATACTTCCACTCAAAAAGAGGAGGAAAAATGGGAGTAACATATGGGTCACTGGTCTGAAAAAATTCTGAGATCCAGGCGAGCACAGTTGCCATTTCACTTTGCTCAGAAGGCAAATATGTTGATTGGGACCCAAATATGTTCCCTGGTGGTGGTCTTCTTGACTGCTGGCCCCATGCTCAGGACTCATGACACTACCCTCTGAGACATCGTCTTTCCTTAAGAAATGGTTCATGTTTGCCGCTGAGTAGTGTTCTCAGGCTCTTTCCTGCCAGGACAAAGTTTGAGGGCTCAAAAGCTTTTTTTGTTTTGAATAATTTGTTCCTTTCCGTCTAATCTGGTATAATTCTTTTCAAAACCTGTGGGTTTGTTATGTATAAATTATAATCAAATTCATTAGACAAAAATGATACTCATATATTTTCTAGGTGGGATCTTTACTTTGGATCAATTATGAGGATGCAGAGGCTCACAGCAGAGAGGGTCAAAGAGGCATATCCTCAAGATTCTTAGAAGTAATTTCTACTGAGAGGAAAACTGAGACACTCTTTTACAATTTCCTGAAGTCTCAAGAGAATTACAGTCACACCTTTGGTCTGATCTTGAATTGGAGGCCACAATACTTTACTAGCAGCACTCTGGGTTTGCCATTTTTCCCCTAAGAAAACAAAACTTTTAAGAATATTCCATCACCCCCCCAAATTATTTCACGTCTCTTTTTCAGTGAATGTCTCCCACCCCTGACAACATACGATCTGCTCTGTTCTGATAGATCAGTTTTCCCTTTCTAGAATTTTATATAAATTGGAATCATATTTACTCTCTAATGTCTGTCTTCTTTGGCTCAGCATAATGCTTTCGACATTCATTCACGCCTTTGCCTTCCTTTTCATTGCTGAGTAAGGTTTCATGGTGTGACTATACACCAATGTGTTTATCCATGCATCTGTGAAATAACATTAGATTGTTTCCAGTTTGGAGTTACAGTAAATAAAGACTCTATAAATATTCTTATACATATCTTTGTGTGGATATATATGTTTTCATTTCTCTTTGGTAAGTACCTTAAAATGGAACGGGTCTTATGGAAGATTTATATATAATTTTTTAAAAACATCTGTCATATAGTTTTCTAAAAAAGTTGTTTCACTTAATTCCCATCAGTAGTGTATGAGAGTTCCAGTTCCTCCACAAGCACATTAAAACTTGATATCATTAGTCTTTCTAACTTTAGCCATTTGGAAATTCATAGTGATTTAACTATTAATAATGATGATTTTAAGTGTAGAGCATTTTTTCATATATTTACCGACCATTTAAATGACTTCTTTTGTAAAATGTCTGGTCAAATCTTTTTCTCTCTCTTTTTTTTCAATTGTGTTTGTGTGTTTTATTGTTGAGTTGTAACTTTTTGGAATGTATAACAAATACGAACACTTTGTCAGCTATAAGAATCTCTAATATTTTCTTTCGGACTGGGGCTTTTCTTTTCATTTTCAATAGAGTATCTTTAAAGGAGAAGAAATTTTTAAATGTGAAGATTTTTTCCTTAAAATACAAAACAGAGAAAAGATATATGATAGCATAACCTAATAAGGACTAAATCATCATGCAAATAATTATGTTTTTAATAAAAATAATAAAAAACAACTTTGGCTCTTTCGAGAATAGCATGTTAATTTTCTTTTAGACTATGAACATTTATTTAGTGCTGGATCAAGAACTAGAAGGTGAGTGCTGCTTACCAGATGATGCATAAACACCACTGTGCTAGGGCTATGCTCTGTTACCCACAGATTCTTTGATATTGTGTATTCAATTAATAATTATTTACATGATAAAAGGGCTGGCTTTTTAAAAATATTACTTGAACTTTCTGAGTAGGATAATTCATTAAAAATTTCTCTTTTACTGTAGAGCATATGTGGAAAGGACACAGACATCCATGAGTTTTGCAATTGTCTCTGGAGGAGCAACTAGATTTCCTAGCATATTAATTATCAGAATCTATTTGTCATGAAATCAAGACTGTAGGAATGCTGTTTAATTTACTATTACAGAGGTGGGAACTTGACAAATACACAAATGCAAACACACTAATGGGGTGCTTTCCAGAATTTTGTTGAGTATGTACCTACACTGAATGTAGAAATTTCAATGCATTCTTAATGCTGGAGGAATTATTGAGGGAGTAAAATAATAATATATGTAATAAATAATATATGTAATAATAATTGAAATAATAATAATATAAGCTAATGATCCAAAGTAGCAAATCAGTTGGCACTGTATAACAAACAGAAGCAAATATAAAAGAAAAATGCTTTCTCACAATTTTCCCTATAGCACAGAATATAGGAAATGAATTTGAGACTAAATTAAGATTTAGAAATGAGAGAACTTTCCCTTTTTTAACTGCTTCTCACTCCCAATGGTGGATATTTGTATAACCAATGAATACATATTTCCATTCTTCTACTTTCAACCTGAGTTATTATATTTAAAATATATTTTCTGTAGATAATAGTTGGGTCTTTATTTTTTATTATCTGAGAATTTCTGCCTTTTATTGGCATGTATACCCATTTACATTTAATATGTTTATTGATTATCATCTCTTTCTAGGAATCTAATTATCAGATAAAATTTGAAAATTTCTTACATGTTTAAACTTTTTTAATTTGCCAGCACCTTTACATAGAACAGGCAGAATGCTAATGGTATACCAAGACAGTGATCTTTTTTGTCTTATATAAATCATTTTTTCTTTGAAACAAAATCACCAGAGTATAAGGTTTCACTTTCTATATTGTACAGAGCATGCAGTTGCATTTTATTTTTAGTAAGTTACAGAAGGCAGTACTTCATCTAACCAGATTAGTTTTTTCTTTCTTTCTTTCTTTTTTGCTTCTCTCCACCTTTATTAAAGTATAATTGGTATACAAAAAGCTGCACATAATCAATACATACAACTTGATGAGTGTGACATAGGTATACACTCGTGTTACTATTACCACAATGACGGTAGTAAACATATTCATCATCTCTGAAAGTTTCCTTGTGACCCTTTGTTTTTGTTGCTGTTTTGTGTTAAGAACACTTAACATGATATCTACCCTCTTAACACATTTTTAAGTAAACAATACCTTATTAACTATAGGCACTATGTTGTACATTAATCTCTGGAGTTTGCTCATCTGTTTTAACATTTATCCATTGAGCAACTCCCCATATCCCTCTACCCCATCACTGGGTAACTACTGTTCTATTATCTACTTCTATATACTTAACTACTTTAGATGCCTCAATAAGAGAAAGCAAGAGTATTTGTCCTTCTGTGACTCACTTATTTCACTTTGTATGTCTTTCAGGTCCATCCATGTTGTCACAAATTCATGTATTTCCTTCTATTTAAGGCTGAATAATATTGCATGGTATGTATGTATCTTCTTTATCCATTCATCTGTCAATGGATATTTGGATTGTTTCCACATCATGGTTATTAAGATTGCAACAAAAATGGGAATGCACATATCTCTGTAACAGCCTGATTTCATTTTCTTTGGATATATACCCAGAAGTGAAATTGCTGGATCATATGGTAGTTCTATTTTCAATTTTTTGAGGAAACTCCATAATGTTTTCCATAGCAGCTACATTTTCACTATAATGTACAAGGGCTCCAATGTCTCCACAACTTCAACAATATGTAATATTTTTTCTTTTTTATAATAGTCATCCTAATAAGTGTGAGATGATATCCCATTGTAATTTTGATTGGCATTTTCATGATGATCAGTGATGTGAGCACCTCTTTGTATACCTATTGACTATTTGCATGTCTTCTGTGGAAAAATGTCTACTCAAGTCCTTTGCCCATTTTTAAAATCAAGTCCTTTTTTTTTTTTTTTTAACTATTGAGTTGTTGGAGTTCCTTATATATTTTGGAAATTAAGCTCTTATCAGATATATAGCTTGCAAACATTTTCTCCCATTCCATAAGTTGCCTCTTCACTATGTAGAAAGTTTTCTTTGCTACGCAGATGCTTTTTAGTTTAATGCAGTCTCACTTTTTTGTGTGTCTATTTTTGCTTTTGTTGCCTGTGCCTTTGGTATCGTATCTAAGAAATCATTGCCAAAACTAATGTCAAGAAGCTTTTCCTCCATGCTTTCTCTTTGGAGTTTCAGATCTTACATGTAAGTCTTTAATCCAGTTTGAGTTAATTTTTGTGTATGGTAAAAGCTAAGAGTCCAATTTAATTTTTGCATGTAGATACACAGTTTTCCCAGCACCATATATTGACAAGTAGGCAACCTTGCCCACTTTCCAGATCTTGGAGAAAAAGCTTTCAGTTTTCACCACTGAGTATGTTAGCTATGGGCTTTTCATTTATGGTCTTTTTTGTGTTAAGTTCTGACTATACTTAATTTTTTGAGAATTTTGTCATAAAAGGGTCTTGAATATTGCCAATGCTTTTTCTGCAACAACTGATATGATTATGCAACTTTTGTCCTTCATTTTGTTAATATGGTGTATCACATTGATTGGTTTGCATATGTTGACCCATTCTGGCATTCCAGGGATAAATCCCACTTGGTCATGGTACATGACCCTTTTAAAGTGCTGTTTAATTTGGTGTGCTAATACTTTATTGAGGCTTTTGGCATTCATGTTCATCCGGGATATTTACCTGTAGTTTTCTCTCCTTGTGGTATCTTTGTCTGGCTTTAGTATCATGGTGATGCTGGCCTCATAAAATGTGTCTGGAGGTGTTCTCTCTTCTATTTTTTGGAAGAGTTTAAGAAGGATTAGTATGAATACTTCTTTATTTATTTTTAATTAATTAAATTTATTTATTTATTTTTGGCTGCATTGGGTCTTTGTTGCTGCGTGCAGGCTTTCTCTAGTTGCGGTGAGTGGGGGCTACTCTTCATTGCAGTGCGCGGACTTCTCATTGCGGTGGCTTATCTTGTTGCAGAGCACAGGCTCTAGGCACACGGGCTTCAGTAGTTGTAGCACACGGGCTCAGTAGTTGTGGCTCACAGGCTCTAGAGCACAGGCTCAGTAGTTGTGGTGCACAGGCTTAGTTGTTCTGTGGCATGTGGGATCTTCCCAGGCCAGGGTTCAAACCTGTGTCCCCTGCATTGGCAGGCAGATTCTTAACCACTGTGCCATCAGGGAAGACCCCAATACTTCTTTAAATGTTTGGTAAATTCACCTGCAAAGCCATCCTTGGCTAGTCCTTGCTTTTCTTTGTTGGAAGGTTTTTGATTACTGATGCAATCTCCTTATTTGTTATTGGGTTGTTCAGGCTTTCTATTTGTTTTGATTCAGTGTTAGTAAGTTGTATGTTTCTAGGAATTTAATTGCCCAGTTTGTTGGTTTATAATTGCTCATAATAGTCCCTTATGATATTTTTATTTCAGTGGCATCATTTGTAATATCTTCTCTTTTATTTCTGATTTTATTTGAGCAATCACTCATTTTTTCTTAGTCTAGCTAAGGGTTCATCAATTTTGTTTATCTTTTCAAAAAACCAATTCTTAGTTTTATTGATTTTTTGTATGTCTTCCTATTCTCTGTTTAATTTATTTCTGCTCTAATCTTTATTATTTTCTTCTTTGTGCTAATTTTGGCTTAGTTGGTCTTTTTTATAGTTTCTTGAGGTATAAAATTGAGTGGTTTATTTGAGATTTTCCTTTTTTAGTGTAGGTGTTTTTAAACTTCCCTCTCAGTATTGCTCTTGCTGTATCTCATTTTGGTGTGCTTTCATTTTTGTCTAAGATATTTTCTAATTTCTCTTTTAATTTATTTTTGACCCAATAGTTGTTCAAGAGTATATTGCTTAATTTCCACTAATTTGTGAGATTTTCCAATTTCCTTTTGTTATTGATTTCCAGTTTATTTCCATTGTGATAAGAAAATATACTTGAGATAATTTCAATCTTCTTAAATTTGTTAAGACTTGCTTTGTGACCTAGCATGTGATCTTTCTTAGAGAATGTTCCATGTGCATTTGAAAAGAATGTGTAGTCTGCTTGCTGTTGGGTGAAAAGTTCTGTGTATGTCTGTTAGGTCCATTTGGTGTTTAGTGGTGTTCAAGTCCTGTTTCCTTAGTGATTTTCTGTCTGGGTAATCTATCTATTATTGAAAGTGGGTTATTTAAGTCTCCTATTATCATTGTATTGCTGTCTATTGCTACTGTCAGATCTGCCAATGTTTGCTTTATATATTTAGATGCTCTGATGTTGGGTATATATATATATTTAAAATTGTTTTGTCTTCTTGTTTAACTGATTTTTTATCATTATGTAATGATCTTCTTTGTCTCTCTTGTGACAATTTTTTACTTAATGTCTAATTTTTTGATATATAAGCTCAGATAAATATATCTATCTGATATAAATATAGTCACCTCTGCTCTCTTTGGTTCCAATTTGCATGGAATATCTTTTTCCATCCCTTCATTTTTAGTGTGCCCCTCTGATGGCTGCAAAGTGACTGGTTTTTAAGTCGACCACAGAGATGAGCAGAGGAGAAAGGGACTAAAGCCAATTTGGGATGAATTTTTTGGTACTAACAACTAAAAGAGTCTAATTATCATAGGGTTTACCTATGAAAGCATTTTTCTTTCCAAACCGTCAAATAGCAAAGCAGTCACACAATATCAACATATATATATAATATCCATGGTACACATGAAAAGATTACATGAAAGTAAAAATGATTATATTAAAAATGTTGATTCTTAAGAAATAATTTTTTTTTCAGAATGATATATAATTAAAAAGTTTTGTGTGAAGTGTATTTATCTCCCCTAGATCTGATTTGATGTAATCTTTAACATATAAAAATAGTTCAAAAATTTAATAAGTAAAATATCTCAGTTGAGTCTTAAAGATGAAGAACATCTGGTAAACAAACATAGGCATCTTTGCTTGCTTATTCAAAAATCAGAGCCTTGAGAATACTGACTAAAAATGTACATCCCAAAGGAAAACATGAAATGAATATTTACATGACTATTATGCTCAATATATTTATAAAATAGAGAGCAACTAACTGATGATTTTTCATAGATAATTATTATTGCTAAATATTCCAAATTATCCATTTTGATTGTATATTAAACCCATTCATGTAATTCGAATTTACTTTCTCTGACAGGCTCAAGTTTGCTGACATTTAAGTCACTGAAAGAGCCCCATCTTCTAACATCTACTCACCCTTGGGAGGAGATCTCTTAAGGAAGCATCTTTGTTTGTCATTAAAATATTTCATAAAAACTTAATGACTTGATAAGCTAGGTATCTCATAAAATATTATAAATTTTATATTTTCATCTTGAGACAATCCTCTCAAAAAGTACAATTTTGTAAATCACATTGGAAAAAAGTACATAAAAAATGTAACAGGCTTATTTTTCTGAAGTAAAAAAAGGCGTAAGTACCCTGTTTTAGTGTGATTTTTCAGCCTACATATTTGAACAGTAAGTATAATCATAATATCTCCAACAGGTTGGCCATCTATTATTGTTTCAGAAAGCTTTAGGGAATATTCAATGTAATGGAATGTAAAACATTAGCAACTGCTGTGGTCTGAAACTTTGTATAATATAATCCATAAATCTATCTACCCAGATAAACGAATTCAGAAAAAATAAAATGTGATTATATTGTAAATATAAAACCAAAATTTCAAAAAGGATAAGTTTGTTAATATCTGAACTTATATATTTAAAATGAATGTAACTGATCTTGTTGGTCAGTGTTTATTGGGTGTTATGTGCCAAGTACTATTCTCAGTGCTTTTCCTCAATGGATTTGCCTAATACTCACAACAACTTTTCTGAGGCATGTTATTATCCCTGTTTCACAAATGTGAAAACTGAGGGGAAAATGATATTAACTAATTTGCCCAAGATCAACAGTTAGGAATTGTGGACTAAGGACCTCCAAACTGCACTCATCGAAAAAAGCAATGAACACTGGCAAAAATCATCAGAATCAACTTTCTAAGAACTCTAGAGATTAATTAAATATTTTGCAAGAATCCAAGAAGTCATTATTCAAGAAAAATAACTGAATCTTGATGAGAACAGTGTGCTTTGTAGGGTCTTGACTTGCTTTAGTCCTATTTCTCTCTCCCCAGCTCTGTTGTAGCCTTGAAAACCAGCAGCCTTGCAATCACAGTAGATGTGAAAGCCAGCAACCTTACAGCCAGCAGAGTGGCACACTGGGTTTTGAGTTCCTCAAAAAATTAAAAATAGAACTACCATATGATCCAGTAATACCACTTATAGATATGTATCCAAAAGAATTGAAATCAGGATCTCAAAGAGATATATGCACTCACATATCCATTGTAACACTATTCATAATAGCCAAGATGTGAAAACAAGCTAAATGTCCAATGATAGATGAATGGATAAAGAAAATATGGTCTATACATAGAGTGGAATACTGTTCAGCCTTAAAAAAGAAGGAAATCCTATGAAATTGTGACAACATGGATGGACCTGAGAAACATTATGCTTAGGGAAATGTCAGGCACAGAAGGACATGCACCTCATTATTCTACGTTTATGAAGTATCTGAAGTAATCAAATTCATAGAATCAGAGTGGAAAGGTGGTTGCTAGTGGAAGGAGAGGGAAATGGGAATTACTAATCAATGGACATAAGTTTCAGTCAAGCCAGATGAATTAGTTCTGGAGATCTGCTGTATGATATAGCACCTATATGCAACAAGTTTGTATTATACACTTAAAAATATGTTAATAGGAAGCCCTCTTAAGTTTTCTTTCCACAATAAAGCAATTTTTTTTAAAAAAGGAAAAAGCCTCATTCTTAGAGCATTACCACTATTACACCAATCTGGCAGCTCTCTGGAAAAGCTCCTTTTGTAGGACTTGCCATTCTTTGACCTGACTCCACACACTCTCTAGGAATAGCCCTATCACTAGGACTTTTACTGAAAACAACCATCAGCAATTATTCAGCATTTCATCTTCTTGAAGCTGTGATACCCATTGTGGCAATCAAAATATAAGATATCAGGTTATCCCTTTCATATTCTAAGTCTCCTACCTTTCTTGTTTCATTTACCTCTGGCTCTCTCCATCACCCTTGCATGCAGATACACACACATACACACAAACACATGTATACCATACATACCACATCACCTTCTTTTAACCAGAAAGCAAAAACCTTGCATAGTTACTCATGCAAAAAAAAAAAAAGCTCCAGAGATCACCAATCCACCGAGTATGCCAGCAAGACACTCTGATGCACTCATGTCACCATGTTCTTTATATGACATCATATCTATACTTAAACATATTATGTTTCAGTGAAATTTAAACTCATCATCACAGCCAGGGAAATGTTTTCACCTATCCATCTGAACAGTCCTGCAAGTATGTGTGTGTGAAGAACTCGATATGCATACACACATTATTTCTGGGATCACTTTTTTGAATGTATCATAGAGAACAAATGACACAGAATATCTTGACAACTAATATCATAAAATGACTCTCATTCCTCATCAATACAAACATCACTGTGGCATGAGCCTCATGAAGGGAACACATCAGTGTTTAATCTGAAATTGTGATGGGTCTGAGACATTACTTATAAGATGAGAAGTCAGACTACCAATGTGATAGGTGGGTAGATAGGTAAATGGTAGGTAAATGGATAGATAGGTAGGGAGGTAGATAGATCAATCAATTGATCGATCAATAGATAGATAGATAGATAGATAGACAGATAGACAGACAGATATCCTGACAGGAAATACAAAGTCTACGGATCAGAACACAGTTTATCATTTACAGAGCATCTTAGTACTGGCAAGGCTATAGCAACATGATATTACCCTACACATACAGAGGGATTGTACCACAGACTCACAAAAGCGTGACACTCAGAGATTTGGCTGGCACAGTGGTCCATCCTCCCCTCTGAATAGGGAGAGACTTTTACTCTGGGATATAAGTGAATATGTACAGGAAAGAGAAGTCTCATAATCCCTCTGAAGCAATATACTACCTCTGTATTCCAGGACATGGTTGTTCTTCAATCATCCTTTAACCAAGTTTGCCATTGGTCTTTCCTCAGAAAGTCTGGACCCTGTGGTAGCACAATAGCATTCACAGAGAATTGCCTTCCAGTAACCAGATCTAGGGATTGAGGCTAAACAGTCTAGCGACCTTTCCTGATTTATTCTACAACTCTCTATTATTGAATAATAAAAGTTTAGGAGACTAATGTAAAGGGAAAAAAGGTAAAATGCTGTCTTCATCATTATTGACATTTTCATGAAAGAAATCAGTGATATTCATAATTATTGTCTTAGTCTGAACTACATGAACTTTTTTGAGAGTAATCATTTACTGGCTGTAACATGGTACTAAAATATATTTTTAGACTGTAGTATCCTAATTGAAAATAAGTTCTTTTTACATTTTATTCCTATGTCTTTTCTTGAAGAGATACAACAAAAATGATCACGTCAGCAGAGATTCTCCCTTTTTATCACTGAATAGACAATACATTTTTGTATGTTATAAATTCTGTTCAGATAAGGTTACCTCACTTAATCCTCATTACCCTCTACCTGCTTGCCCAGAATATGGCAAAATATTAGAGAAATAAAATTGACTTTATTTATTTTGATATAGTAAAAATATTTTCAAATAAATTTCAGAAGTATAATTAAATGGTCATAATATCTAGATCACACTGTAGAAACAAACTTTGGTGTCTTGAGCACTGCTGATGTTAATAATTTGGGCCCACTCAGGGCCATAGTGATTCTTTTAAAGCATAAGTCGTATCATACCACATCTCTGCTCCAAACCCTTTGGTGGTTCCCTATCTCAGTCACAGGAAAAAAAAAAGAGTCCTTTCGATAGCCTGTAATAACATACATGGCCTGACCATCCTGGGTTACGGTTGTTTCTGTTTGTTTGTTGTTTGTTTTGTTTTGCTTTGTTATACCTACATATTCCAACCGATAGACAGTTTGATAAATAATTGAGTATGATTAGCATGTAGTTTAGAAATAAGTCCTAAAGTTATTTAGCTTTGCACTGAAACTACATGAGTTCTGTATATAATTCAAGTGTTTTTCTCTGGTAGATATTTCAAGTGCCTTGAAAATTTGTTCTCTTGTTCAACCCTAGACAAAGACTTATTTAGCCTCTTTTGAGGATAGTCATACACTCATTTGAATTATGGCATTTGGTGCACAGACTATGCCGGTCTAACAAAGGAGATATGTATATCAATATTAATTTTAGCAAGTAGTAAAATAAAAAATAAAATGCTAAGGAATTCCAAGGAAACTATGGCCAAGATAACTTCATTACTTGGTCTGAACTGGAAAATTCTCCTAAGTAAAGTGAGGAATACCCAGAAACTTAGATCTGCTCTCTCTCAGAGGAAGATAGAACAGAATTAGAGAGTCATTAATTTTATAAAGTTCAAAGAAAAGTTGGTAGCAACGCCAATATACAATCCAAGTGTATTGGCTTACCACAGTCTTTGTTCTTCTGGTTAGCACACAGAACTACAGGAACAGTGCAGATCCAAAGAGGACAATGGTTTACAACATCCCTCCCTCCAACAATGTGTAGCAACAGCATTTTTATATAAAAACAAATATGTGCTTGCTTCTAAATTTAAGTTACTGATGTACCTCATCACAATGCCTTTTACCTAAAGGATATAACTTTATTTCAAATCATGAAATTTGCATATAAAACAACTGAAATTGAGCTTTTAGGTGAGGCCATAGTAAGTCCCTTTCGATATGTTAATTTTTAGACGTGTTATTTTTTAGGATTTTGTCGTTACAATCACCCTGCGATGAAGGTACTATTGCTCTGTTTTGCCAATGATGGAAAAATCAACATGGATTCCATGCAAGGAACAATACAGCAAAAAACTGATAGAGTCATTCATACACTAACTTTCCAGGAGGCATCATGGGAACATAAGAAGCACAGGGGCTCTGCTGACGGGAGAGCAGGGAGAAAGGCTCACCCTGACACTGACTGCAAACTGGGAACCTTGGGCAAGTCTCCTTAGCTATAAAATGGTGATGATGGTACCTATATCACAAGGTTGTGTTATAGGGGTCAAATGAGACGGAGTACACAAAACCACTTTGTGTTATTATTATAGTTGCTAGGAAAGACACAACTTGAAAGTTATGTAACATATTTATCGATAACCTAATGTTAGGAAAATTCTGAGAACCATCATTCTGAGTTGTTCCTGGCTCTCTCAAAATGCTTCTCATTCTGAACTATTCCCTGAAAAGCCTATGTTGCCAATCAAATCTGAATTACTGCTTACCTCTACAGACCACTCTCTTGAACACTGATTACCTTTAACCATGACTCAAGATTTAGTTTTCATAATAGGAAATAACAGTTGTACTGAGTGGTCTGGCAGGGCTTTATAGGACAGCTTCAATCAGGCTGACATGTGCTTTTGTTAACCATATTTCCTGTAGCTGCACAGACAATGAGAAATCTACTTCTGTGAGCTGAACCAATTATAACTAAGCAAGTATACTTTTTCCCTGCCCTGGTCATGATGTTAAATGTTTGATTAGGAAGGTCTTGTGCTTTTAGCTAAATGGGAGTAAATTTCTTTCCATCTGCAAGAACAAGCTATTTCTGCCTTTCACTCCATAGCCTCTTAGTGTCTTAATTCTGGTCTCTCAACGCCAAATAAAGTCACAAATGTAACACCCTTGAGATGGGGAAAACAATATTGTTATATTCCTTTGAAAACAAATTAAGTTAGCATCTGGAAGGACTAGGCTGCACCATTGCACAGAATCAGATGCACTGCATGATCTAGGTGAGAACAGAGACAAGTTACACACAAAGAATGGATTCTAGTGGGCAACATGGGGATGGAATTGGTAGCCCTAGAAAGGAATCTCAAGAAGGGTGTCAAATACAGGGAAACTTTAAGATGAAGCAGATAAAAAGGTGATGGAGATATTGCTGTATGAATGTCTAATGGAGTGACACAACCACAATAAAACAGGTTTTGGAAGTGCAGGACTGAAATAGGGAAGGGTGGTTCTGAAAAAGGCAGCTCCTGGGAAAATCTTCCCAGAGAAGTACAAAAAGAGAAAAGAGAAAACAGGGGCCAAATCTTACTAAATGCAGAATTAATAAGCCCAAACAGGCCCCATTAAATCAAGCATTCCAGATAAGGGCTTCTCTTATAGGCAATGTCACCAGGGAGACCACCATCCCCCCAAAATACCATAAGCTTATTTTTGGATACTTCAGTTTCTTCTCTTTAAAATTATTTACGAATGGCAAAGCAACCTGTTGATATTTCATGGAACTCAAATGAAGATTTTCAGTTACTTTTAACTCTTTACTGACCAGTGTATAAATATGGAATCAGAGATTTGTAGAATACTTCAGCTCAAAGAAATGGTACTGATTATTTGCTCCAACCTTATTGTACAGTCAAGGATGCTAAGATTATCCCAGATCACATGACAAATTAGTAACAGAGCCAGGACAAGAATCATGTTCTCCTAATTTCCAGGTTTTTTTTTGTTTTTTTAAATCATAGCCATCTAAGATTAAATTTTCAATATTTTAAAAAGAGAATTATGCCCATATAAAGTCCAAGAGAAGAAAATTATGTTATTAAGAGAACCCAGGTAGAAATAAGCTAAATTTAAAAGGTCAGCAGTAGAGAAGTTATCAGATGAAGATTCCTTATTGAAAGTAAGAGGGAAAAATGCAACCCAGAAGACATATTTTTGGCTTTGCACTCGAAATACTTCTAGAACTCACCATTTCTTATTACCTCCATTGCTACCACCCTGGTTCAGGACAGCATTATGGAGGCATGTCCCCCAGTTGCTCTCCCTGCTTCCATCCTTGCTCCCTTACTGTCTGACAGCATCACAAAAGTCAGAATGAGTTTAAAATGTTGTCAGTTTATGTCATTCCCCTACTCAATCCTCCAATTGTATCATGTTCCATGAAAAGTTGAGTGAAAAATTGCTTTATTGTGGTAAGAACACTTAACAAGAGGGCTACCTATTAACATATTTTTAAGTGTATAATACAAACTTGTTGCATATAGGTGCTATATCATACAGCAGATCTCCAGAACTAATTCATCTGGCTTAACTGAAACTTATGTCCATTGATTAGTAATTCCCATTTCCCCCTCCTTCCACTAGCAACCACCTTTCCACTCTGATTCTATGAATTTGATTACTTCAGATACTTCATAAACGTAGAATAATGAGGTGCATGTCCTTCTGTGCCTGACATTTCCCTAAGCATAACGTTTTTCAGGTCCATCCATGGGCAGTTATTCTCTGAGTTTCAGTTTCCTTGTCTATAAATTAGGAATAAGAGTAACACTCATAGGGACACTTAAAGGATTTAATGAGAATTAATTAGCTATTTGGAATTTAGTAAGTCCCCAATGAATAGTTGTTAAAAAAAATAAAAATAATAAAATTCCATTTTCAAAGATTGGGAACTCAGGAAAGAATCAAGTCTTTGCAAACTACAAATTCAGTATGGCTGAAGTGTAAATGTGAGGCAAGGTACGGAGAGGAGGAAGGCTTTAGAAATAAAGGTGATAAAAAATTCAAAGGAAAACCACAGAGAGCAGAAGAGTTACTCAGTAAGATTTTCCCTTTACAATGATCAGTGTATCAGTGATTTGTATAATATATTTGAATATAGTGTGACCAGAAATAAAGGTTACTATATTTACTATAAAAAAAATCTGCATACAAGTGGATGCACTCAATTCAAACGTGTGTTGTTCAAGAATCAAATGTAGTTAAAAGATGGTCTCAATAATCCATACAAGAAATGATGAAGACCTGAAGTAAGGCGGTATTTGTTTAAGAGATATTAAAGAAGTAGAATCTATAGAATTTAATGATTGAAAAGTGGGAAGATGAAAAAAAAACAATTGTTCCTAGGTGTCTGGTTTAGGCTACTCAGTAGATGGTAGTGGCATTTGGAAAGATAAGAAATACAGAAGGAGGATTAAATGTAATTAATGTTTTTAAAGACAGTATAGTAGTCGTTGTATTGTTCACTAGTATCAGGTTTCCTTCTACTTCCAAGAATAAGGGAAGGTTACACTTTCTCACCCCAATTAGACATGGACTATACTTTTCTTTGGCTAATTAAGTGTGTGCAGTGGATAGAGCTAGAGCTAGAGATCTCTCATCAGTGCCTTATTCCCAGGTCACCATTCTCTAGCTTCCTTTATTTACACAGTGACAACCCGCCATGTTCCAGAAAAGGAGCCTCCATCAGAGAGGTTCCTTAATAGAGGATGCCGTGTTTCAGAAAATTTTCCTTTGACAATTTACAGTCCCATGAAACTTTAAGTTATGTACAAATTAAGTACATGGATGATTTCTACAATTTTTTGTGAAGAAAAATAAAAGCATCAATCAGTCGTAGTTTGAATTTTGATTCTAAAATCACAAGTACTTTCAATGGCATTGAGTCTCTTTAAATATTGTCCGTTATTTCTACCTGAAGGGTAATAATCCATACTTTTGGTCTTGGAAAGTTACACAGTGTTGATGAGCCTTAATCACCTGTAGAATTGAGATAATAATTTTGGGACTACCTTCACTGGATTTTTGTGAGAATTAAATGAGTCCATACAATGTAAAAAAGTTCAGAATGGTGACTAATTCATTGTAAGCATTTAGTTAATAAAGTTCTCCAAGTGTTTATTTTTAGGCTTTTTATGTACTGCTTTTGTCCCTTATATGCTGGACTTCCTCACAGAAGTCCATCTTTTTTTCTCATAACCTACACACTCTCCAGCTTCATATAATCCTCTCACAGAACTTCATTTACCATTTATATTTGCTGACACTTGAATCATCAACTTCAGCCTGGAATTCTTTCCCAAGCTACAGACCGTTGTTAACTTCACACCAGACACCCCATCTCAGACATCTCACAGATATTTCTAACTGAGCATACTTTAAGATAAACTCTCACCTTTTCCCTGCAAAACCATCCTTCTACCTATGTCCTGCGTTCCTGAGTTAATGAATTTCATCACCATCCACTCTGATGCGTATGTCAGAAGTCTGGATATTTTCCTTACCCAGTGCCTTTCTTATTCCCTACGTTTCAACAATCACACATCTTACAGATAGCATCGCCTAAAATTCTCTTGAATATTTCTCTTTCAATCACAGAGGCAATCATCTTCCATCTCTTATATTAGTACTTTAGCTTTCTAAATGGTCTCCCTGCTTCTATTTGATTGGATTATTTGCTTTATAGTTAGAGTGTTTTTCTAAAATAGACATTTGAATAACTTTATTGAGGTATAATTGATGTTGTCACCATTATAAGTGTACAATTCAATGAATTTAATAAATTTATAGTTGTGCAACTATTGCCACAATCCAGTTTTAGAACTTTTTCATCACCCAGAAAGTTCCCCCATGCTGCCTGTTTGCATTTCATCACTACTCCTATCCCCCATCCTAGGCAACCACTTCTCTGTTTTCTGTCTCTATAAACTTGCCTTTTCTAGATGTTTTGTATCTAAAATAGAAATTTTATTGTATTTCCCAACTGGAAACCCTACAATAGCCTCCATTTTTTCTCTTTAGAATGTCCAAATTCCTTAAAAAACAGAGCAGTTTAGAAAGGACCAGTCTTTTTTTCTTAAATATGGAATACAACTGATTTTGGTTTTCTTCATTTTTTGGTATACTAAAACAATGAAATGCAGTATTCCTTTTTAACAGTTAGGAGGATAAGGAGAAAACGAGAACTAGTTTGTTTCAAGTGCTAAGATAAACATTTAAGCTGTGGGTTTCATGGGGCACCAAAGTTTATTGTCAAAGAAGAGGTGAAAGTAACAAAAAAAGTACCTCTTGGAAAAACAGAAAAAAATAAATGATTAAAGGGAGGAAAAATCAGGAATGGTGGGTGAGATCTCCAAGAACATGGTAACAAGCCCTAGGAAATTAGCTAAGAAGAGAGAGGTCCACAATCATGTAATCACCTGATGGTGGAACCAGGTAATAGATAGGTCGAGTAACATGAAAACTGAGTTCTGTCCATTGGGAAAGCATGGTGTGGCAGGAAAACTAATAAGTCGGTATTGAGAAAGTCTCATTCTCCATCTGAAACAGAGTGATTAAGAAGTGAACTGAATAAATTGTGAACCCTGAGCTAAGAAATTAGGTAATGATCCACTTTTTACGTCTGACCCTCTTTGGTCTTCTACTCTCATATTAATCACTTTTTTGCTACAGCCATTTTAAGCGTCTCCTAGATCCTGATAAGGTTATGTCTCCATACTATTGCCAACACAGGATGTTCCTTCTGGCTAGATCACACTAAACATCACTTTACATCTGACTATTCCTACTTGTCTAAACTTACATATTTCAACCCAGACATTAAATATCATTTTCTGAGCTCAATCCCACATTTCAATAGGAAATCTTAATAAGCTGTCTTCCAAATCCCTATACTGGCCCCTTAATAGGACTCTTCTCTCCAGTTTCCATACTGTAATTGTCTGTTTTCCTGTGTCTAATACATTAGACAGAAAGTCCACTGAGCACAGATACTGCATTTCATTCACCTAATGTGTCTCCAGTGCTTATCACAGCAAATGGCACATAACTGTGGCTTTGTATCTATGGAACTAAAATAAGTGTAAACAATTACAATAATTATTTTTAACATTTAAAAATAATTATTGATATAAATAATTTAAAAGCATTGTATGTACAATGCACAATTAGAGTAACATTTAAAGAAATGCAAGCCAATAGATTTTTAAATCTTTCTCCTCAATCTTTTATTGCAATTATATAGTTCTAGTTTTCCTCTATGTATCAGTAATGTGCTTTGATTTTTCTTGGCTTATTAAGAATGTTTCCATTATTCTGAGATCCTTTACCCATTAATCCTTATTAGTCTTTTTCCTTTTATAGGTCCATAGCTCCCTTAATGAAGAAAAGGCTTCTTGTTCTCTCTGGATCTGTGTTATCACTGACTTGATGGGAAATTTCAAAATTACTAGTCCTAGACCTAGTCTTAGTTCTAGCTCCTGAAGTTTATTTCAGTTCTAGTTCCTGAAGTTTATTTCAGTCTTAGTTCTAGTTCCTGAAGTCAGTGTTATCACTGACTTGATGGGAAATTTCAGAATTACTAGTCCTAGTCTTAGTTCTAGTTCCTGAAGTTTATTTCAGCTAAACCTGAATTGTTACTGAAGAACTTTCTGCTGATGCTGGAAATGGCCTTAGACCTTCCCTAAAATTCTAACTTCTCAGATAATTCAAGGTATTCTCCAGCTTTTTCCCATTACTGGATCAGAAAAAAAAAAAAAAATCCTGAGCGCAATAAACCCACATTTACAAGAATAACATGCTAGAAGGAACCGTCTTTTTTTATGTCATCACTTTCCTGACATTTGACATCTTCTAGAGTATGTGAAAAGTGTTAACTGCTATAGACCAGACATACTGTTATAGGCTGGCATCTCTCAGAGACTGAACTTTCCTTAAAAGATGACATCCAAGCACATTTAAATAGATTTTTTTAAAAACAGATCATTTCCAGTTGCTTTCCTTAATAAATCCTTATACATGACTAATTCTACTGAGCATTTTATATGTATAAAATGAGAAATTTGTGAGTATAGATGGGAACTTAAAAAGTGAACATGGATAGAGAAGAGGTTAAGGATTGTGTTCCAAGGCATTTGAACATTTAGATATGAGGAAGAACAGAGGAAGAAGCAGCAAGAAGTTCAAAAGAAAATTCAACCAGTGCAGCATAAGGAAACCAGGAGGGCGTGATTTTCCAGAAGACAAAGAAACAATTTCATAAAGTAGGGGGTATCCAACTGTGCCATTTACTGCTTAGTATCTAAATAATATGAGAACTAAGGATTGACCATAAAATTTGGCAACCCAAGTGTCACTTGTAACCACGACAATTACATACTTCTCAGCCTCAATTACCTCCCCTGCAAAAAATAACAGGACCCATTTCATGAAGCAGTGTGAAGGATTAAATAAGACAATAATACCTGTAAGCACCTAGCATAATATCAGCAACAGAGGAAGAGCTCAGTAATGGGCAGGAGGTTTTTAAATTACTGATACAGCCCGAAGCTGTCTGTATCATAGACCTTGCAAAATTTTGTTGAACACAGGATGCCTGACAACCCTGTGAGAGAGGATTTGGCTAGAGAAGAGTCCAGTGTGAATGGAAAAAGCAGAAATGATTACAGCTCAGGGAAGAAGCTGGAACCAGAGACAATGAGGAGAAAAATAGCTTGTATAGGGCAATTCCTATCCTTGGACAGCAAATAAAGGAACACACCTCTTATGACTTTGTGTTTTATCCTATCTCACAACTGGTAATTGCATACCTTTTAAACATTAGTTAATATTTGGAAAACATTTGAAAACAACAAACTTCCCTTAAGGACAAACGGTATGTAAAGCTTAGTCATCTAAATAAGCACAATATCACAAGTTAAAATTCCATTCTTATCTCCTACACTATATATTGTCTACCTCCATAATTTTACAATCAGCCCTTTTACATTTTGTATCTGCATAAATAATGATAGACTTATTATACAGTTCTTGTGGTCTTTGATATATAAAATTATTCCATTTTGGCTAATTTTTTAGTCAATGGCCTTCTGATTTTATAAGATTTCTCCTAATTTTTTCCTCTCCTCATCAGATTTAAAATTAGCTATGTACTTGGTTCATAGTAAAAGTCGTAAGCGATGGCATGTCTTACAAAATAACTAAAAGCAATTTGTGTTATTAGAAGGGTTTTTCATCATGATCAGCATGACCAGGACATCATGATCATATTGAAGTTAGAGTCTGGATGAAGTATAATGAAAAATAATTTAATGCTGTAAAAGGCTGGTTGAAAGTTTGCCCTCAAATAATGCATTTGTATGAATGATTTCTTTCTCTATAAATTTTTTGAAAAGAATACTAATTTTTGGAAGCTTATCTTATGCATTCTTTCAGAACCATCTTACGCTCATTTTCTATCTTAACATTTACACAGGAAATTTGGTTTGCAAAGCAAAGCATATGTTCTCATTTATGTAGGTCTGACATCAGTGATTAAAAGTCATGGTTGACTTGCAAGAAACGTATTTGCTCAAATATATAGCTTATGTCTTCTTAATTTATTTCGGGGCAAGGTTTTTATTCTAAAATAAATTCAGAACCGATAAGTATAGTAATGAAAAACTCAGATAAATCAGTTTTGGAAACTGCAAAACCAGTTGGAACTTACCTTCTCTAACTTTCTCCAATTACTCTTTGGATTTTTTAAAAATTTTAAAAGAAAATGAAGGTAGTGAGCTCAAAAAACAGCAGTTAAATATCTAGTGAGCCCACACTCATCTCAAAGATTCTAGACACTAAAATCACTATAGGGATTATAGGAAGTTGGAAAGTCAAATGCCCTCCTTTCATACGTACTGTGCATCGAACATTCCAAACTGCTGATTCTTCTGTTATGGCTGCTCATTTCTAAACAGGTTATGGACATTTAAGAAAGTGAAAACTATTCTAACCTAAAGGCCAAAAATTAAATGTGAAATGATTTACTCCAAACTTCATTCAATGATTTTGCAAATCCACTGGAAAAATAAATACTTTTTAATTTACATTTTTTTGTGGAGATAAAAAGTAATACTAACACTGAAAATATAATAATCACATATTTGGTGGTATTTTAGTTCTTGACTCCAAAGATGGGAGAGAGAAGCAAGGAACAATATTAACTAATGTTTTTCATCAGCCCTTCCTCACTCCCCCAGTGAGAGCATTCTCAGTTGGTAAAAAGCTCAAAGACGGGTAAATTCTTGATTCATTCAAGTATTTCCAAGCAGGAGTATATTTCAACCACCCCAGAACGGAAACAATGTTCTCTGGACAAAAGCTCTTTAGAGAAAATAATTTTTTTTTATAAGTTTGATAGCTTGTTCACTTAACTCTTGTAATTCCCTTAAAATCAGGCAATATTTTCTAATGTCTTACTTTAACCAATTATTTTTCATTTAAAACTCATCTAAACCATTCTTCGGCTATTCAGCTAGAAGTATTAAGGTAGTACATGTCATAACTAGAGTAAAAGTTTGAAAGTTCTGATTACCCTCCCACTTCCAAAATCACAAAAAGAACTTATAAATATTCTGTGTTTCCCATTGGGCACAGATTTCTACCTGCAAGGTTTCAGTTGGAACTTGAGTTTGGCTAATTTTCAACTCAGCACTTCCTTTATTTATCCTTTGCCTGTTTCTCCCATCTTTTTCATTTCTTCCTACTATAGCTGGCTGTTTACAAGCTAATGCCATTTACTAGACCACAAACCACAGGCAATTCAAAAACCATGATGTAGTAATCTGCCTTAAGAACAGCTTAAATATCTGTTAAAGTATGCTAAAATTGTATCTCAAAGTTAAAATTTGTCTTTTTAAAGTAAGATCATAGATTCCCTTAACTTTCCTTGTTATTTGGATTTAAACCCCCAATTTTTTAAGTATGTCTATGTTTCACATTCTTTGCCTTTGCTCTTTGAAAATGGCTGAAATGTTAATTTTCTCTATTCACAGGGAAACAGACTTTCAGCTTCTATGTTAGACCAAGAGGACACACCAAGAATAGACAGGCATCAGTCTTCAGAATTGCAAAGTTGGTAACAAATCCAAACATGCTTAATGTCTTTACAACACATCAGGTTAACAAAAACAAAAACAAATCACACCCTTTGGGACTATATGCTATAGACAACAAATGAGTGGATGTCTCTAAAGGTCTAGATTTAGCCTAGGAGTGTGGGTATCTTTACCACTTTTCAGCCACTCTGTCACACCAGATCAGAAATGAGTCTTAGCTCCCAGCAGCAGCTGCTGAGGTGTTCTGTCTCTGCACTTCCCAGAAACTATTGCTTTCCTTCTGCCTTTTTCAGCTCTCACTCTAATTCTGGTACAAGGTTTGTTTTCTGCTCAATTCACAGTACCTTCCCATAACTGCCTCCCGTGCTCTTTGCCTTAATGTCTCCCATGGGTGTTCTTCTCCGACAAAATCTAGAAATTCTGGCAGCAAAGTGGACACCTGGGCATTAAATGGCCAGAGTTAGTGAAATGCAAGATTTCTGGTCCCAGATGCAGTCTCCGAAGGAGTGGAATATCTCATCTTTCAACCAAAGGTTTGTTTTTCTATCTGGTTATAGACTTTTTCATGAGAATGCAGAAGTTACATTTCTCCTATGTGGCACTCAGAAGTCATAGCCATATATATCCACGACAGGCAAAAACCCCAGCGAGAATATGCTCTTTCAAACTATCTGAAACTAATTCTGACATAGAAACAAACCACCAGGGAAGGAGTGTTTACCCCACAACATTGCTATTTAGAACAGAATTTTAGGCCCAGCCTCATTTATTTAGTCACTTTATAATATTGTTTTCATCTGATCAAGTATCAGAATGCACAAATCTTAAAGGTACTATTTTTACGTTGTTATAAGCCTAAGAGGAAATTTGAAGGGTCTCTTGGTACATTCTCATCCCTTTTTTTTAGACTTCATACATTATTTTCCCAAACAGTTAACGAGCACATTTAAAAAACAAGAATAAAATCCCTCAATGTCAAACTTCATGGGCCTGGAAGTGTGCAGTCAATTCTGTTGAAATCCATCCCCCATCTCATCTGCCCCTGCTTATATCCAAACCACAATTCTCAAATTTCTACTACAGTTGTTTTTTTCTTATTTAGGTATTAGAGAACAGTTGACAATCTTACCTTGGAAAACAATTCTTTCTATTATCCTAGTTCCAATAACCTGTCCTCAGACAGTCTTAATTTCTAAACTTCTTAGGTGAATGTGTAGGGCTCATAACCGACAATGGATACCTACTACAAGTGAATTTGGCTAACATTGAGTACATTTAGTTTCTTAATTAGACAGCCCGTACAACTATCCTGTTGTGAAATGCAAGAAATGATCTAGTAAATGACACCAGGAAGACAAAAGTAAACTATATAATGAAGTATCTGATATTCTTCTCTACCTATGTAATAAGGTATTTTAATAAGTTAAGTCAGTTTGAATAGTTAAACCCTGAATAACCATCACAAATTGTTCTCTGAATTTAAAGCAATATTCCATATACAATCCAAAACCTTAGAGGCTGGTTTTCAGTGGCTGCTTCTTGCCTGCAAAGTGCTAAAAAAAAGTCTTATCCAACCACTTCAAACGCATACATAAATAGAAGAGCTTTAATGTAGATATCAGAAGAAATATAAAAGAAATATATAAAAGGATGACATTGTGATCATAAGAAATGGTTGGTTGCAAGACTTTTCGAGTATACTATGCAGAAACTGACAGAGCATCTGTTTAAATTTCAAAAACGATCTACTAAGTGGAGTCCTACCTTCATGGTGAGAAAAATTGTTGAAAATAAGGAGGTCAGTAGGTCTGCACACATGTAAATTATAGCATCCTCTGACATTTTAAACTGATTTCAGAGAAAATATAGCTCTTTATCGACCACACCAGAAATTATGAAACTTATCATAAACAAAGAATCATAGATTCTCAATCAATTGATAAACTTTCAACCAAGCAGGAATCTCCTGACACCATTACTGACCTAGGGTTTCCTAGCTTCTGTTGAACCCTTTTCAGGGATAAGAAATAATTTCCAACATATTACTCCAAAATTGTCCTCCCTTTCACTCTCAGCTAGTGTTGTAATGGAAAATAAGAATGCAATCTTTGCCACAAAATAGCTCTTTAAATGTATAAAATAACTAATATCATCTAGTACCAAGTCATTCAAGTTTAGACTCTCACTCAGTTCCCTAAACCATTTACAGAAGGAAATGGCTCCTAGACTTTTTAACATCTTAACAAACAACTCTTAATGTCTTAACAAAGTTCAGGTAATCAATATTCTTTAGGAGTGGGACGCAGAACTAGACACAAGAATCCATATGGGGCCTGAAAAATGAACAAGTAGTTAGGAATTATTAAGTTGATCTGGAATCCTACATGTATGAGTTTAGTCAAAGATTGCATTTGTTTTCTTTTAGTAGCTGGAGATAATAGGAAATATATGTATTGGTCTCTGGCCCTGGTTCCTGGCACCGAGCTCCTGAAGCCCTTGTAACTTCCTAAATGATAAGAGCACTAGGAACATCTTCTTTTTTAATATTTGGTCTTTGACCCCAGCTTCTGACACAGGGCTCCTAAATCTCCTGGAATTTCCTGGGTGATAGGAGTGTCTTTTGTTCTAACAAGGCGACTCTGAGTGGGCTCCTGGATGGCTCCTGGATTGGGGCTGGTCACCAGAAACACCAAGCCATAATTAGAAGCTTGGAATTTTCAGCCCCAATCCCCATTCTCCAGAGAGGGGAGAAGGACTGGAAAAGGAGTTAATAATCGATCATGCTTACATGAGGAAACTTCCATAAAATTCCCAGAAGTACATGGTTCAGAGAACTTTCAGGTTAGTGGAAACATCCACACTCCAGGAGGGTGGTGTATCCTAACTCTATGGGACAGAAGTTCCTGAGCTCTCGGGACCCTTCCAGACCTCACCCTTCATGTCTCTTTATCTGACTGTTCATCTGTATTCTGTATCATATCCTTTAACTGGTAAATGTAAGTAGGTGTTTCCCTGAGTTCTGTGAGCCACTCTAGCAAATTAACGGAAACTGAGGAGGGGGTCCTGGGGACCTCTGATTTGCAGCCAAGTCAGACAGAGGCTGTTGGTAACCTGAGGACCTACTACTTGCAATTGGCATCTGAAGTGGGGAGCAGTCTTGCGGGACTGAGCTCTTAACCTGTGGGACTGAGCTCTTAGCCTGTGGGATCTGATGTTATCTCCAGGTAGATAGCATCTGAATTGAGTTAAGTAATTGCAGGACACCAAACTGGTGTCAAAGAATCGCTTGCTGAGGGAAAATTTCCATGCATCTGGTGTCGGAGGTGTTGTGAGTGTGGCAGTAATGTGAGAGTAAAGGAGAAACATAGGAGGAGGACTGAAGGTTTTTCCAAGCAGTAACCTAGATGAAACGTTGCTGTTTTGTGAGTTTCTCTAATAAAACGCGCAGATCATTTTCATTTGACATTCTTTCAAAGGGCATTTTAAATTTATTAAATTTATTGTTTTCTACAAATGGTTTCTTAGAAGTTTAGGATTTTTGATCTATTCCTTTCTGATTGTAATAGGCATCTACTTTTTTATATCTCCAGACCTTCACATACTGTTATTTGAGACATATTTCTATTATTTGAGACAATTAGTCCTTATTCCCTTCCCCACCAATCCTGGCTGTAGCTGGGGCAGCCAATGAATTGATTGAACCAAGAGATGGGCATGTGATCCAAAGTCCTTCCCTTTTTAAAAATTGCAACTAAACAAAGAGATTATGTTCTTCTCTAGTGATGAAACTACAAGATGCAGGAACTGTCAGAAGTAATGTCCAATGTGTGATGAAAAGGAAGACCCACTCTGTCTGTGTTCTAGATCCTGTTTCCAGTTGTCCCTGAAGCCTAGCTGTATACCCTGAGGTTCTCCAAGGGTACCTGAGCTACTACTTTCATTAAAAGGAAAAAGGGAAAAAGAGCCACTTTGCCAGCAAAACAAGTCCTAACTTAAATACAGATTTTTCTATCTAAAGTTTTTATTTATTCCTCCCTCCCAATTTTATGTCCTATGTTAGCTTTCTACTGTTGCTGTAACATAAACTTGGTGCCTTAAACAACATGAATTTATTATCTTGGAGTTTTATAAGTCAGAAATTCAACAGGAGTCTCATTGACTAAAAGTAAGGTGTTAGCAGAGCTGTGCTCCTTTCTGGAGGCTCTAGGGAAGAAAGCTTCCTTGTCTTTCTAGCTACTAGAGACCATCTTCATTCCTTGGCTCAATGATCCTTTCCTCCATCTTCAAAGGTAGCAATGCTGCATCTCTTTAAAATTCTTCTGTAGTCACATCTTTCTCTGACCCTGACCTTAAGTGAGAAAGATATTTTAAGGAATCTTGTGATTAACTTGGACCTACCTGAATAATCCAGGATAATCTCATCTCAAGGTCCTTAATTTTAAGTACATGTGCAAAGTCTCTTTTACTAACCAATGTAGCATATTCACAGTTCTGGAGGCTTAGGTATAGACACCTTGGGTGGGGGTGAGAGGATGGGGGTAGAGGGATGGGACATTATTCTGCTTCCCACTGAAAATGACAACAGCACTCCATCTCTCACATCATTCAATTCAGTATTAAAAATATATTAAACAGGAGAAGCCAGGCACTCTGCACATAATAGCAGCCTGTTAATCAACATTATTTGGAAACAGTTGTTTAGTTTAGTTTCAAAATGACTCCTTCAAAATTGATTTTTCTGGAAAGGAAATTTCTGCTGGTTTTATCTTTTCCTGAGATTGAGTTTGAAGATGTTTACTGGATTTCCCCAGCATACAATCAGAATTCAATCTTTGAAATGTAGAATTAAATGTATTTCCATACCCACATCCTTGAAGCCTGAGGCTGCTATCATTCCTGAGTATACAGAGTAAACACAGCATCTCTCTTTATTTTACTAATTGCTTTGTTTCCCCCAAGCTGCTCGCACAACATCTGCCAGGGCAGAATGCACTATTTCCACACACCAGAGAACCACTGCCTGCCAGATAAACGACTTAAGCTCCATGGTGTAAGGGCAAGTGCTTTCCAGGCACTCAGCAGGCAGTTTTCAAGAGGCAAAAACTTTAAGCAGAAATGAAGCTGAAACGCCTCCCCTCCCATCTTTAGAGTGGTTATGGAGTTGTGGATTCTGCGATGATCTCATACTGCCTGCAATTTTATTGATTTTGTTTTTCAATAGAACTGTTAAAGATGACAGTTCTCAGACAGGCAGAATGTGGGCAGATGCCCATGTTCTCACACAGTTCTGCCAAGATATTTTTACATCTTGCCACACATAAAACGAAATGAAGACATGTGTTATAGATGCATGCTACTGGTACCCCCGCCCCCAGAAGAAGGGAGTTGATTGTGTGCTTGTTTCCTGCATGAAGTATTAAAACAACTCCACCTAGAAAAAAGTGAACAGCACTTCCAAAATAAAAGAGGTTTGCTTCGGAGGCACCTTATAAGCCATTCCTAATTACCAAAACACACTGAAACAGCAGTTTGTAATCATGTGTCATCCCTGCTAGTTCTAATTCCTAAACTTCTTGTCACATCTACTAGTTAAGCATCAAAATACAAAACGCTATAACAGCTTAGGCTCTGTTGATGTTCAATCAAATACTGTGCACCAGAAAGGCTCATTTCAAATATGGCATGAAAGGAAGAAAAGTAAGCAAAAACTAGACTCAGAAGAGACTTGAAATAACTTGCCCCCAGAAAAATACTCAAGAGGAAAAACTGCAAAATCAGCCTTACCTTGGGAGACTTGGGCAGACCCACTGTCTTTTCTTCTGCTAAGTTGAGCAGGCTTAACTTTGTTTCCTCCACGGAGGGATGTTTGGGAGGGCGAGGTGGGGGGTACGAGAAAGAGTTTTCATATCTCCGCATCATATAATACTGTTCTTCAGGGATCTCTTCAACCAGAGTCTTGACTAGAAATGATCCTGGATCCCCAGACAAATTATTAACTAACTGAACAGTCATATTCACACGGCCAGCAGGAATTTCCCAGCACTCCTTGGGGTTGGCAAAGTCACTTATGAGTAGATAAGAGTCTGTGATAGCTTCCTCCAGCCGTAGTCCTGGTGTAGCAGCCAAAATGTCTTCTTCAGTGAAAAGATCTCTCACAGAAACCTTCACATTGAAGGGCAAGTGGAACTGTGCACAGAGCTCAGAAATCTGGTACTGCTTCTTATCATGAATCACTTCTACGAAACCTCCTTCCATGTACAAAGGGAGCAGTGCTGCCTCATAGGATTTTTTGAGGATTTTTTCACAAGCCAGAACGTTCACCACTTTTTTGATCCCTTCACAGAGGACTTCCGTCGTCTGTGAGTGTTGCACTAGAAACTGGTCCCCGGCAGATACAGATGACAGCTCGTCATGAGGGGAATGAAAGGCTTTGGTGGCCACCACGTGGAGAGGCTCCTTTTCACTCTTTGCTATCTCAAGGTCATAGGGGGTTGGGAACTCCCGAGGTCGTCGCTTGAATTTGCCTTTATAGCTAGGGGGGATCAAGAAGTGTCTTTTAGGAAAATTGCTTCTAATTTCTGAAGCTAAGATCCTTGATGCCTGGCACTTTTTGTGGATCACAATGGTTTTCCCAGGTTGTAAAACGTTTCTGGGTAGCTGGTTTCCTTGGGGCGCTTCTATGACTTCAGCCACTATGGGGAACTCTTTACTGGTCATTTCAAAAAGATCTTGTGTAGATAACAGCTGAAGAAACCAGTTGGAATCATAACTGTCTGTAATGTCTTTGACTTCAACATCTAAACTGGGGAGGATACGGACTATATCCTTTCTAACTGGAAAACAAAAAAACAAAAAGACATTTTGTGTATCAAAATGTTGCTCTGAAGTAGTATTAAAATCACTCCAGGGGTACCATAAATAAATTTCATTAAAAAAAATCTCAGATGCTCATGATATAACATTTCTTATGTATGACTTTCCTTTTTTAAATTTAAAAATGAAATAGACGGTAAATAAAAACAATACCCATAAATCTGCCTACTTTTAGAAATAGACATTAACCAGTATCTTGGAGCCCTACAAACCTCACCAAAATCACATCCTCCTCACTGCAACCTAAGAGTAATCATGCTCCTGATTTTGGTGTTAACCATTCCCTTGCTTTTCTTTGTAGTTTTATCACACATAACATACATGAATATATGTGCACGTGTTTAAATGTATATGTGTGTGTTTTTCCAGAAAACTTATTATATCATTTTAGGTCATGCTTTTGAGGTCCAGATATTGTACATAAAATTATCTTAGAAGAAAGTTTGGGTACTCCAAGTAAGACTCTTCCTGCATAAGGCCCAAGACACATTCTATATACAAATTCTATCCTGTGGGATATAACCGTATTGCAAAATCTTGGGATATAAAGTACTCAAGATTAATATACTGAAATGGATATCAAAATGCAGTCTTTTTCCAATGTGAAAACTATTTCTTTCTCCACTGGTGCTATATTAACATCTAGTTAGAAAAGGAGTGGCATAGGATGGGTTACAGTCAAAGGAGCCACTCAGGAACCCTAGATTTGCTGGTAGAGTGCTTACCAATGTATTCTTTGCCTAATGTGTCCCTGGGGACTAATGAATCTCTGTATTCTTTCCAAGAGCCCACTGTCTCAGAAGTCTTTCTTTGAGACTACAGAGACACTTAAAATATTGTCCTGAAATCCTCTGCTCTCCATATACTGTCCCACATAGTATCCTTATAAATGGTCTTGCATTAAAAAATAAAGTTATATGTCAATATCAACAGGATTTTATAATGGTTTATATTTTCTTGACATTTTCCTAACACTTAATGTTTTATAGCCTTTTCACAATCTACCATTGTTTCCCAGTACATCTAGCCACCCGTCTGTCAATATTCTTTCTTCCCTGTATGCTTTTGAAAATTAATAATTTGGAAGATTTAGAAGACAGAATGTTTCTCTTACAAAACATTACCTATATTATTACATTTTATATTACTGTTTATGCAGCCTCTGAAAACTATAATTTGTGTCATATTACTTGCACATGCTGTGTAACAGAGTTCCTAAAAACACAGTATGAAATTGCATTATTTTATTTTCTTGAACATAAAATAGAGAAAAGAAAAAAACGATGGTTGCCTATAGGCTGAAGTTCAATAAAAATTATAAAGATTCTCCATTAAAAAAAGAACGGGGTGGGGGGAACGCTAAAAAAAACCTTTACCAGTTCATTTTATAAAGTTTAGCAAACCCAAACCTTTGAGATTGTTGCCACAGGTTTCCCTGAACCCCAAGGTAATTTTAGAAACTTTAAAATCACACTTATTTGAATCAAAATGAACGGTGTTTAAGAATTGTAGAGCTAGGACTAGATGGGTTCATAGACTCAGGTCATTTCTCAAGTTGAGGGAACAACTTAACACTGGTAGAATAGATGCCATTAAGGACTTTCTGAGGGCTTTAAATTGACCATAGGGACCCTAATGCAAGCTAGATCCCAGTCTGTATTTCGGTACAACGGGTACGGTGGGGAAAGAATTGTCTTAATAACTTAGGACAACTTTATTGCCAGAGAAAGCCTCCGGGCCAGGCTATCTAACTTCTGTTAAATTTTTATGTACCCAACTCCAGACCTATCTTCAGTACTTCTATACCAAATTCACTGAAGATGTGCTAGCCTATCTCATCCTACTTGATATATCAGCAGCATTTGACAGAGTACATTAGACTCTTTGCTAGAGTTACCTCACTTACTTCCTTCTTATCCTATAATTCTTCTCAACTTTTTTTCTGGTACTTCTCCTCTACATACCACCCACTCTCCCCCCCGCCCCACACACACCTTTTTAATGTTTCTTCGTTCTCCTCCTTTCTCTGTCCACACTCACACCCACATGATCTTACACAGTCTCATGTTTTTAAGTACCATCTGTATGCTGATGACTCCCCAACATGTATCTCCAGCTAAATAATTCTCCTGCACTCCAGATATCTATTTAAGATCTCCACTTGGCTATCTAATAGACGTCTCAAAGTTAACATGCTTAAACTGAAATTCTGATCTTCTCAACCCAAACCTCATCTATCTGTTGCTCATTCTCCTTGTTTGGTGCAGAAATCTGAGACATCCGTAGCTTCTCTCTCTTTTTTCCTAACACTCAACATCCATTACCTCAGAACTACTCTGATCTAAGCTACATTATTTCTTGCCTGGTTTATTGCAGTGGCTTCCTGAAGAGACTTCTTACAGTCAAATCTTTCTAGGGAAGCCAGACAGTCTTTTTAAATGTTAAATTGATCATATCCTTCTCTTGTTCATAGCCCCACAGTGGCAGTCCTTTTCACTTCAGTAAAAGTGAAAGCCCTTACTAAGGTCCTAGGTACCACGTTGATCTCATCTGCCACTGGGTTGCCTCATTCTAATTTACTGCTCCCTCCATGACCTCCTTGTTGTTAATCAGGTTTTCAAAAAGCCTGTTTCAGGCTTCCCTGGTGGCGCAGTGGTTGAGAGTCCACCTGCCGATACAGGGGACACGGGTACGTGCCCTGGTCCGGGAAGATCCTGCATGCCGTGGAGCGGCTGGGCCCGTGAGCCATGGCCGCTGAGCCTGCGCACCCGGAGCCTGTGCTCTGCAACGGGAGAGGCCACAACAGTGAGAGGCCTGCGTACAGCAAAAAAAAACTTCCAACAAACAAAAGTCAAGGACCAGATGGCTTCACAGGTGAATTCTATCAAACATTTAGAGAAGAGCTAAGACTCATCCTTCTCAAACTCTTCTAAAAAATTGCAGAGGAAGGAATACTCCCAAACTCAATCTATGAAGCCACCATCACCCTGATACCAAAACCAGACAAAGGTACTACAAAAAAAGAAAATTACAGACCAATATCACTGATGAATATAGATGCAAAAATCCTCAACAAAATACTAGCAAACAGAATCCAACAACACATTAAAAGGATCATACACCATAATCAAGTGGGATTTATCCCAGGGATGCAAGGATTCTTCAAAATACATAAATCAATCAATGTGATAAACCATATTAACAAATTGAAGTATAAAAGCCATTTGATCATCTCAATAGATGCAGAAAAAGCGTTTGACAAAATTCAACACCCATTTATGATAGAAACTCTCCAGAAAGTGGGCATAGAGGGAACGTACTCAACATAATGAAGGCCATATATGACAAACCCACAGCAAACATCATTCTCAATGGTGAAAAGCTGAAAGCATTTCCACTAAGATCAGGAATAAGACAAGGATGTCCACTCTCACCACTATTATTCAACGTAGTTTTGGAAGTCCTAGCCATGGCAATCAGAGAAGAAAAAGAAATAAAAGGAATAAAAATTGGAAAAGAAGAAGTAAAGCTGTCACTGTTTGCAGATGACATGATACTGTACATTAAGAATCCTAAAGATGCCACCAGAAAACTACTAGAGCTAATCAATGAATTTGGTAAAGTTGCCAGATACAAAATTAGTGCACAGAAATCTCTTGCATCCCTATACACTAATGATGAAAAATCTGAAAGGGAAATTAAGGAAACACTCTCATTTACCATTGTAACAAAAAGAATAAAATACCGAGGAATAAACCTACCTAGGGAGACAAAAGACCTGTATGCAGAAAACTATAAGACACTGATGAAAGAAATTAAAGATGATACCAACAGATGAAGAGATATACCATGTTCTTGGATTGGAAGAATCAATATTGTGAAAATGACTATACTACCCAAAGCAATCTACAGATTCAATGCAATCCCTATCAAATTACCAATGGCATTTTTTATGCAACTAGAACAAAAAATCTTAAAATTTGTATGGAGACACAAAAGACCCCGAATAGCCACAGCAGTCTTCAGGGAAAAAAACGGAGCTGGAGGAATCAGACTCCCTGACTTCAGACTATACTACAAAGCTACAGTAATCTAGACAATATGGTACTGGCACAAAAACAGAAACATAAATCAATGGAACAAGATAGAAAGCCCAGAGATAAACCCACGCACCTATGGTCAACTAATATATGACAAAGGAGGCAAGGATATACAATGGAGAAAAGACAGTCTCTTCAATAAGTGTTTCTGGGAAAACTGGACAGCTACATGTAAAAGAATGGAATTAGAACACTCCCTAACACCATACACAAAAATAAACTCAAAATGGATTAGAGACCTAAATGTAAGACCGGACACTATAAAACTCTTAGAGGAAAACATAGGAAAAACACTCTGACATAAATCACAGCAAGATCTTTTTTGATCCACCTCCTAGAGTAATGGAAATAAAAACAAAAATAAACAAATGGGACCTAATGAAACTTAAAAGCTTTTGCACAGCAAAGGAAACCATAAACAAGGCGAAAAGATAACCCTCAGAATGGGAGAAAATATTTGCAAACGAATCAACAGACAAAGGATTAATCTCCAAAATATATAAACAGCTCATGCAGCTCAAAATTAAAAAAAAAACAACTCAATCCAAAAGTGGGCAGAAAACCTAAACAGACATTTCTCCAAAGACATACAGATGGCCAAGAAGCACATGAAAAGCTGCTCAACATCACTAATTATTAGAGAAATGCAAATCAAAACTACAATGAGGTATCACCTCACACCAGTTCAAATGGGCATCATCAGAAAATCTACAAACAACAAATGCTGGAGAGGGTGTGGAGAAAAGGGAACCCTCTTGCACTGTTGGTGGGAATGTAAATTGATACAGCCACTATGGAGAACAGTATGGAGGTTCCTTAAAAAACTAAAAATAGAATTACTATATGATCCAGCAATCCCACTACTGGGCATATATCCTGAGAAAACCATAATTCAAAACCACACATGCACCCCAATGTTCACTGCAGCACTCTTTACAATAGCCAGGTCATGGAAGCAACCTAAATGCCCATCAACAGACGAATGGATAAAGAAGATGTAGTACATATATACAATGGAATATTACTCAGCCATAAAGAGGAATGAAATTGGGTCATTTGTTGAGACGTGGACGGATCTAGAGACTGTCATACAGAGTGAAGTAAGTCAGAAAGAGAAAAACAGATATCGTATATTAACACATATATGTGGAACCTAGAAAAGTGGTACAGATGAACTGGTCTGCAGAGCAGAAATTGAGACACAGATGTAGAGAACAAACGAATGGGCCCCAAGGGGGAAATGCTGCGGGGTGGTGGTGGTGGTGGTGTGATGAATTGGGCGATTGGGGTTGACATGTATACACTGATGTGTATAAAACTGATGACTAATAAGGACCTGCTGTATAAAAAAATAAATAAAATAAATTTTTCAGAAATTAAAAAAAAAAATTACCTAGAATTTGGAAATGACATACTTAAGTTTTCAAACTGAAACGGGTTTTATTAATTTTTATGGCAAATTTCATTATATCTAAGTATGGGTCTAAAAGAAAGATAAATCAACACTTTTTGTTTTCTTATAAAGAAAAATAATTTTTAATTATTTATTATTAATTAATATTACATTTATATTAATTAATTATTAATTATTTATTTAATTATTTTTTAAAAATAAGAGGGGAGATAAAACATTACAATCTTTATCAGCTTTAGACTACCACTGCTTACATTTTGGTATATCCAGTGTGAGTGTGTGTGTGTGTGTGTGTGTGTGTGTATTATACATTTTTAAACAAGCATTTTTATCTTACAAGTAACCCTCCCTCCCACCACCAGAAATGAAAATGGTTATAGAAAATGAGCTAAATTAGAAAATTTCCCAAAAAAGTTATCTTGACTTCAAATTGATAAAGAGATAAGAAGACAGCAACTCGGAGCATGAGAGACGTTCCTGATGTTGTTTATTACAAGTTTTTCAGTTTCAAACTAATCTAAAGTAAAAACAGTATATATTCATGCAACCTTAGTTTACACTTCCCAAATTTTCTTCCTGGGTAAACATGAATTGTTCTGGTTTGGGTAAGTTTTCTGTTTTTCCAAAGGGAGCTCTTGTGAAAAAAATTTCCATTCCATCTTCTCTAAAAAGGTAGCATTGGTTTCTTCTCTCTGCTTCTGAGTCATTTCATTAAACATTGTCTTTCTGCTTATTCTTTCAGGGAAAGTCCCTGTACAGTTAGGGCTAATGTTAATCATAATGTGATGCTTTTCTGCATTTCCCACTGCAACAACTCTTTCAGCCAAGTGTGAATTTGGGGGACCCCACTAAAAATTATCTTTAAAGAGAAAATAAAGGTATACATTTAAGCTTGGTTAATGTTAGGCAATGCATGTTTCCTTGAAGAGCTAATACTCAATTCTGGAATACTCTTTGTCTCAACTCAGCATTCAAGGGCCTATCCTTTGCAATTAGGCCTGAATTAGCAGTACATGGTAGGAAATCTACTGAGACAATCTTATTCAAGTCTTGAAGCAAGATGGTTGTTTCTACTTATTTTTTTCTTAACAAATTTTGTAAATTCTAGCCTGCAGTTTTTCTCAATTTCTAGTTTCTCCTATATTATTATTATTAAACAATTCATGTATTTTTTGAAAATTTTCACTTTCTAAGTTTGATTTTTTAATTTACTTTCCAAGACTATAGTTATTTTTCTCTAAAGTGCTTTCATAAATTTTGTCTCCAGCTCTCATTTATTCTGTGAATTGTTTTGTTTACATTTTTGCATCACATCATACTCTTCATTATACAATGATTATTTGATGCACTAATAATTTCTGAACTTGCCTCATTCCAGGCTTTTAAATTAAAATTTGCTTTATAGTTCATCTATTTGGTCTCAATTTTCTTTACAAATATTCTGTGAATTAATTTTTTTTCCATTTATTCAGTTCCATTTCAACTTAAGAGAAGCTATACAGTGAATTTCCATTTTGTTGGGTGGTCCCCCTCTGGTTCTACTTCTGTTTGTATTTATAAATAGATAAAGTTCCTTTTGGATCACTCTCCAACATTTGTAGCAGAAAAATAATCATCAGGACTTTCCTTGAACAGCCTTGCATTTGATATGGCTTTATTTGTAACACTACTCTTTTACATTTTCATTTAGTTTATAAAAGCTAAGAAAAGTGAAGAGCCATTTTCTTATACTGAATGATACAGTTAACATGTTTTCTTCATTGATGTGTCAACTTGACTGGGCTGCTGTAGCCAGCTATTTAATCAAACACTGATCTAGGTGTTGCCGTGAAGGTATTTTGTAGACGTGGTTACCATCCAAATAACCTGACTTTAAGTAAAGGGTGTTATCCTCAATATGTGGACAAGCCTCATCCAATCAGCTGAAGGTCTAAAGAGCAAAAACAGAAGTTTCCCAGAGAAGAAGAAATTCTGCCTCAAGACTGCAACATAAACTTCTGCCTGAGTTTCCAGCTTGTCAGCCTGTCCTGTAGATGTATAACTTATTAGCCCCCATAATTACATTAGCCAAGACCTTAAAATTAATTAAATAACTAATTAATATATAATCATGTATAGACAATATAATACAATTATATATAATATCAATTTATATAATATTATATACTTTTTCTCTGGAGAACACTGAATGATCAAACGTTATTTATTGGTAGTTTAAGAATAAATAAATAAATAAAAATATATATGTATATACGTATATATACACACATATATAGTAAAAACTGTACTTTGCTTGCTGTTTGACGTTTTTATCAGCAGTAAGATTTCTGCCTAAAGGAAGAAAATGAAATGGAAGCTGGCTAGAGCATCCACGGGTTCTAAAGATCATGTTATGTCACAGTACTTTCAGGGAAACATTAGGAAAAACATCACTAATAAAAATTGAACCTGTTATATAAATATGTGATATCAACTTTGGTGCCAAAAAGTGAATATTCATTCTCCTTAGCTATTAAGTTCATAAATATGTCATTGTAACAAATCAAATCTGGATATGGTGGGTGAGAAAACCTTCTTGATACCTAAATAGGAACTTTGTACTGTACAACATATATAGACAGAAGCAATTATTTTAGTTGCTTCATTCATTCATTCATGTATTTAATTTATTGAATAATGAACATTTACTTTATCTCAAGCACTGAGAAGATAAAAATAAATACATAAGAAATTGACTCAGATGCTTCCATAAATTACTAAAAATTATGTTGTGTTAAAAAGATTAAGTTTATAAATTACACTTATCACTTAGTAATATTAGCAACCAGTCCTTTCAGGGTTATACTAGGTCCAGGAAAAACTCCGGCCTAGGACCAATTTAAGTAAGTAGTGAGGTTTATGGGTAAAATATGTTGCTTTTCAACTCTTTCTTCCCTCAAATTTGCCATAGGGTAAAAAGGAGAAAAAGAAAGAAAAAGTTTCAATGAATCTAAAAGATGTCTGCAATCCTTAAACTAGATAAAGATTGAACTCAGATGGAAGAACGGTCAATGATTCGGTAGAATAGAAAAAGGAAAGCCTATGTGCCTAAGGAGTTCGAGTCCAGTGAAAAGTCAGCCTTTTTTGCCCCACACAACTCCCCAAAAGTTTTTGAATTGGAGGCATAAAGCCCCTCTGAAGGTGGAGGAGAAGGTAGAGGACAAAACAAGGGATTATGTGAATGTTTGAAGCATGGTTAAACCCAGGTCTTCAGCTTTAATTTGGGGAAGACAGGTGACAACCCCTCCCACCTCTCTCTCTGCAGGAAACAGTATAGGGTCATAGAATCTGGAAAGTAGGCATAGGTGAGCAGGGGAGAAGCATGGAACTGAAAGCAAAGAAGGGAACTCTAAATCTATGGGGGAACAGTGAAAGCCTCAGCAACTTCTCCACTCAGTTACAAGAGTTTCATAACCCCCAGGAGGTATCAAGAAGATTCTTTTCAGATGAAATTGAACAAGTCCTGGAGGAAAGACTCACAGGATCTGAATTTGGGGAATTCTCCAATGAAAAAGCCAACAAAATGAAACCTAAAATTCATAAAACAAAGAGCTTGTATATCAATAGTGCCTCACTTGTAAATTAAATTAAAAATGTGTCTAACACGTAAATATGAACAAATGGGAAATAATCACCAACAATTTGAGGAAAACATTTAACAAGAATGACAGACTAAAACTTTAAAAAAGGCCAAAGGAGGCAGATAAAATGCAAGGAACAGTAGAAAACTTTAAGAAATAGTAGTATATTCTCAGAGAGATAAGATATTGAGTCCTTAAAACAAGAACATGTTAACAGTTAAAAAATGATATAAGAAATAACTCTTAGAAATTAAAAATATGATAGCTGAAATTAAAAATTCATTAAAACAGTTGGAAATGTAGTTAAGAAATTTCCCCTGAAGGTAAACCAAAGACAGACATAAAATAAAGAAAATAGTTCTACATTAGTATGGGAGCTTCAACATGAGATTAGAAGTTACAGAAGGACAGAAGAGAAAAAACAGTTGAAAGGCAATTATCAAAGAATTTATCCTAGAAATGAAGGACCTGAATTTCCAACCTGAAAACTTTCCTCACAATGAAAGAACAGACCTACCACAAAGCACATTACTGTGAAACTTCTGAATACCATGTAATCTCTCAAAGGCAATATTGGAAACAATAAGTTATTTCAGTCCAGAAATTGCTAGTAAACACAGAAGCAAGTCAAAGAGTAACCACCAGGATGGTGTTAAATCGAAGTCCCAGGACAACACTGTAATGGACTAAATGTTTGTGTCCCCTAATATTCATATGTTGAAACTCAGCTTCATAATGTGAGGGGGTCAGGAGGTGGCATCTTTGGGAGGTGATTAGAATTAGATGAGGTCATGAGGATGGAGCCCTCATCAATGAGATCAGAGGCCTTATAAAAGTCACCAGAGGCTTTGCTTCCCCTCTCTGCTCTCTGTGTAAGGATACTGTAAGTCCGCAATCTGCAACCTGGAAGAGTTTCCTCACCAGAATTCCACAGTGCTGGCACCCTAATCTCAGACTTTCAGCCTCTAGAACTGTAAGAAATAAATTTCTGTTGCTTATAAGCCACCCAGTTTACTGTATTTTTATAATAGTATCCCAAGCTAAGACAAGCACCTATGTATTAGTTCTAGAGAGCCACAAATACAGACTGGAGCATGAGGTTGGAGGGTTCCAGGAGGAATACTTCAGGATAAAAAAAATAACAGAAGAGGTAGATCTCCTGACAGTTTGGGCTCTGGAAAATTGCAATGAATGGCTTTTTTTGTTTTCTTTTACAAAGATGTTGGAAAATACTTCAAGACTTAGGAAAGGATTGAAGAAAACTAAGAAATGAAATAGTAAGGTCATTATTACAGAAAAATAAAGCTATACAGAAATGGAATCATGGTCATTATCTACCACTTGATTCAGCAATGAACTGTCACAATAATGAAACTGCAAATGCTTAACCATAACTTATCATATACTGAGAGAATGGGAAAGGGAAGAGGAAGTAGGAATATAAGACCATTAAATCTTCATCACCACGCATGGAAGTCAGTAGTTACTGTCTAAAACTGATCACTTGAAAAATAGCAATATCCGTATATTATTGGAAATGTGAATGGAAATACAAGAAAGCAGGAGCGAAATATTTAAAGGAGTTACCTCAGAGTAGCAGAATGTGGGGGAAATTTGGGAATGGTCAAGGGCACAAGGTTTGTTGGTAACTTTGTCTTTTTACTACTATTTGACACTTTTGACTTTGATAAAAATGGAAATTATTTTTGAAAATACATGAGAGAAAGACAAAGTCTCAGAATAGTAAAAGATCAATGTATTTTTTTCTTCTATTCATTTGTCACCTATTATACAATATTCAGATACTGCCTTTCTGATATCACCATTCTGCTCGTGTGATTTCAGCCCTCTGCTTATAAATGAATTATGTCATATACTTGAACAGAAACTTTTTCCCAAATTTGAATGGCATTAAGTTTTTCTCCTAAAGCAAAACACAACTTTCCAACTCTTAAAATTTCCACAAGTAAAGAACTACTTATCAATCAATACACCAAAAAAATCAATACACCAATACACCATTAAAAAGTTTTAAAACCAAGATTTTTTTTGAAGCTGCTTTAAACGGCTGGCTCCCTTTTTCATTTGCAAATATTATGCATTCCATTTGTTACACTAATATGAATTTTATCTTCCTGTTAAAGGCACAAACAGAGTTTGCTATGACTTATATGAAACCAGTAGTTAGAGGTCTTGGATGGTTATTTATACCTCTTTTCCAAAGAGAGTTTTTAAAAAATCATTAAATGTAGGGTAAGAGTTAGAGGGGGTTGGCCTGTGACCAAGAGTTCCCAGGAACAAATATTCCATTTAAACACTTTGTGCTACATTTCTTTTTTATAAAGCCTAAATTTTCCCATTAGTAACATTAAAAACTAGTACTAGGAGTAGAATATCTTATATTTCCTCTTTTCTCTATTTACTTGCTATGTTCTCTTTTCCACAAATCAATATTTCATAGCTTCCTATAGTTCTCAGTCTTTTCCATCTTGCTTTTCCCCCTAAGGTTTCTCTAAAATCTCCTACCCCTGACAGACCTATTCTTTTTCTTGTCACTTTAGAAAAGAAGGAATCAAGTCAAGAGGAGTTTGAACTGTGCCTGACACTCAAAGTCACTGGAAAACAACCTAGCAGGCAACATGCCCTTGACTTCAAGGCAAGTTTCAATCTTCAATATAAGAAAGAATCATGTAAAACAAGACCACAATTGATTAAAAAACAGTTTACATTTTATATTTAGAAGAAAAATGCCTATAACAACAATAATTTTTTAAATTTGACTTTTTGTGTTGGACACCCATCCTCTATTTTCAGGAAATATTCTGTAGTCAGTATACATGCAAAGCAGTCTCATACAGTATCTGTCCTGAAATTGCTATACAATGAGAACTAATGTTTAAAATAATCCTTAAGAAATTAAAGGTCCAAAATAATTAAAATCAAAACTCAATTTTAATATCATTAAAGAATGGAAATTGGACTAAAACATTTGGGGAAGGATTTTACTTCATCTAAAGGCTTTCTTCTGGGACCTTAGCTAACATGAAACCATATTTAAGTCCATCTAAACTATCCCTTGCTCTTCTGTCAATGTTTATATGTAATAAACTGCACCACCATTCAACCAGCAGATCAAACCAGAAGCCTGGGAATCAGGTTAACTTCTTTCCCCTTCCAATAGACCTTCAGATCTGGCTAGCTGTACTTCTGAAATACCCATTAAGAAGAGCTGTCCCAGGGCTTCCCTGGTGGCGCCGTGGTTGAGAGTCCGCCTGCCGATGCAGGGGACGCGGGTTCGTGCCCCGGTCTGGGAGGATCCCACATGCCGTGGAGCGGCTGGGCCCGTGAGCCATGGCCGCTGAGCCTGCGCGTCCGGAGCCTGTGCTCCGCGACGGGAGAGGCCACACCAGTGAGGGGCCCGCCCACCGAAAAAAAAAAAAAAAAAAAAAAAAAGAAGAGCTGTCCCTATCACTATTGTATTAACCCCCCAGTACTCTGCCACAGAACCAGTGGCCTCACTACAATTCGCCCACCTTGTTTCTCCAGCTGAAAAACCATTATTAATTTGCTCTTTGGACAAATGTTAACCCCTTAACATATATTTCAAGATCCTCCATGACTGATTCCACTACCCCATTGCATGTTTTGATATCTGTCTCAGCCTGCCTTCTCCTCTCTCGTCTCACACCAGGTGCACTGGAACCACAGTCTCTTGCTGACCTGCTTTCCTGCAAGCTGCGTCTGCTTCCTCCAATGTTGACCCCTCTCTCTCAGCCTGCCCATCTCCTATGCACCCTTCAGATCTTAGTTTAAATGTAATTTCCGCAGTGAAGGCCTTCGTGATCCCTAACCTAAATTCATTAAATGCTGTAACCATCTTGTTCATGTGCTTAGGTTCTGGGTTCGCCTTCATTTGCACCTGCATGATAGGAGATGCCAATGGTTTTAGAAAAATAACAAAATTTAAAATGAGAAAATGCTATCCATTTGTTAGGAAAACTCAGTTATCAATTTTGATTGTACATTTTGGGAAAACTGACAAAACACTAATGTGAGGTCTAAAGTTTGCTGCGACTTCAATATTTTGTCAACTTAAAAAAATAATCATGCTGTGGCCTCAATTTTTTGTAGTACAAAAAAAAATCACTACTTGAGTGGAATTCCTTACCTATACCTTTTGCTCAAATGAATTAATTGATTTCTGGTTAAATATATGTATGTAACAAAATTTAACATAGCTCTAAAACCTACTCAAAAGGCATGTCAAGTTTTTCACAATTGCATGTGACCAACAATATTAATGGGGGCAGAGATAAATAGAATTTGAGATATCCAAGGGGTACTCTTTGACCAAACATTTTTACATATTGCTTTTTTTTCCTCGGGTGTATTACATATAGTATCTTAATAGAACCTTATTTCATTCTCAAAACAACTCCAAGTCATAGACAAAAGGGATATCATCATCCCCTTTGTATAGACGCAGTTTACATGGCTCACCCAAAGCTACCACCTGTTAAGTTATTGACCAGAGTTAGAATCCAGGACTTCTTACTGCAAATACAGAACTCTTTGTTCCATACTTGTTATGCTTATGTGCCATAATCTTAAAAAGTCAAGGTGTTAATTTCTTTAGGATTACAATGCTCTCTCCAGCTATTCTTATTTTAAAATGCAAAAATCTTATGAAGATTACATATTAAAATACACTTATGTGGGAAGAGGGAAAGGGGGAGGATCAGGATAGGGGTATGGGATTAAGTTATACAAAGTACTATGTATAAGATAGATAAGCAACAAGGATATATTGTACAGCACAGGGAAATATAGCCATTTTTGTAATAATTCTAAAGGTAGTATAATGTATAAAAATATTGAATCACTATGCTGTACACCTGAAACTAATATAATATTGTAAAACAACTATATTTCAATAGAATCCTTTTAAACCCACACTTATGTGTGAATTAATTTGTCATATCATTTTCCCTTAAGTCAGAAGGACTCCAAGCTAATAGGAGGATTTATGACCAATGAGGGATGGCTGAAAAAAAAAAAAGAAAAAAGGCTCTCACAAAAATAGGAGTAAGGGATACATAAAGAAACTTTGTGTCTTACCTCTTTTATGACCACCTCCATATAAGAAAGCTTCTTTCTAGCCAATTAATTCTCTATTCTAAAAAGTAGCTCTTTTCTGATCCTATTTAACTGGCAGTGATAAAAATAAATATTTTAATCTGTCTGTACCTGACAATTACAGCATTTTACATTTGGATAGCACCACACAATTTAAAATATTTGCTTACATACATTGCTGAATTTGAGTCTTCATGATTTGCTTATTTATAGATGAGAATCTGACTCTCAGTGGGCTTAATGGGCAAGTCAGGGACAGAGTTCCATTCTTTAGACTAAAGCTTTTCTCTTTCCCAAACCCCACAATCATGTTCATAAAGTATCATTCTCAGGGGATACTTACATTTCATCACACCTTGAATTTCATAAACAGGCTTGAGAATCACAGCACCATAAAAGCCTTTAGGGAATGGATTTGTTAAGTCCCACTTATTTGAAAAGTCTGTAAGTTTCACAGTTCGTGTTCTGTTCTTGGGGATCTTCCATTGGACAATTTCCTTTAGGGTATAAATATGTTCATCATCACATTCATAGAACTCTCCTTCTTGTGACAAAGGCAAAGTAAATGAGTGATTTTGATGATTCCTTAGCACACCACAGTTCACCATTATTTCTCCATTGATCTCTTCGACTGAGTTGAGCATGATTTGCTCACCTTGCTTTATGATGAGATTCTCTAGTTTTATATCCTTCTGATGATAGAAGCAAGGATGCCCCAGTCTACTTGGTCCAATATGGATGGTTCTTGTAATTTCTTCCATAGTGAGGTATGGAGTTTTATCAGCCACAATCTTAAAAAGACCTGAGAACAGAATTCTGTGAATTAGAAAGTTCTCATAAGAAAATCACAGCGAGAGAGTTATAAAACAAGTAAAACGTAGCATTTAAAAGTAATGTACCTTTTTCAAGATTAGAGATATTTGTTTTAATCTTGAATTCTTCTAGGTAAAATCTTAATGTATTTTCTGTAGGTTACTGGATTGTCAGATCCAGACAGGCCACATAGATGGAAAGGGGAAAATAGCGTGAGATAGAAAAGGCCCACTTCTTGGAAATGCAATCTGCATGAGATACTGGCTATCTCCCAACCACATGTGTGATCTTGAGCAGGGCATTTAATCTCTCAAGATCGCATTTTTAATTTTTAAAATGAAAGGATTGGATCAATATTTCCATATATATTCTCTGGAAACACCAAAATTAAAAGATATTCCAGAAGGAAACTGTTTCATGGTCAAATTAACGATTACAACGATTACCTGGAACTAGCCCATGGTGATGGTTGTAACACATTGTGAATGTACGTAATGACACTAAATTGTACACTTTAAAATGGTAAATTTGATGTTATATGCATTTTACTACAATAAAAAATATCTACATATTTCCAAGTAATTTAAGATTTCTCAGAAACTTTAGATGTACTGTGACTCACAAGAGGGGAATATAACATGCAGAATTTCCCAAATTTCTTTCATTCTAAAACTCTTGGGGAAACATTCATAAATAAATTACAAAATAGTATGTCACGATATATTAGTGGTCCACATAACTCTCCTTGAGAAATGCCAGGTTAGGTAGTTGTTCTGGATTGAATACTCTTGATTATATATCATTCATTCTTCTCACTACTTTTCTAATTCTGCCATGGTTTCACTATTTCAAATTTTTTCCTCTAATACTATTGGGATAGTCACTGACACAATGAATTTTTGTTCTTTAAGACACAGCTTTTTATGCTTGCATGTTTAAGTTTCATTCTTCTCTTTGAATTATTTTGCTTTTATTTTATAAGCACATGTGTTTTGTAGCACTTTCAGAAATTTATTTATTGAATAAATTTTAATAAATTCCAGAGAAAATAAGAACAAAGGAAAAATTAGGTAATTGCTTTGTTAACCTCAAAGTAAATTAAGACAATTATTATATAATAGCATACAATAAGAAGGCAGTGTATAAAGAATCCTACTAGAATGATATAGCTTGTAAAAGTTATTTATTCATTTAGTCAAAAATACAGTCCAATTAAATTTATCTATGTATCAAATTATTATTAACCAGGTTACAATGTCTTTTATGTGTATTTTGGGTTATAGTACAAAGATTTATGATGTTATTTTTTAGTCGATCTTTGCTCAAATGAAAAAAAATACAGGATTTTGGTTACTTTTAAATATAAATGTCCTGAAAAAGTGGGTGATACAATCCTGGCAAAGGCTGAGGAAGGTAGCATGTGCAATCTGTCCTGAAAACCTTTATAAATCGAATAGTGTTCATTCCCTGCATGGTGTGCTTGAAGACAGTAAGGCAAAGAAGCATTTACTTTGAAGGAACTTCCTATTTTATTATGTCTTGTATCAGGGAAAATCCAATAAAATAGTACTCTCGAATTCTCCACAGTAACTGAATTTGTGTGTGTGTGTGCTCGTGCCCGTGTGCAAGTGCATGCACATGTTTAATCTCATTTGTTTCCATGTGAAGATTTATTTCTAAGAGTCCACAGTCATCATCAGGGTATAAAAAATTCAGCAGGTTTTGTGAAATAAGTTTAAATAATAGCTACCTAGAATCTCATAAGCGTAGAGAAACATGGTTTCATTTCTATCCTCGCTATATTGATGACATAAGTCACAGAAGAATTAAGTCAGCATCTTCTTTCCTGGGGAATTGGGTTCACCTAAGGTAATAACAGACCCAAAATGTTATGAAGTAGAAAAAGCCTGAAACCCTAAGGGCCACTATTATTTCAAGTTAATCACACACTTCAGAGCTGTCTTGTTGGATGTCTCTATTGCAAGGAAAATCTATCTAAGAAATCTGTGTGTTTTCCCTTAGGAGATGATTAAGGACACAGTTTAGCATGCTAAGTGGCAGAGTACAGGAAAAATATTTTATTAACATTTCTTTATATGTTATTGCAGCCAGTCCAAAGAGTCCCTTCTTACAAACAGCCACTCGATACCGTATAAACTAGGGCAAGTATATACAGCTATATATGTATATATACATATATATGTGAATGATGTCATATTGGAACTTTAATTTCAGAATAAACTATAGCACCATAGATATGATCAGCTTTAAATTCAACCAATTTTTTCTCCATCTTTTTCTCAGAGTGTAATAATAGTTTTATACAAGAGAAAATATAATTTACTTTTTCAAAACACAAAACAAAACATATTTCAGGAGCTGAGTGATCATTAGAGAGATAATAAAATAAGCCAATATGTAATCCTCACAATGAAAGTTAAAAAGCAGAAAGAAAATAGATTTCTATTTCCAAATTTGATTGTCACCTATTAAAATGGATATTCGTGTTATTTTTACCTAGGAGAAATTGTTCATAAGGAGTATGTTACTTGAGAAACAAAAATTATGAGGAAATGCAATTAGTTGAAAAATAGTCAATAAGTAAATTTAGTCTTTAAGATCTTGTCCCTGAATCTCAGGCTTTTGGGGAGTTTATATTTTTATCCAATTCTTAATGATCTGCAATCATTATTATTATTATTAATAGTAACAACTGAAATTTGCTTAAAAAGTTGCAAGCTTGAATAATTTTCTTCATATGCATCATTTATATTCTTTCAAGAACAGTAAAACAAATATTATTACTGGGGGATATAAAAATGGTCATGATTTTCATAGTCATGGCTATGGAATCTCAAGCCAAACCTTTTAAATCCAAGTCTCATAATCTTACCTCCACATCAGGCCACCTCCCTGTCACACAAATGACTTGCAAGGACATTTCCTATGAGAACATGTTTATTCCAGTTCACAAGATATGTATGTGGGTCTCACAGGTTGGCCCTCCCTTTGCATTGGTCAGCCTTTCCAGACTCTCCAGTATGAGAAGAGCAAAAATAACTTCCTGGTTCAGAGTGAAGAATTTACACTCATCAGATTTTTTTCTACTTTTTTCTCTAACTCATCAATTCTCACCCAAATAGGGAGTAATCTAAAAAATTAAAATTTCCACCTGTGTATCACAATACTATTTATATACATAAGATCATTGTGTATGATGTAATGTGTGAAAGGAGTTCACAATCTTTTTTCTTTGTCTAATTTCTAGCTTGCTTTCAGTTCCAACCAAATATATTCCCTCTATCTCTGAGATAAGGAATCTTAGAGTGAATTTTATGTACTAATTCTCATCTTCCTCTCATATTATCAAAATTAGGATTATTAAAATATTAGCAGCTTAGAATGTGCTGGAAATTTACATGTCTGATAGAATTCAATTTTCCAAATTACAATACGAGGTAGCTAGAAATAAAAAACAAACACTTCACAAATAACCACAGGAAAGTTTGAAGAGATACCATAAATTCTCTATCATCACACAGCTCATAAGATACAAGTAGGATTTTGTGTCTCTAAAGCTCAAGGGCTTAATCACATGGTTACATATTTAAGCCTTTCATTATTATTGTAAATCATAAATTGTTTGTGCAGCCTTTCACCGTCCTTCTGGGTGCAGAAATTCTTAGAACTTTTTAAAACAAGCAACATAAGAAAGTGAACTTCACTGATATTTGACATTGATTGGCACTAGTCTCATCTCCTCATACATCAGATGGCCACGTGCCTGGAGGTACAGGCACGCGGGAGGCCTGGGAACTGCACAAGCTGAAGGGGTTGACAGCGCTGTCCACAAGATCATGTTCTTTGAGTGTGCTGCAGACCACCTGGCCATATGTAAGTGGGTTTCCAGAATACATTATCACAGTTTTTAAATAAAGTAAATCTCACAAAATGGATAAATGGCTTCACACATTTCTTGCAAAGAAATCATGTATTGAAAATAAAACTAATATAAACACAAGTGAACAAAAAAAAGGACAAAGTCTACATTTCTACTCTCACTCAATCTCTTCTTCAGCCATATTATGAAATAAAACAATGACACTCTCGTCTAATAAAATATGAAGAGTGGCTGAAACTTCTTTAACACTTTAAAGTTATCAACATGTGGATTCACATCCACTATCATCATAAAGAAATTTGCCTTTGAGATATAGATGAACAACACATCAAATATACATGCATATATATGCATAGCTGCCATAATTTTAAATAAATACATATATATTTGAGATACTGCTCAAAAATTTCTAATGGACTGAGCTATGTGAAGGAGAAGATTTAGAGACAAATCAGACTGCTACATATTTTTGATCATGTGTCTTGTCTCTCTGCCAATAAAGCAAAGTGTGCTTCACTTATTTTTGTGAGTGTATGCCTCTGCCTCTTTAAAATGGCAATTTGTCCTGCAATCAAGTTCCTAAGCATCCTTGTTATTTTATACTTGCCTATATAGGTTTCTCATTCCACATTTTCCTATTATTTTGTTACATTTCCAAGACAATTCTTAGGTCAGCACATCCTACAAAAACGATCTTCTTCAAGACTATCCCAAATCTGGTATTTTGATTAGAATCCTAGCTCAAGCATCTCTATTTAACTTCAGATTAAAACGAGATGCATGAAATACCCTATCAAAGCAAAAAACTCAAAATTCTTGAGCAAAGTAATGAAACATATAATAATAATAATGTCCAAACTGTGAGAAAATTCTCCAGATTTCTGAGATTACTGAAAATCATCAACTAATGAGCGATTCAAACAATCTTGACAGAAGTCTCCAAGAGCAGAAACAAGGAATGTGAGGAAAGTCAAATTCATAAGAAAATTTTGTGTAGTAATTTAATGGAGTATTTAGGAGGGGGAGAAGACATATCTAAGACAGTGACCAAGTTTGTTAAGTGTTAGATGCTAAGTGTGGCTGTAGAATTCCTACGTGTGAATGTCTTTACATGTATAATGAAATCAGAATGATCTATAATAGCTATTAACAATTTTTAATAGTTCTTTTACCTGGTGATAAAAAGAATAAATCGTAAAATCTTTTGATTCATTTTTACCTCAATGGTTCAACCACTGCATGAAAAAGACCTTTATTTTCCCAGTAAAGCCTTGAAAGGAGTGATATGCAATATCTAATACATTTGAGATATTTAACAAATAATTTACATTAATAATGTTAGACTTTGAAATCAAATGATATAATTTGATATCAATGCCTAAATCTGTTATAATCATGGCTTTCTCTCTCCTAAGCAGTGAGAACGAGTAATAGACCTAGGATGAGGCGAGAAGATGTCAGAAATTCTTCTTCTCATAAACCTTGGCAAGAGCACAGTTCTCTGGACTCTTACAGTTCTCCAGAGCACTGCCCCTTTTGTTAGGAGAAGACACATAGAGGTTTCAGGACTGGAAAGAACACCCACAGACATTAGGTCCCCCAAATCTCTCACGAGGCTTTATTAGGAGACCGTCAAAATATCACACATTTACTACTCCTGGCTCTTGCTGACTTTAGGCAATAGAATTTTCAGGCCCAGCAACACACTACTATCCCAATAGGAAAGTGAAGTGGTTAAAAGTATGAATTTTTGATTCAAACAACCTGGGTTTAAGTTTGGCCTCAGTCCTTTTCCCACTGTGTAAACTTGAGAACTTAAACTCTCAGGGTTATAATTTCCTTTTCTATAAAATGGAGAAAATTGTTTCACCTACCTCATAAAGTCATTGTGATGATTAAATGAGTCAATACATGTAACATGCTTAGATAGCACTTGACACAGAGCAAGCACTGAAAAAGCAAAATACAAGAAATAATAGCTATTCTTTCATACCATTTTCTTTCACTCTGGAATTCTAAGCCATTGTAGGATGGTTATAACATCAGAGAGATGAATACTTACAGGGCCAAAGAGGATCCAGTTTGGATCAAATTAGATGAGACAAAATATGTAGAATCCACAGTTCAGTATCTGACACAGGCTGAGCAAAAAATGTTCCCAGCTACCATTACAGATTTTGCCAGAGTGTTTGATTATGGAAAGGAGCCTCAGGTGACCTCTTCAGGTGCACTGCCTTTGGGGAAATATTTCCAGGTGGCTTTGAGGAATTTGTCTGACTCCAGGCTTTGATAAATTGCTTAGAATTTGACCACCAAAATTTTATGCCCATAATAAGCAGATTATAGGGAGATGTAAGCACATTTTAAATGCAAATATTGTGCTGGTTGTAGTTATTCACAAGGTATACATTATACACAGTTGCTGAAGTTCCCTTGAACAAAAGAAGCAGCAAAATGCCAAGGCATTTTTGAAAATGTGTTTTATTCATGGCTCTGAAGGGTAGTTGAAGCCAACTGAGGGAGGAGTATACCCTCCCTCTATTTTAATGATCTTAATTTTGCTAATGGAATGTTAGTGGAAAGAGTTTGGGAGCCATGTGGTGCTGATTGCGTTGTTCAGTATTGATGTTGCTTGCAAATTAAATGTACCTAAGTAGCCACCTGTTTATGCTTATGATTATATAATACCGCATATGTTTCCCTCTCTACACATGGGAGGTAAATATTGAAAAAATTATTCTGGTGTGAAGGGTGAAAACAGCAGCAATTCTTCCATAACTGTCAACATATGCTGTGGTGTTTCCGTTAATGTTGTGCTTTGTCTGACATATTTGCTGATTTTTACCATGCAGTGTTTAAAAAAATCTGTTACCCATGGTTATGCAAAACAATTAAAAATCAGTTTACATTAAATTCAAATTAGGAAGAGAGGTAATTTTCCAACGTAACCATAAGTTTTAAATGGATTTCAGAGCTTAAGATTTAAATAGATTTTGATTTGCACAATAAAGAGAACCAAACTTTTTTTTTCCTAAATTCGCCAGCATATATAAAGGAACATTTTCTTCCTAAGCACATCCTTTTGATCCCATATTACTAGGCAACCAAAAAACTAACTCGAGTAACATAAATTTGAAAATCCCACCTGAAATTGGCAATAACTCTTCAACTGGCAAGCCCACCATCATTTCCACTGGATTGGCTCTGGAAAACAGTTTGCTGGACCTCATACAGAAGATCTGACTGGGTATTTAGTCAGCAAGAGCTCAAGAGCAGTTTTTGAGATGTCTTGTTTGAGCATTGGGAGATCCGGCGCAGGTAACACCTTTGGAACTAGTTCAGACTATTCAGAGATATGCCCTGACTATAGCTTGCAGGAAAGATCAGAGAGACTGGACTTGCTGTTGTTGATCACTTTAGACACTACAGATAAACAAATTGGAGCTTCATATGGCTAATATCTGATCAAGAGGGATTTAAATGTCAACTGTCTAGCAGCCTAGACGTGACAGTCTCTAACTTCCCAATAAAGTATCGCAAAAAGACACAGAATATGTTAGAAAGAGATGAAAATTTACCCCATCATCAAAAACTAAGCATAACAGATCAGCTGCCCCCAAAGGCCAGAAGAACTTATTTTCATAATAAGGAAGATAGAGCTGAAATGAGAACATTAGAGGCCTAACCATGCTGGGTCTCATGAAGCAAAGAAACCTCTCTAAAGTTTTTTAAAGATATTTAACAATCACTGAGTACCCTCTACAGCCCAAAGTTTGTAGTAAGCACTTAACAATTACCTCTTTTCATTTATTTAAATTCATGTTGCTAAAAAAAAAAAAAAAACCTGAGACAGAGACACTGAAAACCCTTAAACTGTATACTTAAAACAGCTGAATGTTATGCTATGTAAATTATAGCTCAATAAAGCTGTTAATTTAAAAAGTGGGAGTGAGGAAGGATGGACAGTTAAGTAATAGCTTGAAAAAAGCAGGTAGATGGGCCCTGTCATTAGTTCCTGGTGGGATGTAAATTGGCAGAATCTTTATTGAATGTGATTTGGCAATATGCATCAAAAGCTTTAAAAACATTTTTACTTTTGAAGTCATAATTTTATGTATATGAAATTATCATAATAATCAGAAATGCAGGCAAAACTTCAGTTAAAAGGCTGTTCATTATAGCATAAATTGCAAAATGACCATGTTTGGAATGGATTTATTAATTATGGTATAAGCATATGATGGACTATTATACAGAAAATAAAAATTATGTTTTGAAGAATATTTAATGACATAGGCAAGTCCTCAGAAATAGGCTTACTTCTCATTATATTAAAACATGTCTGTATGTGTGTAGGTGTACTACTGGAAAACAATAGAAGGAAACTAAATATTAATGCTAAACAGCTCTGGTGATGAGATTATAGGGAGCTATGCTCTCACCCCTGCATTTTCTTCCCTTTTCTAATTTTCTACAAGATAGATGTGGCATTGGTAAATTTGGGAAAAATCAATACATTTTATAACTTCAAAAAGTTGTGTTCCTTATGTCCATGCAAAAATCTACACATGGACATTTATAGCAGCTTTATAGTTGCCAAAACTTAGAAGCAACTAAGATGTCGTTCAGTAGGTGAATGGATAAATAAACTGTGGTACATCCAGACAATGGAATATTATTCAACGCTAAAGAGAAATGAGCTAGAAAGCCATGAAAAGACATAGGGGAACTGTAAATGCATATTACTAAGCGAAAGAAGCCAATCTGAAAAGACTACATAGTCTATGATTCCAACCGTATGACATTTTGCAAAAGGCAAAGCTACGGAAACAGTAAAAAGATCAGTGGTTGCCAGGGGTTGTGAGGGAGAGAGGATGAACAGACCGAACACATAGGATGGTTAGGGCAGTGAAAATACTCTGTATGATGCCATAATGGTGGATACATGTCATTTGTCTAAACCCATAGAACATACAACAACAAGAGTAAACTACAATGTAAACCAAGAACTTGAATGATTATGAGGTGTCAAGGTAAATCTGTCAGTTGTAACAAGAGTACCACTCTGGTAGGGGATGTTAACAATGGAGGAGACTGTGCATATGTAGAGGTATGGGAAATCTCTGTACTTTATGCCAATTTTGTTGTGAAAGCCTAAAATTGCTCTAAAAAATAAAGTCTACTGAAAAAAATCTTTTGTTCCAATGACAGAACCTCTAAATCTCTGATATGTAATTATGTATAAATACAGTAATGTGTTTTGCCAATGTCCACTTCAGGAAATGAAGACCGAGTAGACAATTTGTTTGGACAGTCTGGTTCCTCTCATGAGAGTTCCTCCATGGTGATACTGTTGAGGCAACACCATAAAGAGCTTTGAAGGAATTGTGCATGAAAGATAAGGAGATGGTAAGAGCAAAAAGTGATGAGATAGATTTTTAGAAGATGTGCACAAAATATTAATACTATGAGAACTTATAGAACAGTACCAGTTGTAGAAAAGCCTATTTTAAAATGATATTTCTGACAGAATTCCGTTCTGATTCTCAAATGCACATGGGTGAGTGAAAAGAACATTTTGACCTAGAACTGCAGTCCATTTGTGTTCCAGATAATATATATTTTAGTTATCAAAAGACCAAAGACTTAGAAAAAAAATCTGATCATGTACTGAAGAGAAGAAAACATAGGCCAATAAAAAATGGAACTAAAAATTAGTGTAAAAGTCTGATTTTTTTGTGCATTTAGATTACTTCACATTTTCTTGCATCGTATATGCAGAATACCCCTTTTTGTCTAGGAAAATATTTTGTATAATAAGCATAGATGAATCTATTTTGCTTAAGTGAGCACAGTGGGGAAGAGATGTCTTAAGAGAGGTTGACCAAGAAAACTTGGAAGAATGGTCCATGATTCCTTGAATAGAAAATTGTCCAAAAAGCAGGGAGCCCTATTTAGGGCTTTTCTGAATCATGTGTCATCATAACATCCAGATGGAAAAATAAGAACAAATTCTGCCCTGTAGCTTACTTCTTTTAACATAAGTCATTTAAAAAACAGAAGACAAAAAGTTATTTACTATAAAGCTATCAAATATATTTTAAATATTTTTATATAATTTTCCTATCAGGTCCCTTTATAAACAGATGTTATAGTTAAAAAATAGCTACAATCACAAAATGGCTAAATGTGAAAGATTTAGTCATTTCAACGGTACATGAAATATAATAAATCACCACTGAATATAATATTACATGTTTTCGATTAAGTACATAGTTTCCCAAATGAAACAATGAGAAAACTCGTTCTGAATTTTAAGTGAATTATTATTAAATATATTTAATGTATGAATGTACATACATTATGTATGTATTAGGTGTTTTGGTATCCATGCATAAAGGAGCAAGTTTCATAAATGTTAATAATTTAACCTTAATCTATTTCTTGAAGAAATAATTATATTATTAATCCAATTTTGTCATTGGTTATTCTTACTACTTTCCTATATTTTTCACATTTATAATTAAAATGATTTTGGAAACAGTCTTACTGCTAAGGGATATAGATATGTTGGGAGATAATTCTCCACAGCATTTCTACATGCCTCAGAAACTGGAGGTAAAATATTTGTTTCCTGACCAGTATGGCAATGATAGGGAGTATCTCCTTCCTGAGAGGCATTTTAGGATACTAAAGTCTCCCTCCTCTCCTCCAAGGAGATTTTCTTACATCCCAAGGTAATAAAGACATGTTTTCTTCAAGGGCAAAGAATGGCAGATTGGCCATCAGCCTCTTATACTTTGGGGATTTCCTAAACTCAGTGTTCCTCCACTGTGCGTTGGGCACCCACCTGGCCTGTTCTATCTCACCCGTGGGAGATGGGGCTCAAGGGGAACCATTAAAGCATGATGCTCATGCTGTCTGCTGTACCATGAGGAATCAACTACTACATTCATATGGGCTTATTGTTTCATTACTGATCTAATTTATGAAGTGTGGCAAGTCGGCCTGGCAGCTGCAAGGTTACTTAAAGATGGCTTGACCTCTTGACAGATGAAGTCCATTTTTCCATTTATCTGGTAGAAATTAATTTATGTAGGAAGTAATGCCTAAAGTTTGTCTTTAAAGCATGACTCAAATCCATTAAACATATGAAGGCAATTTTATAGTTAATAAATTTTCTAACATTCATTTAAAAATTCCTATGTCATGTTATTTAGGAGTAGCATTAATTTAGATTTTTTAACATTACAATGTTTACTGCATATAACAGGAAAGTTAGAAAGGATGTCACATATCCAGGGGATTTGTGGATCCCCATTATAACACTGATGTTGGTTGACAAAAAGACCATCTCACTCTTTTCTATGATTAAGCAAGAAGTGCTTCAGAGCACAGACTCTGGAACAGTTTAGATCTGTATTGGTGCTCTCCACTACAGTACCACAGTTGGAGCATTGTATTGAGCATTTGAAATTTGGCCACTTGAAATTTGCATGGCCAGACTTGATATGTGCTGTAAGTGGAAAATACATGCTGGGTTTTAGACTTAACATGAAAAGAATATAAAATATCTCAATAATTTTTCTATTGATTAGATATTAAAAGGATAATATTTTAGATACATATTTTTACCTAAAATACATTATTAAAATTAATTCACTTTTTTCTTTTTTTTTTTTTACTTTTAAAAATATCTGTGCTAGGTAGCCTCTAAGATGGCTCTAATGATTCCTGTCCCTGCCACCTGGTTGTCACACCTTTGTGCAATCCCCTCCCAGATTGCACCAGCATGTGTCTGTCTGATCAAAAGAATATAGCAGAAGTGATGGTATTTCACTTCTGAGATTAGGTTATAGAAGACTATGGTTTCCATCTTGGGCTTGCTCTGATCACTCACTCAGGGGAAACCCTATGGAGTGGACCATGTGTCGAAGAAGTGAAGCTTCCTGGGATAGCCACATAAATAATGTTGGATGAATACACATTATATTTCTATTCAACAGTGCTAGTGTAGATTTAACATAACCACTTACTTAACTATGTGATCTTGGGCAAGTTACTTGACCTTTCTGTAACTCTGTTTTTTCATATGTAAAATGTGAATTCAATTAGTAACCTATGTATACATAAAAGTGTTTAGAACAGTTTTATATGCAAAAGTATTTAGAACGGTGTCCAGCACATCATCAGGATTCTCACTTGAGAGTGTGATGTGGTCAGGATAGACTGTAGAGTAGTAGAGAATGTTCCATGTCTAAGCTCTACTATCACATTTCTTACAAATTTTGTTGCCTCCAGCAACAAAATTCCTCCACAATAATAAAATTCATAAAATATGATCTAAAATTTCAAACAGAAAAATATCTTCAATCTAGCCTTGTAATTTTAATGGTGGTTTTATAGATGTAACCACAACCTTCCTTGAACATATGGTTTAGAGATATTATGTAAACTTGCTGTTTAGAAATAAACTCTGTCCATCAGAAAAAAATGTATTGAAACTCTTTCAGGATATTTCTTATGTCTAAAGAGAAAGCATTTATTATTCATGCTTAATAACACTATATAGGAGGAACAAATATTTCCAAGAAGTAATCCAGAAATTTGGAACTTCATTATAACCCAAACATTACATGATTTACTGATCTATGTAGACAACGCAATCAACTACCAAATATCAGAATATATTTTTGCTGTGTTTGGCAAGAATGGCATGTTTCCTAGCTCATAAAAGGACTTAGCTATGAGGGCTGTCTTCTAAAATAACAAATTATGCTTCTAAAGCAGTATGTTTATTTCCATAAAGAACTGAAATGATTGCTTTTTATTTCTTTTAATATACTGAACATTTTTGAGATGACATAATAAAGATATATGGAAACATAACATTAATATAGGATACGCAACCAGTTATGTATATTGCAAGTTTAGTTTCCCACTCACATTTTAGTGAAAAATCACCTTCCAGTTTGTTCCCTTAAAGAGTCCTTGACAAATTAACAAAGCTTTTCTTTCTTAATTGTTGCTTGAGTTTTCATTTGCTGGAGCTGCATCTATAAAGCTATATTTACTGGTTGAAGGCTGGATATCTTTCTTCAGTAGAGCATCTTTATTTGCAAAGAAAGTGTACCCTAGGTACCCTTGACAAGGTTATGGTCATCTTCATCAAAACTTTTGAACTACCAATAAGAAATTAAGGATCTGTGTTCATATACTTTACTTCAATACAGAACAGTGGATGATGTCAGTGTAATAGTGGAATAAGGACCTTTGAAAATTGTCTCCTCCAAAAAGCAGTAGAGAAACTGGTTAAAAAAAAAAAAGTCAGGATTAATTTTTTCAGAATTCTGGAAATTAACCAAAGAATTGCAGCAATCTGGAGAACATTTCTTAATGAAAAAGTAGCTGAATCTTGGTAAGAACAGCAAACTTTGTGGCATCTTAACTTGCTTGTATTCCCATTCTTCCAAACCCCTTCAACTCCACAGTAGCCTTGAAAACCAACAGCCCCCAATCATGGCAAAGCCAGCAGCCTAGCAGTCACAAGATGGAGGAGAAAGAAGTTGGAGTTCCTTCCAAGATCATTCTCAGAAAATTGTCATTATTTGATATGTCTGGTGACTTCCTGGAAGATTCTATTTGTAATGCTGTCTCTATTTGATCTATTTTGAGCTCAGTGAGTGGAAAATACTTGGCCTCAGAGCATTTGTCAAAAACAATGAGAGGCAATTATTTAATTTTTGTGGCTGCCTGCAGTGGTGTTTAACAGTTGGGAGAAAAAAATGGGCTAACCAAAAAGCCTAAAAGGAAAAGCTGAGGAATGAGATGTCTATAAGGACATTGAGAAGTTCCAACATATTCCTGGAAATCTAGAAGACCACATACATGTATATTACCGTGCACATGCCCAGAACTGTGTGCATGCTCAAGAAAGACCTGAGAAGTCTGTAAGCTCTCAAATCTGGTTGACTTTGAAGCGCTACATGAACAGGAAGTAAAAGCTAAGCAAGAGTTTTCAATTGCCTGGTTGAGTGTTGAAAGCATGCCTCCAAATGAACACAGAACCTCTTAACAAAGACTGGAGACTTCTTGGTTCCAGCTGTTTAAGGAAATATCTGTCCAGACATTCATTGCCCACCAAGCTAATTGAGCAGAGACTTCAATGACCACACATGACTAAGAATGCAGACTTTACAGATTTAGTTCAGAAAAGTCACTAAACAACCAGCAAAAACAAGCCCTGAGGAGGGAGGAGAATGCAACTTCTAGTGCTGACACATTATATTGTTGAAAATATCCACTTTTCAACAACAAACTGTGAGACAGGCAAAGGAACAAGAATGTCTGGCCCGTAAACAAGGGGAAAGAAAATCAATCGATAGAAACTGTTTCTGAGGAAGCCCAGACACTAGAATTCCTGGAGAAAGAATTTAAACAGCTATACTAAATACGTTTTAAGAACTAAAAGAAACTATGTTTACAAATGAAAAGGAAGTATGGAAATACTTAATAAAGTATTTTATTAAGTCTTAGCAAATAGAGAATATAAGTCAAATTTGAAAACAGGTCAATTGAGACTATCCATTCTAAGAAATAAAAAGTATGAAGAGAAATAAACAAAGCCTCAAAGACCTATGAGACACCATCAAGCATATAATACACCCTCTTTTTTTTTCTCTTTTTATTGGCCGCGCCCCACCACTTGTGGGATCTTAATTCCCTGACCAGGGATCGAATCCACGGCCCCTGCATTGGGAGCGTGGAGTCTTAAACACTGCACCACCAGGGAAGTCCACCATTAAGCATATCAATATGTGAATAATGAATGCCTCAGAAGGAGAGGAGAGAGGAAAAAGTGTAGAAAAAATATTTCAGGAAATAATAGCAAAAACTTCCAAAATTTGATGAAAAACATTAATCTACACATTTAAGAATCTCAACATACTCCAGGTGGAATAAACTCAGAGATCCATGGCTAGACACATCATGATTAAACTGTTGAAAACCAACAGTTAGAGAATTTTGAAAAAAGAAGAGAAGAAAAGATTCATCATATACAAGCGTTTCTCATAAGATTAAAAGCTAATTTCTACTTAGAAATCACAGAGGACAGAAATCACTGGGATGACATACTTAAAAGTGCTGAAAGAAAAGGACTATTAACCAAAAATTCTCTGTCCAGAAAAAAAAAAATCCTTTAAAACTAAAGGAGAAATGAAGACATTTCCAGATAAACAAAAACTGAGAGAATTTATCACTACCAAACCTGCCATACAAGAAACACTAAAGGGGGTCCTTTAGGCTGAAATGAAAGGACACAAGTCAGTAACTCTATTCCATGTGAAGAAATAGAGTATCAATAAAAATAACTCTGAAAGTAAATTAAAAGAAAATTTAAATGTATGTTTTATTTTCAATTTTTTTCTCATATCTTATTTTTAAAACAATTGCATAAAAAATAGTTACAAATCTGTGCTGACAGGCACACAATGTATAAAGATGTAATTTTTATAATAATAAAAATTTGAACCAAGAGGTAAGAAACAGAGCTATATGGGAGCCAAATTTTATATGCTATTGGAATTAAATTCATTAATCCAAACTAGATTGTTATAAATTAAGACGTTAATTGTAATCCCCAGGCTACCACTGATAAAATAACTAAATATATATATGGGTATTTTTTTAAAAACCACCAGATTTCTGGTTTCTGGCATGGCATATAAGGAGTTTGGAAGTTGTCACTCTGTCCTAAAAAAAAAGTGAAAAGCTGAACAAACTGAAAAATCAACAACTATTCTTAGATATATCAGAGAAGTGAGATCACAGGACAAACTACTGCCTCCAAAACTGGAGAGACAGACAGGCAAGTACAGAGAATCTCAATTTACCACAAAAGAAACTGCTACAAAAACCAATACCAGGGTAGACAAATCCGACCTGTAATTGATGAATTGCTAGCGGCTCAGAGTGGACAAGTCTGAGAGTAAAAAATTCCAGGGGAACTTAGTCATAGGGGGGCCCACAATTTTGTAAGTTTTACCACCAAAAACTTAACCAGACTCTCACAGTGAATATCAGAGAAAAATCCCCGCATGCTTCTGGTGGGGGGAAGGCAAAAGAAACCATTTTGAAATAGGCCAGAGCATTCTGTTCTTAATAAGACCTGCCCTCGAGAGAAACTATTGGTGTTTTATCAGGACTCATTGACCCAGAGGGATGAAAATACGCAACTAACACCCACCCTAGCCTTCCACTTAGGGAAAATATGCAACAAAAGCCCACTCTCACCTTTCCACTTGGGGAAAGGGAAATACCCAGCTTTAGCCTGCTCTGGTCTTCCACAGGGGAGAAGGGAAATACCCAACTCCAACCCACTCCAGCCATCCCATGCCACCTAAAGATGCAGAGAATGGGACTGAGAAGCATTTGTGAAGTTCACAATTCAGAGGCACAAGCTCACAAAAATACTATAACAATCATAGGACTAGAGAATGTTTCCGCTCCTACCACAGCTTACTGCCACATTACTAAAGGCCTATTCACTACAGCTCCTTTTAACCAGTACATGATGCCTAACCATCATGAAAAAAAGTATAAGGCATACTAAAAAAAGCAAAAAAAGACAATTGAAGAGACAAATCAAGCATAGAATCAGACACAGATATGGCAGCAACGTTGGAACAATCAGACCAGGAATTTAAAACAATTATGATTAATATGCTAAGGTTTCTAGTGGATAAAGTACAACTGGTGGGTAACGTAAGCAGAGAGACAGAAGCATAAGAGAAAATCTAAATGAAGTGCTAGAGATCAAAAACACTGTAATGGAAATGAAGAATGCCTTTGATGGGCTCACTAGTAGACTGGACATAGCTGAGGAAAGAATCTCTGAGCCTGAGGATATATCAATAGAACTTTCTAAAACAGAAAAGCAGTGAGGAAAAAAATATAAAACAAAATCACGGAACAGAATATCCAAGTACTGTATGACAACAACAAAAGGTGTAACATATGCATAATGGAAATATCAGAAAGAAAAGAAAGAGAAGTAAGAACAGAAGCAATGGGCTTCCCTGGTGGCACTAATAATCCGCCTGCCAATGCAGGGGATATGCTCTGGTCCAGGAAGATTCCCCATGCCACAAAGCAACTAAGCCCGTGCGCAACAACTACTGAGCCTGTGCTCTAGAGCCCAAGAGCCACAACTACCGAGCCCACGTGCCACAACTACTGAAGCCCACATGCCACAACTACTGAAGCCCACGTGCCTAGAGTCCATGCTCCACAACAAGAGAAGCCACCACAATGAGAAGCCGGCACCACAACAAAGAGTAGCCCCTGCTCTCCACAACTAGAGAAAGCCTGCACGCAGCAACGAAGACCCAACGCAGCCATAAATAAATAAATAATTACATAAATAAATACATAAATTTATTTTAAAAAAACAGAAGAAATAATTGAAGAAATAATGATTGATAATTTCCCCCAAATTAATGTCAGACACCAAACCACAGATCCAGCAAGCTCAGAGAACACTAAACAGGATTCTAAAAAAAACTTCATAAGAACATCATATTCAAACTGCAGAAAATCAAAAGTAATGAAAAAATCTTGAAAAAGGTCAGAGGAAAAAAATCTTGCCTATCATACTTGTAGAAGAACAGAGGTAAGAATTGCATTTAACTACTCCTCAGAAACCATGCAAGCAAGAAGAGAGGAGGGTGAAATATTTAAAGCGTTGAGGAAAAAAAACCCCACCAACCAAGAAATCTGAATCCTAATATCCTTTAAAAGTGAAGGAGAATTATAGACTTTCTTAGACAAACAACGACTGAGGGAATTTGTTCCAATAGACCTGCTTTGCAAGAAACGTTAAAAAAAGTTCTTCAGAGAGAAGAAAAATTATATGTCAGAAACTTGGAATTACATAAAGGGAAAGCAGCAGAAAAGGAATGAGTGAGGATAAAGTAAAAACTTTTATTTTCTTATTCTTAGTTAATCTTACAAATTTTGTTGCTCATAATAATAATATCAACAATGTATTCAATTATAATCTGAAAGGATCAATAAAATCTCCTAGAACTAATAAGTATAGCAAGGTTTCAAGATACGTTAATATACAAAAGTCAATCACTTTTATTTGTACTAGCAATGAACAAGTGGAATTTGAAATTAAAGGCACAAAACCATTTACATTAGCACCAAAACAATGAAATAGGTATAAATCTGACAAAATATGTACAAGATCTATATGAAGAAGACTACAAAACTCTGATGAAAGAAATAAAAGAACTAAACAAATGGAGATATATTCTATCTTCATGAATAGGAATATATAATATTGTTTAGATGTCAGTTCTTCGCAGCTGCATCTATAGCTTTAATGCAATGCCAGTCAAAATCCCAGTAAGTTATTCCATGGATACTGACAAACTGATTCTGTGGTTTATATGGAGTGGCAAGAAACTTAGGATAGCAACATTAAAGGAGAACAAAGCCAGAGAACTGACAAGACTTACTATAAAGCTGCAGTAATCAACACAGTGTGGTACTGGTGAAAAAATAAACAAATCAGTGAAACAGAATGGATAGCCCAGAAATAAACCCATCTAAATATGGTCAACTGATCTTTGACAAAGGAGCAAAGGCAATACAATGGAGGAAAAATTGTATTTTCAGCAAATGGTGCTAGAACAATTGGACATTCACATGTTAAAAAAAAAAAAAAAAAGAATCTAGACCCAGGTCTTAACAACTTTCACACAAATCAACTCAGAATAGATCACAGAGTTAAGTGTAAAATGCAAAACTATAAAACTCTTAAAAGATAATATAGCAGAAAATCTAGATGACCTTAGGTTTGATGATGAATTTTTAGACATGACACCACAGGCAAAATCTATGAGAAAAATACCTGGTGGCGCAGTGGTTGAGAGTCCGCCTGCCAATGCAGGGGACATGGGTTCGTGCCCCAGTCTGGGAAGATCCCACACATCACGGAGCGGCTGGGCCCATGAGCCATGGCCACTGAGACTGCACGTCCGGAGCCTATGCTCCACAACGGGAGAGGCCACAACAGTGAGAGGCCCACGTACCACAAAAAAAAAAAAAAAGAGAAATAATTGATAAGCTGGATTTCATTTTTAAAAAACTGCTCAGTGAATAATATTGTCAAGAGAATGAGAAGACAAGCCACAGGCTGAGAGAAAATATTTGCAAAGGACATACCTGATAAAGGACTCGTATCCAGGATACACAAAGATCTCTTAAAAGCCAACAATAATAAAACAAATAACCTTATTAGAAAGTGGGCAAAAGACATGAACAGATGCCTCACCAAAGAATATGGCATGGCAAATAAGCGTATGAAAATATATTCAACATTATACGTCATTAAGGAATTGAAAATTAAAACAATAAGATACCATAATTGTATGCATATTAGAAGGGCCAAAATCCAAAACACTGACAGCATAAAATGCTGATGAAGATGCAAAGCACCAGGAATTCTCATTCATTGCTAGTAGGAATGCAAAATGATGCAGCCATTTTGGAAGACAGTTTGGCAGTTTCTTTAAACTAAACATATCCTTACCATATGGTCCAGCAATCATGTTCCTTGGTATTTACCCAAATCAGTTGAAAATTAATATTCACACAAAAACCTGCATAATTTTATTCATAGTTGCATAGTTTTATTCATAATTGCCAAAACTTGAAAGCAACCAAGTTGTTCTTCAATAAGTGAATAGCAAAATGAACGGTGGTATATACAGACAATGAACTATTATTCAGTGCTAAAAAGATATGTTACACACCATGAAAAGACAGTGGTATTTTGATATTGAGGAAGCTGTGCAAATTTGAGACAGGTAGTATAGTGTATGGGAAGTCTTTGTAACTTCTGCTCAAATTTGCTAACGAACCTAAAATAGCTCTAAAAAATAAAGATTTTTTTTTTAAAAAAAGGGAAATAAAATTGTACACTAGAAAATATCTATTTAACACAAAAGAAGGCAAAAATGGACAAATAGAGAAACACAAAAGACCTAAGACATATGGAAAACAAATAGCAAAATGGAAGATGTAAATCTTACACTATCAATAATTACACTAAATATAAATGGATTAAATAATTAAAAGGCAGAGGTTGGCAGAATGGATTAAAAAAAGAAAGCCCATCCAACTATACCGTCTACAAGAGACTTACTTGTAGATTCATACTTCAGATTCAAAGACACAAGTTATTTGAAAGCAAAAAATAGAAGGTAGACCATGAACATAGTAACCAAAAGAGAACTGGAGTGACTACAGTAATATTAGAAAAAAAATAGATTTTAAAACAAAAATTGTTTAGAATATTATATAATGATAAAAGGGAAACTCCACCAAAAAAAGGTAACAATTATAAACACATATAAACCTTACATCAGAGTCCCCAAATACATGAAGCTAGAGCTGACAGAATTGAAAAGAAAAACACAATTCAACAATGACAGTTGGAAACCTCAATACTCCACTTTCTAAAAGGGATAGAACTAGACAAAAGATCCACAAGGACATAGAATACTTGAACAATCCTATAAACCAACAGACATCTGTAGAACACTCTATATTACAACAGCAGAATATATATTCTTATTAAGTGAACACAGAGCATTCTCCAGGATAGGCCATATGTTAAGCCATAAAACTAGTCTCAAAAGACAAAGTATGTCTTCTGACCACAATAAAATAAAATTAGAAACCATTACCCCCCAAGAAATGGAAAATTCACAAATAAGGAAGGGTGGTTTAAAAACATATTGGATTCTTTGAGTTTAAAATCTAACTGGGAGTCTATTGCTATATAGGATGGGGTAATGAGGAGTAATTAGAATTAAACAAGGAATAAGATTTCAGTTGAAAGGGAAAAAATATTGGAGCACTTGGAATAATCCTCTCCTCATACAGTTAAATTATTTTAATTTTCCAAACCTCAGCTCAAGAATAACATTCTCTGAAAAGCTTTCCCTGACTCCACCAATGATGATAACAAGGTTAATAATGGTAATATAAGCTGACACTTTTTTATAGCCCTTGTTATATGACAAGTATCACTCTAACCAATATAAATATATTTCAATATTTAATCCTCCCAACAACACTAAGAGATAGTATTATTATTCCCATTTTACATGAGAAGAGGGTAAATAATTTGGCAAGGTTACCTAACTAAGAAGTGACAGAGTTGGGATTCAAATATAATGATTCCAAAATCCATGTGCTGAAGCATAACCAACTGGAGTTAGATCCGTCTTATCAAGACTCTCACAGAACCCATGCATACTTCAGTTATACCATAAACTACATTACGCTGTTAACAGCTTACTAGATTGTCCTCTTTCACTAATCATTCATTGATAAACAATTATTCAACCAACAGGAAATTATTGAGCACGTTCCCTGTGCCAGAAAATGTGCTTGTTCATAGAAATAAAGCCACATATGTCATATTTCATCTGTCAAAGAGTTTTAGTCTCAAGCAGAGTTCAGCAAACTATAGTTCACAGGCCAAATTCTGTTGGCCACCTGTTTTTGTAAATAAATTTTTATTGAACCACAACTGTGCTCATTGGTTTATGTAGTGCTCATTGGTTTATAAACCAATTGGTTTATATTGGTTTATCTGTAGCTTCTTTCATGTTACAACATCAGAGTGGAGTAGTTGTTATGGAGACCATTTGGCAGGCAAAGTCTAAAATATTTACTATCTGGTACTTTACAGAAAAAGTCTGCCAACCCTGGTCTAAAGAATAAGACAAATAAGAAAATCATTAATTACTACCCAATAAGGTGCATGCTATGGTGCCCAAGATACTACGGGAACACAGAGATATCTAGATTAGATTATAGAGTCAGCAAAAGTTTTCTAGGAGACCTGATATCTGACCTAATTTTTGAAGGTTAACTAGTTAAAGAAGAGCAGCCAAACTTGTCAGTAAGGCCAGACAGTGAAGTTTAGCAGTGATCCAGGGAGCTAGGAATAAAGAGGGTAAATATGTTTAGGAAATATTAATTATTTCTACATAACTTATGAAAATATATCTTTAATTTCTTAATTCCCACTATCTGGCACAACTAATGGTGCATATAGTTAAACTCACTAAATATTTGTTATCAGAAAATATTAAGTCCTAAGTAAACAATGTTTACTGAAAAGGGGAGAAAATATTTGCCTTCTATTAGTCCCTAAAATCACTAAACTATAAGAATCCCGATTTTTTCACCCACTGCCTTAGAGTAAAAAAAAACCAAAAACTACCACTTTTTCATTGTTTTCAGTTGTAGAGACGTATATAACATTTAAGAATACAGTTTTACAAATGAGAAATGGTTGCAAAATACTGTACCTGGAAAATTCATAGGCAGTTCAAATGGTTGTGGAGCCTCACAACCTTCAATGTGCTCACAAATTTCAGCTATGATCTTCTTAATTTTGAGGCCAGTAATTTTAATCACTTCTCCTGTTGACAAACAGCATTCATTTCCAAACATTTCATAAATAGAACCTGAAAAAAAAAAGAAAAACAGTTTTTAAAAAAAGAATTCAATAATGAAGAACAAATTAGGAGTCAAAAGTCTCATACGAAGTGTTTTTATTCAGTTCCTCTCAGATACCTGCTAAACAGGAATTTAATCAAGCTTGGCAAAATATACAGCATGTACCAGGAAAAATATTAGATTTTCACTTCATCCACTGGGCAAAGTGTAAACAATCTTATTTTTGTTATTATTGTAAATTGAATTTATGGTCCTCAGCACCTTTAGCTCATATTTCCAAGGTCAAGCTACAACCATGTCTTCCCCTGCTGGGATTTACGATCTTTTTTTGGCCAGGTCATAGAATTAAACTCACATGAGTCAAAAATGATCTGAGTAAGTACTGCAAACAAGGTTGTAATACAATCTAACATCCAAAGACAGAGCATTTGTACACCAGGGCTTCATATTAAGAGCACCATATCTATTTATAAGACCTAGTTCTCTTCATCATCATGAATATAACATTTTGCCCATTTTATCTCTTGTTTTTGACAAGCTGGAAACAACTCTCAACATCTTTATGGCAATAGGGGGCAGACAAACCCAGATAAACTGAAAAGCTTCATTTTAGTTCAGGATTTCAGTCTCCTTCCTCAAAAACCTTTTATCATAGATGTCAAAGCTAAATTTTTCATCCATTTATTTCCCTTTTATATCTCCTGATGGAGGAACACTGAGCAGTGAAATAACCGAAAGATTAGCAACAGGAAAGAGGAGAAGCAAAAGTTCTGGGTAATCTAGCCCCAGTAAAAAGGAAACAATCCCAAAACTACATCTCTGGGATATTATTGCTTTACAATAAAGCAGTAAACTAGAGGCTGATGTAAATAAACATTGCAGAACTGTGGGATATGAAACGTATCAATTTTTCCTTGCTTCCAATATGATTTATACCCTCTTTACCACACTAAAATATAAATAATATGAGCACAAGATTTTAGGTTTGTTGGTTGGTTTTCTGAATTCTTCTGTTGAAACACCTCTTCACAGAATCATGCCTGATATGTAGCAAGTACCTGAAATATTTTTATAGCATTAATGGTTATCATAAAAGTTATTAAGCCCAGCATTCAATTTAGCTTTAAACAGCTCTGTGGTTTTATCAGAGTCTCTATAGAGAGCAGGGGGCACACGCAAATTAAAACAATTTAAGGAGATTTTAATAAAGGGACAATTTACACACAGGCACAGACAGTTCTAGGCAACACAAGAACATAAATGTCCTGATCTCACTCTTTTTCCTCCATTGGATCATCTGCCAGGGCACCCCATTGCCCCAATTCAGCCAGAAGCCAGAGGGCAATGGAGCTGCTGACTCCACAGAAGTCAGCCTCCCAGGCAGAGTGGAAATGAAAATTAGCACACCAACCTTACTGTCTATTATTTAATGAGGATCATTTTTGCAGACATGCTAGTATATGAGCTCCTTGTATACTTCTAAACTCCCTCCTTTTCTCATACTATTGCCTTAACTACACATGCGTTCATACTTTTTATTAACTCCAATACATTGTGTTGTCAGCCATCTCAAATCCCTCATGGAAAAAACTGGTATATTAAAAAATAATAATAAATCCACAGTGACATTTTCTTCCAGTGAACTCAGAATAATTATTTTCTATGATCCTCATTCGGAAATTAATCACATAGTAACATTTTACTTCTACAGTATTATCCTGTACTTAACCTTTTATGACTTTAGTTTCTGTTACTCCCAATTCAATTTTAAGCTTCATGAAAAAAATATTGCATTATATTATTGCATAACTACCAACACATCAACCTCCCTTCTTCATTCACTCAGCAAACTTTAATGAATACCTACTATGTGTCAGACATTGCAATTGGCAGTAGTACAAAATGCATATGCCTTCCCCATAGAAGCACTGTTTTGAAGGGAACAGACAGTAAGCAGACAATTGAAGCAGATTATGAGAAAGTTATAATATAGAAAATATAGGGCATTGTGGGAGTAAATTGGAGGCATTTAATTAAGCAATTATATGGGAAAGAGATTAGGGAAAGATGTGTGGAGGAGATGACAGCCGAGCTGAGTTTTAAAGGAAGCATCACAAAATGTTAGGACAGGCAGAGGATATAGTATTTGAAAAGGCAGTGAGATGCAAAAGAGTCTGATACATTCTGGAAACTTCACATAATTTGTTATGTCTCAAATATAAAGTAAGAAATGGGAACTGGTAAGAAAGGAGACTGGAGAAATAGAGGGAATCCGGATCGTGCAGTGTCTTTATAAAATTACCAATAAACAAAAAAGCCAGTCAAAGTCTGAAGCAACCTCAGAGTCAGAGAATTTACATTTTCAGTTATCAATGTCCAGGAACTAATGCCAATTTAATGAGAGGTCATATGTTTCTAGGCGCTTGCTATCCAAAGTGTGTCCTGCTGCATCACCTGGGAGCTTGTTAGGATCTCAGCCAGACCCTAGACCTGCTGAATCAGAACCTGCATTTTTAACAAGACCCCCAGATGATTCATAAGTACATTAAGGTTTGGAAAGCACTGGTCTAGACAACAAATGTATAACTGAAATAATCTCTGTTCTGAGATTGTTGCAAAACTTACCAAGAGAGAGAAGGACATGTCAGGTAGAGGACGCACTCAGTGTCATTGAGATGGAGGATGTTGTAAGTAAGGACAGGGAAAGGGAAGGATTTTAAACAGCAAAGTGAGATGGTAAGATTTTTCTGTGTCACACGAAATAGAACGTAATTGGACCTATCCTGTTTCAGTGGAAGTCTGTTTGGCTTAATTTCAACACAACAAATGTCTAATTGCAGATGTAATGTATAGCAAACTGACTCACTTGGAATGCCATCTTTCTTTCAAAGGTTCCATTGGAATTCAAAATTAAAAGATGAGTTTATGTGAGATTACATATCAATTCACAGGGGACAGAAGCCAGAGAATTCTAAGAGAAAATTCTGTGAGTTTTAGTCACCACACAAAAGGCTTTTGACACCTCAGGTCTCTTTCTAATCATCCCTCTCGCTTTGAAAAAAGAAAACCACTTTTTTCAGTCATGTAAGGAAAAGAGCCTCATGGAAATGTTAATCTTTAACATTTATCTTTAATTCTTTGTGACTTCCAATTTTCTCTAAGCAAGAAAGCTATTAATTCATTTTAATAAAGAGAGAGGTCAGTGACACCCAACTCTAGAAAGTTATGTCCCTGATAGGTGACAAGAACATACAGCAAATCTCAAACCCCTGAAACTTGAAGAGTTCTTGTACGTCGTTATCATCATTATAGTGTCTCTTAAAATACATTTTTTTCAGTGAAAATATAAAATGGTTAATTTAAAAAACAGCCAACTTTCATAATCTCAGAACAAGCACATATAATATGCCTAATTGCCTTTTAAAAATTTGCTGAGATGTGTCTGAACTATGTGTTTGTGTAAATATAGATATAAAAATAGTTTTCATTTCATTTTTAACCACAAGACATGCATTTTGAATATGCAAATCTAGAATCTATTAAATCTTTACAGACTGATTCTTTCCAAGTCAGAGCATATGTGTTCAGGATGAGGCCAAACATCAGAGAAAGCTGAACAAAGCAGCCTGTTTTCAGTGATCAAACATTGCCCCTGAAGGCTGTAATGAAAGTCATGTGCCTCTGAAATCACCTTTTCTGAAATGCTACTTTGCTCAATAAAAATGACACATTAATATCCTTTTATGAGCCCATCCCTTATTTGACAATCCATATAAGCAATGCTGTGATCACATGGAAGAAACCAAAACAACTGGCTCCATAGATTTTCTTCCTTTTCCTCTACAAAATTGAAAATGTGTGGCAGTCGGGGAAGAAGAAACTTACATTGTCTAGAGGCTTTTTTCCCTTTACTCAACATATACTCATTTCCTCCATTCCCCACCCCACCATCTCCCACCCCCACCATCTCCCACCCCCACCATACCGGCCACTCATCCCATCATCAGCCTGTCAAAGTTCAACCAATCCTAAAGATTCAGCTCATATTCATTGTCTTCTTTTTTTTTTTTTTAACATCTTTATTGGGGTATAATTGCTTTACAATGGTGTGTTAGTTTCTGCTTTATAGCAAAGTGAATCAGTTACACATACACATATGTTCCCATATCTCTTCCCTCTTGCGTCTCCCTCCCTCCCACCCTCCCTATCCCACCCCTCCAGACGGTCACAAAGCACCGAGCTCATTGTCTTCTTGAAAGCCTTCCTTTATTCCCACTTAAGTAAGAATTAATTCTTTCCTCTGTGCTCCAATAGTACTTTGCATGTATCTCCATTATGGCCCCTATGTGATCATTATCACAGCCTGCTGTTAGGGTATTATTTTCTGACCATTGATATTATGTATACTTTACAATTTATTATGATATTCTAAAGAAGAGACATCATCTTAACTATATTTATACTCCTCCTCACATACACACAGCTAATTGCACAGTTTTGTCAATTAGTGGGTCCTTAGTGAATGTTAAATTATAACTTAGCTTTACTGTAAAATGACAATAAATTATTGTGAATATAGTAGAAGTCCTTCTCCATTAACAGTTTAAAGCATAGTCAACCCAAGGCTTTGGCATGGGTTATATCTTCATTTGGTATAACTAATAACAAATGTACAAGCAAATGTGAGATTAGCTGGTCACCTTGTGAATTCCCTAGACAAGGAGTATTAAGGGCAGGTAATTCTATAATATGAATCTCTGCTTGTTAAATTTGCCATTTTTCATTATGTTTACCATTTTTACATTGCTGGACTTGAGGATGAGGCTCATAAAATGATCTGAGATATGTTTGGAGGAGTTAGGAATTTACTCTGTAAAGTAGGATTGATATTGTATGACAGTGTCTATAGACTGGGCTTGCTGGTAGAGATTTATCCTTGCTCCTCATAAACAATTGTGATTATTCTTTATTATTATTACATGGCCAGTATTCCATAAAGAGACTATCTCCATCTCCTGTAAGGCAAAGTCATTCCCATGCACTACATGAAGAATAGATCTAAAAATAGATGAACATGATATTTGAATGTAGTTTGCACATAAATAAGCATAAAACAGCAAGCTTGCAGCTTTACTAGGGATGGATTCTACCAGTTAGATACTGGGTATACCACTGAGAGGTATATCTGAATATTGATCAAAAGTGATCTTTCAAGGTCATAGAGACTCTCTTCCCTTCTGCCAAAATATCAATATAAAGAGGGCCAAACAGTGGCACCAAGTATTAAGGAAAATGATGGCCAACACCAAGTAGAGCTAAGGTATAATCTCTCTTACTTCTAAGAATATGGGGGTTTTTAATGTGAATTTAGGGTTTAAGTGTTATCCTGGAAATCAAGTTTAGAGACAGAAATATGCTAGAAACTATAGTGAATATTGGTGAGTCTTATAAAATTTGAACATGGGGAAGCAATGAAAACCACAATGGGTGGAAAACGGTGGAGCCTGAGAGTCAATAAAGCAGGTTAAAATCATAGTGAGCCCAGAAACCAGAAAATGTCCAACTTTTCAACTACTCTGAGTGAAATGTGAGGCATTTAGATGATTAAGTTTTAGTGGTTGAGGAAGAAAGATTAACAGTTTCCTTCACCAGCTAAAAATTTGATGTTTGTTTAATGGTGGAATCAGTTTAATAGATTAAATAAAACTGTACTTAGAGGGTTTGTAAGTTGGTGTTACAATAGAAGTCATCATCACAGCTCTTTGTGTCAACAAGTGTCAGACCAAATGGATTTGAGATGTATGAAATGGATATCCCTCCTACATATCTATGAAACACTTCCTTATGATGATGGAACAAATCAGTGATTCTGCATCTCTGGACATTATTATTGGCCAAATACTCCCCACGTTTTATCCAGATTTTAATTCTCAAAATTACATCGTAAGTAATGTTATAATTTCTTATATGAACAATGTTGCATTGGGAGTTGGTTTATTGTTTTAGGAATGACTTGATTTCAAGTACATTTTTATACTTAAATATAAATACTTGCCTATGTTTTATATCCTAAATGTTAAATAAAGCTATCATAGACCTCTATAGCCATTTAAAATCATAAAATCAATGCACTGATTGAATTGTTTATACATGGGCTCCAATGAACTATAATGTGTTTATCCAGTGCATACAAAATGAAGCTTCACTATATTACAAATTTTCCCTAAGTTCATTAGTATTGAATACTTCATTAACTATTCTGCTTATGAAATATGAATTTTGAAGTTATTTTATGTTCATTGATTTAAATAATTTTAAAAATGCTTGAATTTTGTATGTCTATTTTTAATTTTATTTTTATAATAATTCATTTGTATTACATTTTGTTAAAGTACCAGTCCATAATGGATTGGGAAAAGAAAATAAATTGGACCTTTACTACAGATAGTTTGAGAAGCACTTCTCTAAATGGTTAAGTACAAATATGACCACAGTCAGTCAGTGCAGGGAAACAGGATGTAGCCTCAGGGAGTTAGAGAGTTAGAGTAAAATTTGAACATACTGGAAAAAGGAAAGTTATAGCCTAATACACAAAATCTTAGTATTATTAACTCATCTATCTCAATGTCACCAGCAGCCTGAGTGCCCTGACTAAAAGACACAGGAAGTTTAATCAACTTGACAGTAATAGTCGTAATTGCAAATTACTACATTGGCATTCTGATTTGTACATTATACTCTTCTGAGTTGTATAAGGCAGTGCTTGAACCTAATTGACCCCGGACACTTTGAACTGTTGGATCTACACAGTAAGAACCAAAGCCAGGAGCAGGTGAAATCCCCTAAGAGATGAATTTTGTGAGTTCTGTCTAACTAACTTGCCAGGTATTCTCCATGAGAGAGATGGCAAATATCTATACTATATTCTACCATTCTCCCTTCCCATCAGTAATCATCCATGGCACATTTCCAGCTGAATCCAGATGAGGCTGAATAATCCTCCTCAACATAAAGTTCCTGGTGACTATCCATCAATTGAAGATGGCAAGCCAGGCATAAATTATTCCAGCCCAGTCCTGTACTATGACTTTTCTTGCTTTCTTTAAGCCCCCTTGGGTGATATTTATTTTTAAAGATTTTAATCTTCAGATTGGGCTAATTTACCCTCAAAGGCTTAGTAAAAGACATCTGGCAGAAGAATACAGGGTCCCTCGATCCATCATTTTTTTCCAGACAGCTGTCAGAATTGAGGCATAAAACATCTAACTTGATAATAATCACAACTTTATATAGCCCAATGGCAGCTGTAGGATTAGTTTCAATTTCATTTTATATTTCTAAGCCAAGTGCCATTAATTCTAATGATCTCTTGAATCACTGGTCTTAGTATCAGGAGCTTAAATACCATCACATTCTACTAACATATTAAAATGACTGAGTGTCTATACAATGTCTCTACCAACTGGTTGTCCAAACTATATCTGAACACTTTCACTGATGGAATTCCAATTATTTTAAGGTGACCCACTCTACTTTTGAGCAATTCTGTTAAAAAGCTCTACATTTTAAGTGTAATATGTGTTCTTATGGGATATACACACAATTAGAACAATTTTTACCTTAGAATCATACAGAAAACAACTATTTAATTCTTATACATAGCAGCCTTAAAATGTGTGAAGATAGCCATCACCAGTTGTTCCTTATAACAAATCAATGTGTCAAACGATTGAAATATGTTCAGGGCCACTGCTTACAGCATAGGTTGCCCATTATAAAACTACCTGAAGCACAAGTTATAAGGATGTCAGTGGCATTTTGGAGTTGTGTGACAAGGTATCATGCCCCTCAAAAACACACATGCCCTTGACTGTTCCAGAAGAGGTTTGATAGTGCCTGTTGGGTATGTTCTAAGGTGGCTGCTTCAGCTCCTACCATCATGTTTGAAATTCAGCTAGTGAGAAAGAGAGATAAAGAGAAGGAAACATTCCTTTTGTTTCAGTGGCATGCAATAGAAATTTCACATGTCAAATACTACTATCACAACCCATTGGCCAAAACTTAATCAAGTGGCCACTTTAAGCTTCAAGAGAGCTGTGCAGCATCGTTAGCCAGGCAGCTGCATTCACAGCTGAAAGCTTTATTACCACAGAAGATGGAGAGAACAAATATAGTTAGAGGGGCAGCTAACAGTCTCTGATCCAAAAGGTGAGGGAAAGGTATGTATATTTCAGGATTTAAATTGGGTTACATGTGCCTATAAAACTTACATTGTCTTATGAAGAAAAAAATGTATATTTTTATTTGAAACACCAAAGACAGGAGGTCTGTTGCTGAGGTTGAGACTGCAGGATGAAATTTCAGGGTTGAACTTTATCTCCCTTAAGAGATACAACTGTTAAACACACACACACACACACACACACACACACACACACACTTCTTCTCTCCATTCATTCCTAGGCATTTAATTAGGTAAAAATCACAGATAAGAATGCCTTCTCTAGAGTCAGTTTCAAAACCAGGCTCTACATTTGATAAATGTGTGACTTCAGGCAATATCTTCTTCTATAAAATGGGGATAGTGCCTCAATTTCTTTATCTTTAAAATGAGGTGGTAATTTTACCTCTGATAGTTGCTTTGAGGATCAAAGTAGATAATCAATTTTTAAGTGCATAGCCCAGAACGTGGCATCTATTTAGGGTTCAGTAAATATTAGCCATTATTGGTGTCATTATTATTATTTCATATGATGTTGTTTAAGACCGAATAATTCAGTATAATGTTATACTATTGTAAACTGGTGTGATTTTCTTGGTTAAGATGAAAATAAAGGTCTTCTTATGGATAGGGATGGGGTTTTCCCTGAATAAAAAAATTGTTATTTTCTTTGTCATCCTAAGAAAGAGAAAATTACAGAAGTGAAAATAGAAACTTGAGAGATGGACTTGGGCTGGGAATAAAGATACATCAAAGGTCAATTTTTTCCCACCTTGTACCAACAAACCTTGGTATGCCACAAATGGGTTACAAGTATGCCAACATGTTGAAATCCGTCTTCCTTGAGGTGACCAACTAAGATAGGTCTGGGATGACTAGTGGCTTTGGCTGGTGGCTCTGGCTGCAAGTTACCTTGTCTATTTACCCCACCCAAACAAATACAGTTGACCCTTGAACATCGCTGGGGTTTGGGGCACCTACCTTCCAGGTAGTTGAAAACCTGCCTATACTGTACAGTCAGCCCTCTGTATCTGTGGTTCCACATTAATATAATCAACAAATTAATTGAATACATGCTATGGGCCAAGTGAAAAAACTATGGTAAGTACTACTGATATAATGGTGACCAAATGATATGTAGTCTTAACCTTCACGAAATATTTAATACACTGAAATAAAAGGCATTAATCAAACAATCATACAAATATATGATTACAAAATGATAATTACTATGAAAGAAAACTGCATGCACTAGGAGAAAGGGCCTGGGTTTGGGTTCCATGAATAGTACATCTGTATTATATTTATTTATAAAACCATTCAACAAGTATTTATTGAGTGCTAGGCATACTAATCTCAAGTTTATAGTAAAGTCTTATTAAAAGGCTTCAACTGGGACTTCTGTTTCTGGAAAGATGAAGTAGACATACATTTTCCTTACCTCATGTATTCCAGACTTGAAGCTGAAGATACTAGCAACCTAGAAATGCCAATGGGTACAGACAAAAAAAATCTCCAATAAATTCTGTTCTCTCTAGCCAAAAATGCAGGAAAGGAACAGCCTAGTAAAACAGAAAACTTTTTGACAATAATCACTCTACTCAAGCCAAACACCACAGAAAAATGTTTGGTTCCACAACCATCTACACCAGGAAAGGCTGAGTAGAGTCATTAGAATCTCACCCACAATGAGTATAATAAGACACTCACCCACCCTTTGCTGAGGTGGTGCCAGAAAAGGCAGAGTTCAGAGATGGGACTTGTATCTTTGTGAGACAGTAATAAACTCCCATTTTCTGTCAGGGAAACCAAGTGAGGAGCCTGGACTTCCAACCCTACCGAGCAGTAGTGAGGCACACTTTCTCCTCCCCTTGGGGTGATGTCAGAGGATGTCCAGTGAAAAATTAGGACTTTTACCACTAGCCAATGTAATAAGGCACCACCCCATCACAAGATGTAACTGGAGGCCATGTGTGCAAGAGTAATAAGCACTATTATCCCTCCTATCAAGGGTGGTATCAGCGAAAGCCTAGTGAGGAGACAGTACTCCCACTCTGACCAGCAGTAAGAAGGACCCCTTCCTTTTTGAGTGTCAACAGAGGCTGAAAGGGGAAACTGGGCTTCTAACCCCATTATTATGGCAATAATGAGGCCATACACCTCACCCCCTGTTGGAGAAACAAAAAACAGAAACCAAACAGAAAACTAAATATATAATAGACTTAAGCCTTGACATATCAATAGTTACATTAAATGTAAATGATCTAAATACATCAATAAAAAGAGATCGATAGAGTGGATTAAAAAGAACATGACCCAAATATATGCTATCTACAGAAGACTCCTTTCAAATATAACAATATAGGCAGGTTGAAAGAAAATGGATGGAAAGAGATATATCACACAAAAATTTATCAAAGGAAAGCAGGAGTAGCTATATTAACATCAGATACAGTAAACTTCGGAGTGAAGAAAATTACTAGGGTCAGAGATAGATATTACATAATGATAAAAGGGTCAGTCTACCAAGAAAATACAGCAATCTTAAATATGTATATATCAAACAACAGAGCTGCAAAATATGCCAACTAAAACTGATATAACTGAAAGGAGAAATAGATAAATCCACAATTATAGCTGGAGACTGCAACATCCATCTCTCGACAACTGATAAAATATTAGATAGATTATCAGTAAGGATACAGAAGAACAAGGACACCTTCAAACGACAGGATCTAATCTACCTTTACAGAACAATATACCTAACACAGCAAATACACATTGTTTTCAAGTGCCCATCAGAACACATACTGAGATATCCTGTGCCATAAAACAAGTCTAAACAAACTTAAAGAACTGAATCATAGTATTCTTTGACCACAATGAATTAAACTAAAAATAAATAACAGAAAGATAATAAAAAATTCTCCAAACACTTGAAAACTAAATACCATACCTCCAAATAATCTGTGGACCAAAAGAAAATTGCAACATCTCAAACCACAAATTTTCATAAGGATAAGGAAGTACTGAGGAGAAAATATATATTACTAAATGCTCATATTAAAAAAGAGCAAAATCTCAAATATTCTAAGCCTCTTCCTCAAGAACTTGGAAAGAAAAACATAAAAAAAGAGAAAATCAATGAAGCAAAAGATGATTCCTTGAAAAGATCAATAAAGTTGACAAACCGTTAGCAATTCTGAAAAAGAGAGAAGGTACAAATTACAAATAAGAGGACTAAAACAGAGAATATGACTACAGACCCTCCAGACATCAAAAAGGAAAAAAGAGAATCCTACAAACAACTTAGCCTACAATTCAACAATTGAGGTGAAACAAACCAGTTCCTCAGAAAACCACAATATACCACAACTCACCTAAAATAAAATGAATAATTGGTTCAGTCCTACAACTATTAAGAGAATTGATTCATAGTTACAAAGTCCTAAAAAAGAAATCTCCAGCCCCTGGTTGTTTCACTAAAGAATTCTATAAAACTTATCAGGAAGTATTTTCACCAGTTCTACACAATCTCTTCCAGAAAGCAGAAGAGAGAATATGTACCAATTTATCTTATGAATCTAATACTACCATTACACCAAAACCAGACAGACATCACAAAAAAGAAAACTGCAGACCAATATCCCTCATCAATACAAACAAAAATAAAATCCTTCAAAAAATTTTAGCTAACAGAATCCAGCAACATATAAAAAATTATATATCATAACCAAGTGTAGTTAATCCCAAAGATACAAGGTTGGCTCAATATTCAAAAAGCAATCAGTGTAATCCTCTATATTAATAGGCTAAAGAAGAAAAAGCATATGACCAAATAAATTGATGTAGAAACAGCATTTGACAAAGTTAAACACACATTCAAAATAATAAAAAGAACTCTCTGTAAAAGCCAGTGTGAAAATGATGAAAAGACAACCTACAGATTAGGAGAAAAGATTTGCAAACCATGTATCTGATAGAGAATTTATATCTAGAATTTACAGAGAATTCTCAAAATCAAAGTAAAAAAATCAATCCAATTAGAAAATGGGCAAAAGACATGAACAATCATTTCACTGAGGAAGATATACAGATGGCAAATGAGCACATTGTTAGCCATTACTGAGTGCAAATTAAAACCACAATGAGAATCACTACATACCTATCAAAATGGCTAAAAAATAGTGACAACAACAAATGCTGGCAAGGGTGCAGAGAAGCTGAATTACTTGTACATTATTGAGGAGAATGTAAAATGGTAGAGCCACACAGAAACACAGTTTGGCAGCTTCCTAAAAAAAAATAACAACATGCAACTACCAGCATTTCACTCTTGGGCATTAATCCCAGAGAAATAAAAATTTATTTTCACACAAAAACTTGTCTACAAATGTTTATAGTAGCTTTATTCATAATAGCCCTGAACAGGAAACAGACCAAATATTCTTCAACGTGTGAATAGTTAAACAAATTGTAGTACATTCATACTATGAAATACCCCTCAGCAGTAAAAACGAATGAACTATTAATTCATTCAAAAATCTGGATGAATCTCCAGAGAATTATGCTGAGTGAAAAAGCCAATCCCAAAAGGTTACGTACTGTATGATTCTCTTTATATAACACTTTTGAAATGGCAAAATTATTAAAATGCTGACTAGAATAATGGTTAAAAGGTGTTAAGGAGGAGATGGGGGAGGTGGGAAATGGATGTGGCTATAAAAGGGCAACATGAATCACAGGATGATAGAAATGCTCTGTATCTTGACTGTATCAATGTCGATACCCTGGCTGTGATGTTGTACTCTATAGCTTCGTAAGATGTTACAACCATGTGAAACTGGATGAAGGCTACATGGGATTTCTCTGTATTATTGCTTACAATTTCATGGGTCCACAATCATCTCAAAATAAAGGGTTTAATTTAAATATATGTGTGTGTGTGTGTGTGTGTGTGTGTACTATGTGTGTGCTGCAGTGCAACTTCTCATACCAGTGTCAGACTGAGAAAGCCTCAGGCAAATACAGGAACACATGCAGACAAAGGGGAGCAGTAGAAGGAGCCTGAAGAAAATGAATAACCCCCAAACTGCAGTAAGTCCTTAGGAGAGTCATGATAGCAGAAATAGAGGCAGTGGGTTATACTGATACTGGAAAAGATGTGAGCCTCTTCCTACCTTTGGGACTTCCAGAGGGACTCTAGAGCAGCACTGTCCATTAGAACTTTCTGCAAGGATGGGCATATAATTTGAGCTGCCCAGCACTGCAGCCAACAGCCACATGGGGCTCATGAGCACTTGAAATGTAACTAATGTAACTGAGGAACCCATAAATTTGTTTACTTTAATTAATTTAAATTTAAATAGCCACATAATGGCTAGTGGCTACCATACTGAGAAGCATTTCCTTTTTCTACTAAAAGAAAAAAAAAGCTTATATGAGAGCCTAGGTTTTGCTATTGGTAAAGTGCTTCAGAGCTTGGGTAATTTGAGCATCCTTGTATCACCTTGATTGTCCTCTCATACTAATGATGTCAGCAACAAACAACTTAAAGTATAGTCTCTTACACATGTAGTAGGTGATGTATGATTATGGCCAAACGGGGTCGATGTGGAAGGCTGGTTATTAATATTCATGGGGCAGGCATTCCAGAAAGTAAAAATATCACTTTTCAGATTTAAACAAATTAATATGTATTAAATAATTATCTGACATCTAGTGTCTTTCCAAGATGATCTGATTACGAAATAAAAAGCCAGTGGTTGGAGGGAACTTAGAGCAGATTTGAACTGTAGGCAATATATTGCCATGGTTCTAAGTAAGTTCTCCTAAGAGCTTCTTGCAGAGCAACAAAAGACAGGAGAGGCAATGAGAAGTTACCAGGTGCCATGGGGTGTAAGTATGCAGTGAGGAGAGCCTGAATATAATGGCAGCTGCAAACACTGAAATGGCCCTTCACAAACTGGTTAAAGAAAAGCAGAAAAATGGGGCCAAAATGACTCCCAGACCACGATGCTGGGGCACTAAGAGAAGGCTGGTGTACTAAAATGTGGAAAAACTGGGAAGGAAACACCGTGCTCAGTTCCTGATATATTGTTTCTAACGTCAAATGGTCATCCTTAAGCAGGGATGGTCCTATCCAGTTCCTCTTAAACAACTGTTTGCCAGCAGGCTGCATCAGAATTAATTGGGGAAAATTTTAAAATACAGATTCTAGTAGGGCTTCCAAAAATTCTAAATCAGATTCTCTAGGGTAGAACCCAGGAATAGGTTTTCTTTTTTTAAAGTTCCCTAGTAGATACCAAAGTTTACTTAGGTTTGAGAAATACTGTTATAAATCATGAAATAAGTAAAAGAAAATCAGGACTTCATATGTCAATCTGGGAAATGATACAAATTTGGGAGTTAGTTAGTTAAATCTTCAAGAATAAAAACAAAACAAAAGCAACTCTGGATAGATCTGCTCCCCTGAGAGTGAGAATAGAGTATCTGGGACATGTGCAAAGATAAATATTTAATGTTATTACCTGAAATACATCAGCATAGACAATGAAATACATATGTATGTGTTCAATACTTTTAACCTACAGTCCTGAGGAAGGCATGAGAAAAATGTTAATATTTGAAGTACACTAATCAGAAATATAAACCCAGGGTGACTAGTTAACACAAGAAAGATTAATCAGAAGTTCATACTCTTAAAACAACTATCACAAGTGTCACCTACATTTATCTCATATTAACATAGTTTTCTTAATTAGAATAATGAATACCAGTCTTAAGATTGCCTTATTGGTGAAATGAGTGGTGTTTAAAATGTGTTGATTAGTTTCAAATGTAACACAGGAGCTCCTGTTCCTGCAAAGGGGTATAAGAATCTAGTGAGCCCAATATAGGCCCTGGGCTTCACAATCCTGGTTCAGCACTTGATTCAAAGCAGTTTTGTCATCTAACTAGAAAGATAGCTGGAATACTGCTGCAGAAGTCTCTAATGAACCTTTCATGCAAGGTGCTGTCAGAGCATTTAAAAAGACAAATAGATGGGACGACATCAAGCTGACACACAGGTCACATAAGTGTTTTGATGCCTGCTTGCAAATAAACATCTTACATTTGACAAAATTTCATTGTATGAGACCACGCACTTCGAAGGATTGAAGGCTACCAAAATCTACCAGAAATAACCTAATAACGGTGAATGACAAAATCCATTCTGGTCAGTTTGCAACAAAAGTCATTTTCTCCAGAAAAGTTGGCATGACTTTTTTTAAATCAGTCACTCTTAATAAATAGGATGAAATTAATATTCACCATGGGTTTATTTCAATAAATAAGAGCTACTAAATTTTACTGAGCATTGAGCTTGTGGTTTTTTAAAACATGATGTTCCCTTGAATAATTCTGCTTTGTTTTTTAGAGAAAACTGACTTAGAGAACCAACCAGCATGAAGCCCAACAGTAAAAATACAATGCTGCAGGTCATTTGTCAGATGAATGGTATCTATCAGTAGATAATTTCACTGTCAAATTTTTAATGAGAACTTGCAAACGAATGGCTTATTGTTCCAAGTAAGAAGAGAACGTTCTTAACAGCAGAAGTTAAAATTTCCATTCTTACTTCCATCTTTAGTGGTTTAAAGCACTCATTTAAACTTTAAAGCACGTTGCAATAAGTAGTTTACTAAATGTCATCTTTAAAGAAGTCTTCTTCAACATAATGTTATTTCTATACCAAAAAAGTTTCATTAGGTATATTATCAGAAAATTCTGATGTTCTAATTAGTAGTTGACCAAAACTATATCATATATCAATCCAGGAGTGATCACACAACCCGTCAAGCACTTGTTAGTGTAGAGCACCACATGACACACCTTTGTAGCTGTTCTGTCTGACTTCATGAGGATTCTTGACTTCTTTGAGAGGGCTATGGTGACTTAATGAGCTTTGTTACTGCAAATTCAGCATACTGCCAGGTATTCAGCAGCCATTCAGTGAATTAGCTGAATAAATGGATATTCTTGGGGATTTATTTAATCACTTATTTATGTTTCCTTATAGTTAAGTATCATTAAGAAAGATAATCGTTGATCCTGTTATTTGAAAAAGAAAGTTTTGTTCTTCTTTTTATTAATAATCAGTGGATAGAATAATTGCACAAAGACTTTGTGGATAGGTCTCTGCCTCTATAAAATGAGGAGGTTAATTTTGTTGATCCAGAATGCTGTCTTATTCTAAAAAGAGTAGATTTACTAGAAATGTAGAAAAACACTTTTTTTTTTTTAATGGACAAATTACGAGAGGGCAGGGTATAGAGAAAAGAAAAAGAAAATGGATCCTTGGGGCAGTCAGCTGCTTCTCCTGTCGCGGCTCTGATGCACTGGGAGAGACCAGACCGAGGCAGCCAGCATGGGGACGTCAGCATAGCAATCTCACAGCCTGTGGCTGACCTTCCAAGCTCGGAGCTGCCCCCTCCGCGTCCGATCCGACGCGTCTCACTGAGCTGGTCTTCCAGGATTTACAACCCTCCCTCTCCAGGCCGGTCCCGCCGTGGCGTATTTTCCTACCTGCCAACGGAAGCTGCACCTGCATTAACCTTCCTCGGACGGCCATGATTTACACCCGACCCCAGAGCCCGCTCCCGGCCCGGTCACTAGGGTCACAGTCACCTCCTAATCCTGATTTTTTAAAGCATGCAGTGCGTGTATAGTCGACCTGGAATTTTTTTAGGTGTCATCTCTATTATTATCTTCTTAATTATTTGTCCTTTCTTTGAGAGAAAAACTTGATAGCAGTGGATGTTATTTTATACGCTCCCCACCCCCCCACCGGCTTCTGTTTTACTACAGCACATAACTGGTACTCAAAGTACATTACTGTCAAAAAGCATCTGTAAACGTATCCAGTTGCGTATGACTACAGTACAAAGGAGAATGGAAGGGAGGCAGGGAGGGAGGGAAGGAAAAGAGGAAGGTCCAGCCTGTGTCTGTTCTAAGACAAGTTCAAATTTTTATTATTGTCAAGTTCCTATTATCTCTCTGAACATGCTAAATCGTTGCTGAGTTTTTTTTTTAATTACTGGAATAAATACGTACACTATATTTAAATAGGGATTTATTTAAATTAGTAACTATGTTACTAATATTCAAAGTCAGAGTGGTCTCTGATAATGAACACAATTCAAAACTCACATGATTTGATTTCACAAGTTCTGGGAAAAACTGTTTTAAATATGTTTTAGGCCTTTCCGGATGTCAATAAAGAAGTAACCAAAAAAAGTCCTTTGGTCTGTGGTTAGAATTCACACATCGTTTATGGAGCAGGTGTTCTTTCCTTAACTGACACAAGTGCTGAATCACTAAAACCAACCCTTCTAATCTAGAGTAAAACGGTTTAGACCTAATTATAACAATCAGAAAATCAGAAAGTTAATTTCATTACATAGATTAGTAGAAGCCGTCCCCATTTCCTAATAAATTATTTTTCTTTAAAATAACAAAATCTTCTCAAATAATGTCTTTCGCCATTTAAAAATATTATTTCACATGAAAAAGTTCTGTTTCATTTAAGTAAATTTCATCTAACAGCTTTGCTAAAATCTTAGTTTTAAAAAGGTGCAATCTTTCCAAATATTTATTAGAAGTAGAAAAAGTAGATGTCCCAATTAAAATGTAAAGTTTTCAAATTCAAGACTTTGAATACTGCATCAAAAATAGACATTTCTAAAAATAATTTTTTAGATTTTTTTTAACACCTTACTTGAAATTACCTTCTCTCCCGTTCTCAGTGCTTACTCACCAGTCATTTAGCAGGGCCTAACAAAATTTATTAGTATTATAGTATACAAAAGTATAAACTACTACATGTAAGGCAAAGTTTTTTCTTTTCCTTTAGTGTTTTTCAGTGTTAAATAATTGACTGATAATTTGTACCTATTCAAATGAATTTAGTAGTTAATAACCCTAACCAAAATGTCTATTTCACAGCAGTTGAAAATCTAGCAGCCAATAAAAAATACAAGTTTTACTTAATTTATTGCTTACTCACTTCTTTATACTTATAAGATGAAGGAAGTATATGAATAATCTATATTTATATGATTATATGTAAAAACATAGGCTAGCTCTCCATTTTTTAATATTTTTATTGCATAGTCAAGGTTGGTACTTAACAATTAAGTGAGAAAATTTTAAGTATGAACATTCTACAATAGATGTGAATAATGTGTGCCATTGTACAAAAATGCCCACAGTTTGGAACATTTCCACTTAAGTAAACAACACAGAAATTTTGCTGGCAGTTATTTTCCTCCACAGCTTTTGAAAATAATACAACTGATATTATCTTATCTGAGCTTCTTTTGCTTGTCTTTAATGTACCTATTTTAGGGATTTTTCCTAAAATAAGGCCTGCTTCAGCTAAGTTTTAGGGAAAAATGTGTTCCATTCAAGTACAAACACAAAATTGCCCTAAACTTTAAAAATTCTTTTACATTTTTAAACTTCAAATATTTTGATTCTATTTTTAAAAATGTAACGCTCAGTTAGACTGAAAGGGTAATTCATTGATCTGTAGTGTATGGCCTAAAGGCAATCTAAGAGCCAAATTGTACAGCAGCTACAATTTGGCTCTTAGAAGTGTTAAGCCTTAGATAAAAAATGATTCCAAAGTTTTTATAGGAAAAAATTCAAAATCATTTCAAATAAGATTATGCCTTAATGAATATAATTTTTGCATATTACCAAATCAACATTTTTTCAAATAAAACTGAACGTTTAGGTTTATCAAGTTCTATTCTGACAGTCATCTTAGTGTCCAACCATATACCACTGACACAAATAGAGCAAATTTATATTTATTTAATAATCATATTATCAATTTCAAATATTGGGATATAATGTTTTACTTAATTTTAAAGCTTAGATATGAAAAGTATTCAACTTTCACTCTCTGTGAACTTAGGTCATCCAGAATCAAGAGCAGTTTTAAACCTGTGAAGCTCAACAGAATATGTTGTAAATATGTAGCAAATTTTACTGTAGCAATGTAATTCTTGTCTTTAATAAATCATGATAAATATAAGCTCATGTAGAGAAATACTGGTGCTCTGTTTTGAGTTAGCTGAAATTCTTTCTTAAGAATGTGACAGGCCATATTTCATTAGATTTTTACATAATTTTATTCCTCTTGAGTCTGTATGGACCAACATCAATATTGTGAATTCATATTAAAAAGTGAAAAAAGTTTTCTTTTGTCCTAATATTTAAAGCCTATGAAATATGAATAAATGCAAGTTGAATACAATGTTATAATTTTCAAATTTTCGCTGATTTTACTACCATATCCCTAGCTGATTAAGCTTGAAGAAAATTAAATTCAATTAGCCATAAAAGAATTATGTCGGAATTAAAATAGCACAATTTTTTGCCATATGAACTCTTATATATGCATCAAATTAATAAAAGTCATGTTCATATAATGCATAATTCACTATGTATCATTATTCAATATACTTATCTAACTAGTTTAATTTTTTAATGTCATATTTCAATACTTATCAAACTGCAATTGTAACCAGTAATCAGTAATAAGATATTAAAAGACAAAACAAATGTTTATTAATACAAGTTATTTCTTGTGTATGTTTATAACCCAACTGTATAGTCAAACAGTAAATAGTTATAACATTTCTAAAAGCATTGATGGTTCTCTAAGGACAGGATTCACTATAGAATTTTGTAAACTCTTCAAGTAGGCAGAGCAAGAATAAACTTCACTATAAGTTTTATCCCTGGGGCAAATAGGCAAACAGGTGACTTGAAAATGTAAATAATAATAATGATTTCAGCAGATAACTCCAAGGATTAAATATCTTTATAAATACAATTTAAAAATTTAATAAGATTAAATATATATGTGTACTTGTACTAAATTTGTGTATAGATGAGAATATATAAAGTATTATTTAATTAAATTGTGTTAATGTGTTGTATTAGATATATTCACATATATTTATGTATAGACATATACATATATAAAACACATTTATACATTTATTACATATGCTTACACACCCAAATCTATACAAAGACACCTGGCCCATAATAATCCTTCAGTATTTAGAGCTATAATCATAATCACTAAGCTACCATAAACTGTGTGCTGATAACAAACATTTATCTCTGACACTCTCTCATTCTAGTGCTCTAATTCATTTATTTTCATTGACAAACTAGCCCACTTTCTCCTGTTTCTCCTCCAACAGAGACTTTTTTTTCTTTCTTTTTTTTTTTTGGCGTGACCAACTCCTCTTCTATCCATATTTTCCATGTTGGTGTTCTCTGAGATCCACATATTTCTTCTGACCTGACACATGGACTACAGGGCAATCCCTGAAACAAACTTCTTTCATGCACTTACTATTCTGTAACATTAAATCTGAGAATTTTACTATGCTTTTTACTTCAGACATACATTTTTGTGGGCTATTGTTCATCTGCATCTGAATGTCCTACAGGAGCTTCATACTCTTTGGAACGTAACTGAATCATGCCTCTATCTCCAAAACGACTGCTGCTCTTGTGGCAAGTCTTATAAGTAATATTTTTATCACCTACCACATTTACTTAGCCCAGAAACCTCCAGTCTGTCATCAACCCCTCCCTCTTGCTCACAGCTTCTCATAAACTGTCAAGTTCAGAATATTCTACCCAAAAAGACCACCGATCCTGTCTTTTCCCTTCTATTTGTAGCTGCTATTAGCTCCTTGTTGTTTGTCTCATATCCATCTAGTAAACCTCTACAGGAATGGATGTCTAATCTACCATCTGAGATGATTTTTTTGCCTTAAACATTTCAGAAATTCTTTAGCTTTATCTATAATTTTCAAATTTACAATGAACATGATCTACTTTTTTACCGTCAGGAAAACACATTATAAAAATAATATCCTTTTAAAGGTTCCTATTGATTACAGCATGAATTCAATACCCTTATTATAGTTCAGAAGCCACTTAAAATATGACCACAAATTATCTGATCACCTATTATTCCCTGAGCTCTTCTTGAACCATATTTCGAATTTCCAAACTTGTATAATGATCTAAACACTTTTCTCTCATTCTAAAATTTTCTTATTTGCCTGCTCAACTTCTATATAGGCTGCAGAAAAAAAAGTCACCACCTCTTGGTAAGCTTTTTGTGTGGTAAGCTGTTTGGGTGGTAAGTTCCCAGTGTTCTCAAAACAGTTTACATCTATTAAAGCACCTTTCACATTGTATCACAAATATTGATTTTTTAAAAATCTATCTTCCTTCACTGGCCTAAGGAGTCCTTAAGGGCAAGAATCAAACTCTATTCATTTTGTAGAAGGAAGGATAGAAGGAAGAAATGAATTGTAGATATACAAAGAATTGTAGATATACAATTTAAAGGAATAATTTCCATGATTTTAACATATTTTGGCAGGAAAAAGAAATATGATATTTACTATATTCAAAACATAATATTTAAAAATATTACCTCCTCCAAATCTTACTTTTCCCAAGAGGGAAGAACATTTTCATGGTATTTAAAAATTGCTATAAGAAGCACTTTTGAACATTATATTTATGGGCTTATTTAAGCAAAACTATGCTCTGACTTCTGCAAATGTACACGTGGTTTCATCAGTATTCTTTTTGATAAACAGAAGAAATGGCTAATGGAGTCTCTAGTCATAGTGAAGACAAGAGTTCTAGCATTGCTTTAGTTGTTTTTGCTAATGTAGACTGATATCTCCAAGTTGCCAATTCTTCTAAGAGTAAAACTCTTACAATATCCAAAAGGACCATATATGGTTCTCCACAATTTCCTCTCTAATATCATTTCTGTTCACTCTCCTCCTCCTTCCAGACTTACTGGTTTCTCACTTTTTCTGGAATATGCCAACACACTCTCACCATAACACTTTGCTAAAGATATTCTCTCAACTTGGAAAGCCATTTACCCAGATATCTGTTTGGTTAACTCCCTCACCTCTCTCAGCTAGAGAGAGCTTGCTGTACTTAAATCATCCCCTGCATGCTTTGTAACTGTGTAGAAAGTTGATTAATTCTTCTGTTACTTGGAATTAAGGCTTTTGAAAATTCTGGCTAACTCAAATGGATCTTAGATCTAAAGATAAGATAAAACTCTTGTAAAAAAAAAAACTGTGCAGTAATGGGTTAACTATTACTTGGGGTGCTCAAACTCTGCACATTTCAAAGAAAGGACTAGCCCTTGCTTGGCTCCTGAGAGATAACATCTAAGCCCCTGGAATATCCTGCCAGAGAGAGTGTTTCTGTATATCTGGGATCTTGGGCCATACCAGATAGTTTATGGAAACAATGTGATCTATGGTGAATGCCTGTTTTTGTTCACTTGGGGTCCTGGATCATACCACTTAATCTCTAGAGGGCCTAGAGACCCAGTAGCTAAGGTCAGTCACACAAATCCTCAACGCCTATGTAACTGCTCCCATAAAAACACTGGACACAAAGGCACAGATGAGCTTCCCTAACTGGAAATACCTTGTCCTTGTTGTGACACATCATCGCTAGGAGAATTAAGCACTATCCGTGTATCTTCACCGGGAGAGGATAACTGACAGTTCATGCCTGTTTTCTCATACACCTTGCCATATATGCCTTTTTCCTTTGCTGGCTTTAGTTTCTATTCGTTCCCTGTGATAAACCGTAACTCTGAGTATAACAGGTTTTCTGAGTTCTGTATTTCTAGAAAATCAACAAGACTGGGAGTGATCTGGTAGGCCCCCAACACAAAACAGGAGGAAATTTTTGTGACTTTGGGTTAGGTAACATGATAACAAAAGTATGAGCCCCCAAAAAATTGATAAATGGGCTTCTAAATTTAAAACCTTTTTGTTTCAAAAGATAACATTATGAAAGTGAAAAGACAAGCCACAGAAGGGAAGAAAATATTTTCGATTATATATCTGAAAATATTTGCAAATCAAATATCCAGAATACAGAAATAAGTCTTATAGCTCAATAACAAGAGGACAAAGATTGGCAAAAAATTTGAAGAGACATTTTATTTTTAAAAAGACAAATAAATTCCTAATAAGCCCAGGAAAAAATGTTCAACATCACTTGTCATTAAGGAAATGAAACTAAAACTACAATGAGATACCTTTGGCTATTATACAAAAGACAGTACCAAGTTTTGGTAAGGATTTGGAGAAACTGGAATCCAAATATGTTGTAAATGGGAACGTAAAATGGTACATTATTCATGTTATCTCCAAAAGGGAAATAATACAAATGACCTTTAACTGGTGTTGGATAAACAAAATGTGGTATATCCATACATAAAATACTATTTAGCAACAAAAACACACCAGAATATTAATATATGCTCCAACATAGATGAACCTTAAAAACATTAAGCTAAGTAAAAGAAGTTAGTTTCAAACGACTACATACTGTGTGATTTATTTTATATGAAATGTCCAGGAAAGGCAAATTTATAGATAGAAAGCAGAGCAGTGGTTGCCTGGGGCTGGAAATGTAAGCAATAATGATTGGCAAATAGCTCAAGGGACTTCTTTGAGGTGATGGAAATAGTCTAAAATTGGTGGTGGTTGTACAACTCTATAAATTTACTAAAAATCATTGAATTGAACACCTATAATGGATGAATTTTATGGTTTAAAAAAGTATACATCAATTAAGCTGTAAGAAAAATCTAATGGGAAAGCATAGAAAAATAAACAATAAATAATAACCTACACGATATATAAGAAGAAGATAGTGTTTTGGTTAAAAAAAATGAAGAATATAATAATGAAGATAGGGAACATAGTGAAGGAGGAACAGAAAATTTGCAGTATTAAACAGGGTGGTCAGGTAAGCCTCATAGAGAAAGGAGTTAGCCAAGTTGACATCTGGTTGAACAGCTTGCCAACCCAAGGGAAGAGTGTGAGCAAAGCTTTAAGGCTGGAGCATATCCTCAAGTTTGAGGAACAGTGAGGAGGTCAGTGTGGCAAGAAGAAGATTAGCAAACAATAAACTCAGAGAAATAATGGGAGTAAGGAGAGAAAAATAAAAGGCCTTATTATCCATTGTAAGGTCCTTATTTTAAGAAAAAATGGGAGAGCCATAGGAGGTTCTTTAACAGAGGAACGGCATAATCTGGCATACCACTTAAAAGCATGACTCTGGATGCTATGAGAATAGACTTCAGGAGTGAAAGAGAAGTAGGGAGACAAATTAGGTGGCTATTTTGATAATCCTGGCAATAAGTTATGATGATTTGAACCAAGGGGGAAGATGGAGGTTGCAGTGCGAGTGGTGATATTCTGGATAAATCATGGGGGAAAAATTGGCATCAATTTTTCTCCTTTTAAAAGTTAATTCATACTTTTAAAAGAATTAGAAGATAATACATCAAAATGTTAATCATATTTCTTTCTATTTGATAAAGTTATTGAATATTTGTGCTTCTACTTTGTCTAACTTTCTAACCATGTGCATGTATTATTTCTATAGAGAAAAATAGAATTTTTTTCAATATCCAGTTCATTCAACAAGATCATAATGCAAACAAACGTTGTTTTTGCAAAAATTTTAAGTCAACACCAAACTGGTTACATATATGAAGTAAATAGTAATAGATGGTAATGTTAGCAATATGCAGAATAGTCAAAGAAGCAACAGATATTTCCTGAATACAGAGCGGCGAACTCACCTTTCCATAAACATGTGGTAACATTATTACCAACTAACTTTCCTGGCATTATATGACTCTCTCCAGAATGTCTAATGTCTAATTTTTTTAACTGATATTAAGTGCAGTTCCAGTCATAATAAATATAACTTATATCAGTAAGGAAATTTTGTTATGCTGAGATAACGAACAACCTCAAATTCTCAGAGATTTAAGTAACAAAGGTATATTTCTCATTTCATTACATGTCCAGTTCAAGTGTGTGAGGGAAGGGTCTCTAATAATTATAGTTACTTAGGGACCCAGACTGTTGAAGGCTCCATTTTGAGGGACCCAGACTGTTGAAGGCTCCATTTTGACATGATCTACCAGGATGAAATATGTTAAATCATGAACTAGTTCTTAAAGCATCAGTCCAAAATGATACACCTTATCTCTGCTCTCATTACATTGGCCAATGCAAGTCCTATGGCCACAAAAGTGTAGGGAAGTCCAATTCTATGATGTACTTGAAAGAAAGAGAAAAATCTATGATAATTATTTTTACAAGATGTGAGATAAGAGAAGAAAATGTTAGACCTTCAATTCATACTCATTTTTATATAAACAAAATTAACCTATACTAATATTTAATACAAAGGTTTTCTAAAATTTAATTTTAAACTCCATTAGTATTTAATAATAAAGAAATCTTAATTTATTCCTACATCAGATGGTCATATGACATGTATAGTCCACAATATATTGAGACAGATTGGGAATTCCAAAAGAATAAGAGTTAAAAGAATTGTCCTAATTCATTCATATACTTGCAATATACTTCCATATAATGGATTTTACACGAGTCAAGTAAGGTTGTTTTAAGAATTATTATAATCTAATTTCAACTATCACAAAATAGACAATAACTTTGTAAGATGCCTACAAAGACATTTGAGAATTGCAGACCCTATCAAGAAGATGGCAGAATGACACTTCTATTCCTAGTACAAACTTGTCATCAGCTACATACAATTGCTGTCTAAAGAAACTGCCAAAACCAGATTTATAAAGAAGGTTACTTCACATATGGATTGATGGCCACCAACATTAATGATAAATCTTCCCTAAGCATATATTTTATATGGTGTATACATGCTGTATACTGGACCTTTATAAGATATCTTTAAGAGCTATTATTTACAAGTACTGAAATAAATATATTAGAGCTATGTCTTTGAATCACTCTATCACGATATTAAATCAACATTTTTATAAATATTGAAGTATTCAGTAATGGAAATGTTTAATATTTTCAATAATGTTCAATAATAGTTAATATGTTATAACAAAGTTAACTTTTGTGAGAGAAAATGGGTTTTATTATTAATAAAAATTTAAATTGTTTAAAATACTATTAATTTTATATTTACTTTATCCTCTTACAATTTCAATTATTTTGTATGCCTTAGAATGACCATAAATATCAATAAAGAAACTGATATATTAAGGTTTGTATTATAAACAAAAATAAATTATATATAATTTATTTTTTCCACCAAAACTCTCTCTCCGCAGATCTTCATAACTTTGTCAAATGAACAAACCTAATCATTTAGGTCAAAGTCCTCTCATGCATCCTTTAGTCTACCCCTTCCTCACACCTCATATCAAATCCATTATCAAGTCCTGACATTCCTACCTCCAAAGCATATCCTAAATTGGTCATTTCTCTTCCAGCTGAATGAAGGCACCATGATCTCTCTTCTGGATTATTACATGGTCCTAATGTGTCTCAACCCACTTTTGCCCCACTAACACCAGAGCAGCCAATGATTCTCCTAAAAAGGTGATCAGGTCTTGTCAATCTCTTGCTGCAAACTGGTCATTAGCACTGATAAAATCTAAACTCCTTGAAATGCTCTTGCCCACTCCTTAAACCTCTTCTCATAAGATTTCCTCTCTGCTTTCTTCTGTATGTTCAACATACAGGGATATTTTTCTCTTCCTCAGACTAAGCCCCTTTTGGTCCCCAAATGTTTGCACTAGCTGTTCACTCTGTTTGAAATACTCATCTCCTGGATATTTTCTTGTCTGATTCCTTCTAAACATTCAGGTCTCTGCTACTAAATCAGCTCTTTAGAGTGGCCTTCCCTGATCATTTTATCTTAGAGGTCTCCACCTGCTTCCCCAGCCCCACTCTGTACTAAATTATGTGTTCCATGGCCTTTAAGGCCTACAAAATTTGTACATCCCCACGTCCTCAGCCTCATCTCCCACTACACTTCCCTTCAATTGCTCTGCTTTATCCTCACTGTCTCCTCTTTGTTTCTTAATTAGATGAAGAAATCTGTTATGTGGTTTGCACTTGCTCTGTCCTCAGCAGAAATGTTCTTCCAGAAATGTGCAAGGCTCATTAGCTTAGTTTCTTCTGGCCTCTGCTCAAATTTCATCTCATCAGAGATATCTGCCCTGATCACCCTATCAAAAGATCATCTCTTCCCTCTGCTTTGCTTTACTCTCTACCTATTTAGATCTTCATGGTACTTGTGTATATTTTAAACCTGTGGGTTGTTTGTCATTTGTTCCAGCCACTGGAACATAAGCTCCAATAGGGTAGCGGCTTACCCCATCCCCTCCATGATTCTAGCCTTTTGAATAATGCTTGGTAATGTGTTATTGTAATTTATATAAGCTAGTACATGCTGAGGCTCACTTGATGTTTGTCTATAAAACATGCTGCTATGATCATTGTAATACAATCATTTTTGCTTTTTGTAATTATATTTTAAGTTAATTTCTAGAGGTCAGATGTTTATGTACATGTTATATGTGGATGCTTATTGCCCAGTTGAGACCTAAAAATTCTGTAACCATTTACACACCCACCGCCTGTGCCTCCTCTCATTTCTGCACATTCACACCTACATTGGGTTTTGTGGATCTTTTTAATATCTGTGACCTAAGAAATGATTGAGTGATTTATTGCTTTATTTGTATTTTATTGTTAGTAAATTTGAAAATTCTTATATGATTCTGGCATGTAAGCTGCCTTTTATATCTTTTTCCCATTTAAAAATTTTATATTCATGTTTGTTTATTGTTATTTAATAAATTCCTTATACACTGAGGATATTTACATTCTATCTGCTATATATATTGTGAATATTTTCCCAGTTTGTAGTTTGTCTTTCATCCACATTTATGCAATTTTTTTCAAGAAGGAAGTTTTCTATTTCATAAATTCAATGTTTTCATTTTTTAGAGTCCCTAGTTTAATATTCTTCTGTGGCTTCTTTGAGCATTTTTATTGTTAATATTTTAACTTTTAATATTTTTTCTCCATTTTAACTTATGTTGGGATATGCAGCAGTAGCAGAATTCAAATTAGTTTTACTTTTTAGAAATGGTTGATCAGTTTTCCTCATAATATGCCAATATTATGGCAATCACAATAATAATAGTTAAGATTTACTGCAAGATTTCTATTGGTCAGCCATTTTGCTAACTATTTTATATACAATAGCTCAATTGATCTTCACATCAAAAAAAAAACTTCACATCAATTTTCAAGGTTATGATGAAGCTTTTTTTTTCTTAAGAGAGGGACAAAGCAAATGTTGAATGTTGTAAGTTGACCATGAAATCATCTCTCATGTGTAAACAGTCAGGAGGCCAAGTCCTGAATGTATAACACACAGATCTATGCCTTATCTCATGAGGTAGGGCAATCAAATAAGTGTCTGAGCAACATGCTATTGAGTGTATCATGCTGCCTATTATCACTGTTGTTGTAAACTGGGAGTATTCAATCCAGTACCACAGAGCCTTACATGACTTCATGTCGCCTTCCTCAAGTTCCTTCAAACCTCCATTCCCCAAAAATCTCCTGTCATGGAGTCATCACCACAGCACGGGTGAAGCCTGGTTCCACTGCCTGCACCAACACGAGAAGCATCAAGAGGAGGAAGAATATACTTCCTTGCACTTAAAACAAGAGACACCAAAAAAATGGAAATAAATGCTTAGGAAAATATATTCCAAATGAAAACTGGAGTAGCAATATGATTATCAAACAAAATAGGACTTAATAAAAAGCTATATAGGGAAAAGGGTGATAATAATAGAGTTGAAGATATAACCCGCATAGCATAAGGACATGCAACAACTAAACCTCAAAAATATGATGGAACAAAAGATAGAAAGAAATGAGGAGTGAACTAGAAAAATGAATTGCTGAAGGACTATTTCACATAACCCTCTCAGAAAATGACAGGTAAAGCAGAAGAAAAATAAGCAGTGAGAGCAAGATCTGAACAAAACAATTAAAAACAAGCTATCTGGTATATAGAGAGAGATAGTGTACTAAACAACAAAACATGCTTTTTGAGCTCACATGAAATATTTCCAAAATAGGACATGTTTCATGTCATAAAGGAAGCCTGAATCAGTTTCAAAGGAACAATAATATAATACAGACTATTGTTCTCTAACAATGTACAATAGAATTAGTAATTAAAAGCAAAGAACAGCTAAAGGAAATTTTATATTATCAGTAAATAAAATAAATAGCCATTGGATTTAAAAGGAAAAAATGTTCTTAGAACTGAGTAAGAGTGAAAATACTACATGGCAAAATTTATGGGAAACAAAGAAATATTTAGAGAAAAATACAGGTTTAAGCACACTTATCAAGAAGCAAGAAACGTTTTTAAAATGACTGTGATTTAAACTAGGAAGCTAGAAAAGGAGCAAGGAGCAAGAGAGCAAACAGAGGACGCAAGAAAATAATGAAGACTAAGTCAGAAATCAATGAGAGAAGCAAAACAACAGAGAATTTTAACAAAACCAAATTCTGATTTCCCTCCAAAAAATTCTATGTCCAGTAGTTCTTACAGAATTCTACCAAATTAAAGGAAGAGTTTAAAGCCCATTTCTTTTTTTGCAAATACCTCAGAAAATAGAAGACAACAAAATCTATGTAGCTCATTTTAGAAAGCTAGTGTTATCTTGAATCTAAAATAGTAGATGAGTCTATTAGCTCATTTCAATTACGATCAAATGTAAAAATCTTAAATATAATATCAAACTCCTACACTGTATTTCAAATGTATATATGTATAATATGAAAGGATCTTTCAATCTGAAAAGTCTTTAAAGGTAATCTACATTAGCAGACTAAAGAAACCAAACCATGTTATTATCTTAGTCAATGATACAGTATTAAGTTCAATACCTATTTATTATGAAAATACCTAGAAAGCAAGGAATAGATAGGAACTTGCTTAATTTAGTGATAGTTAAACACCAGTTCTAGAGCATTACACTTAATGGAGGAATTTTAGACGCATTTTCTTTATGATTCAGAATTCCCATTATTTAACACAGTACTGGAGGCCCTGGACTATACTATGAAGGTAAGAAAAAACGGACAGTTGTAGAACATGGTAGGGAAGAGACACAACTTGATATTTTTCTAATGACATCAATATCTATTTAGGAAAACCAGAGAAATAAAAAAGATAAACTATGAGAATTAATGAGAGTTCATCAGTACTGCTAATAATATTCACCTGCATTTTTCCACTTCAGTGGTAACCAGTGAGAACAGAGGAAATATGGTATCTATCAATATAGCAATATAGTATGTGTACGTGTCTGCATTCTAGGAACTAGCTTAGAATACATAAGATCTCTATGGAGACATATTTTTTAAATTCTAATACATGATCCAAAAAATGAGCTTTTTGTTTGTTTGTTTTAATGAGAGATAAACTATGCTCATGGATGGGAAGACCTTACTGTTTAAAAAACTGAAGTCATAATTAAAAACATGTCTACTTTAGAAATCCCAGCTCAGAATGGCTTCATTTGGAATTCTACTAAATATTTAAATAAAAAGTGACATCTAATTTATATAATATCTTGAGAATGAGAGAAAAAGACTTAACCCAAGAAGTTCTATAATTTCAACATAACACAAAAACCTCAGTAGGATGTTATAAGAAATAAAATTTATAAGCCAATTTCATACCCTAAAAGAAATATAAAAGTTCTTTAAAACTAATAAACTAAATTCAGTGATATATCACCAAATTGATTTTATTCTACAAATAAATGGCTTAACATTCAAAAAACATCAATGTAAAAAACATATTATCACCACAAAAGTTATAGAAAAATATTTGATAAACATACATTCATGACTTTTTAAAAAACTGGTAAAAAACTAGAAACTTCTTTAAACTAAAACAAACTTATATTTAATGATAAATTATTAAAACTTTCTCTCTATGGTTGTGAGTGGGACAAGGAGGTCCTTTATCATTACTCTTATTCAATATTATACTAGAAGCACTAGCTAGTACTTCAACTGAAGGAAAATAAAGTACAATCATTGGAAAGAAGAAATAAGATTCAATCAATATACACAGAAAACTTAAATGTGTATATAACAAATCTAAAATAATCTAAAGATATATTCTTAGAATTCAACAAACACAACAAAGAAAAAATGAAAACGTCAAAAGATACCACTTATAATGGAATTTAAAAACTCAAATAACTGGGCTTCCCTGGTGGTGCAGTGGTTGAGAGTCCGCCTGCCAATGCAGGGGACACGGGCTCGTGCCCCGGTCTGGGAGGATCCCACATGCCGCAGAGCAGCTGGGCCCATGAGCCATGGACGCTGAGCCTGCGCGTCTGGAGCCTGTGCTCTGCAACGGGAGAGGCTACAACAGTGAGAGGCCCAAGTACCACAAAAAAAAAAAAAAAAAAAAATCAAATAACTAAGAATAAATCTGAAATAGAAATGTAAGAACTCCACAAATAAAAATTATAAAATGTTATTGACAGAAGTGAAAAGAGGTCTATTCATATAACTAGACAGATATACTAGGTTCGTGGATCAGAAGACTTCATTTAAAATGATGTGAATTCTCTCTAAACCAATGCACTGCTAATAACAAATGGGAGAACCAATTTTACAGTAGTAGTTCTCAAATTTGGTTGCATTTTTAATCATCAGGGAGATTTTTTAAAAGCCCAATGCTTATCACTTACATAATTAAATATTTGTCTTTTGAGAAGACAGCCAGGCTCTGAAAGTTGCTAAGAAAGTAAATCTTAGACGTCCCCATCACAAGAAAAAAATTGTAATTACATGTGGTAACAAATGTTAACTAGACTTACTGTGGTGATCATTTTGCTATACATACAAATATTGAATCATTATTTTGTATACCTGAAACTAATACAATGCTATATCTAAATTAAATCTCAATTATTTTAAAAAGACTGATAATATCAAAGGTTGTCAAAAATATGGGTTAATTCGAGCTCTCATATTCTGCTGGTAGGAATGTAAAGTGGTATAACTATTAGTACTTAGGAAACTTGTTTTCCATTACCTACCCAGGCTGAACATATACACACTGTGTGATGTGGCAATTCCTCTCATTTATACACCCAGTTGAATGCTATACACATGTGAACAAACATGTACAAGAATGTACATGACAACATTACTATTGACATCTCCAACTGGAAATAATCCAAATGTCCATTAGTAGTGGAATGGATAAATAAATTGTGATATATTCATCCAACGGAATATTATACACACTGGAATAAATAAACTAATAGAAGAGCATGGATTAATCTTACAAAGATAATGTTGAACAGATATGCCAAACTTAAAAAGATACATATTATAATTTTCCATTAATATAAAGTTCATAAATGGGCAAAATTCATGATAATGGTTACTTTTGGGGAGGAATGTGGATAATGATTGAGAAAGGGTGTAAGATGGAACTTCCAGAATACTTGTAATTTTCTATTTCTTGACCATGATGGTGGTTACATGAATGTACTTAATTTGTGAAAATTCATCAAGGTGTATGCTTCTTTCTCTTAATTGAGGTATAACATAATAGTAAAGTATTAAAAGATGAAGATAGTCTGAACACATGGAGAGTCTATGTTCTTTTGTAAGACTTAGTGTAAGACTCAATTCTTCCTAAGTTAATCTATAAAATCAATATAATCCAATACAAATTTCAGTTGGATTTTTAAAGTAATCAGCTGATTTATTTAAAGACATGTTTGAAAGGTCTATGAATAGCTACATCAACTTAGAATAAAGGAGTAAAAACAAGAGATTGGTTTATACATGAACTATTATTCTAGAGCCATAGTTACAAAAATAATGCTTCAACACAATTGAGAAAATACAGACTAATGACATAGAAGAGATATTTCAGAGACAGACCAACCCAGATGTGAGCATAATTTTAAGACAGCAACACAAATCAAAGGGGAAAGGATAACTAGCTTAGTAAATGGTGCTGGGAAATTGTGGTTACTATACGGAAAAAAGCTAAAATTGGATTCCTCTCCCCTTCATGGCATAGTTTAAAAATTAAATGTGAAATATAAAACTGTAAAGTTGATATAAAATAACATAGGAAAATATCTTTGTAAACCGAACATGAAGAAGAACTTTCTTATGAGAAACCTCAAAAGCACAAAAAAATGAGACAATAAAATGACTTGGGGCCAGCTTAAGAACAAAGATACATTTCATGATATTATATATATGGAAAAATATGGTCTGATTGAAAATAATCAATTTACAAATGAATTAAACAAAACCGTCTATATAAAACTGAAGGCTGCCTGCACCAATTCATTGCCTACAGGTGTGTGTATGTGTGCTTTTGTGTGTGTGTGTGTGTGTGTGTGTGTGTGTGTGTGTGTGAACTGGGTCTGACATTTGTCAAGCTCTGTTTTATTTCATAATATAATACCTAAAAAATTATTTTGTCTATAAAAGGGAAAGATTTGCCTACCAAAAATTCTTCATCTTCCCAGTAGTTTGTCTGTATTTAACTCTACTACTGCCTCAATTCTATGACTCTGGGAACCAAAAATGCATATTTGCCCAGAAAATGACTCTGTCTTACATGTATTCAAACCACTGCTTAAAGATTCTACGGTATGTGTTGTATGTGTTGTAGGTCTTAATGCTCTTTTACTGAATTAATACAGTAAGTTACACCAAAGCACACTAACTTATTCAATAATCTTAGCTGAACTCTGACTTTAGAACTCTGCCATAGACTCTTTAAAAATTATCTTGTAATTAGTAAACATTAACTTCTATACCTTCAAATAAGAATGCCATTATTTAAGAAATTGGAAGTTAGGCCACTGCAGAGTGAGAGAAGCGCTGATACAAGCAACTTTTAGAAGTGGTTAAGAGTTTGGTGAATTTTTCTTTCTAAATGCTGTGCTTTTAATAGTTGCTTTTTTAAAACTGTATTTTATATTCTAGAAACATAGATATGGAAAACTTAACTTTTCACTCGAGTTACAACCAATTTCAAAGAAAAGGCAGAAATAATTCATCATTCGTGTTGAACTATTTGAAGGCCAAGAAGCTTCACTCAATTCCTAGTCCCTACCCACCCCCCAGAGTCCTATCTCATTTCTCCCTTCTCCAATACTATTGGGTCTCGACCATTCCTCAGTTAATTACTTTCTCTGATGACCACCTTTCCTCTAACAGAATTCATATATTCTGTTAAAATTTTGCACTAAAATTCCCCAGAGTATATACCTTATGAGCACTTTCTAGCCAGAGATGGGAAGGTGCTTACCTTCAAAATAGAAGCCTGACTGGACTTCTAGGACCCTGGGGAGGGTCCTGAGGTCAAGGGAGTGGATGAATTCTTCCAGCGACAATGCCATTGCTTTGGCTTGGGTCTTGCGCAGACCTGGTACTTATAGAAGCTTTTGGCTTCTGGGTGTCACTTGTCTGCAACTGTAGTCTCACTTCATCATTCCTTTCTCAGGCAGGAATGTCACACTGGAGCCCGACTTGGGTGGAGTAGCTCTGTGTGGGGAGGGCAGTGAGGAGGCAGGGGACAAAAGGTGTTACAGCTCTTTTTAGTTCTCATTGTGGCTTCATTTCCTTCTGACATTGAAGTAGAACAGGATGGGGGTGTGGTGAGCATATCTGAACAGACACTGCCAAAAAAGCAAGAATTGACAAGTAGCTCTCTTTGTCTGTCTCTGGTCCAGGTGTGCATCTCAAGCAGGGGCTAGGATGTTTGAGGTCACAGTTGCTTGTGGTTTGTCAACCAGGCAAGAACAGGAATTCAGGACTAAAGTCTAATCTTAAAAAGGGCACCGTATTAATTCTTTATCTCTTCACTTCACTTCTAAAGTTTGGCTCTGTGCTTTATTTGCATACTCTCAGGGCTTTTATATTAAATTTGGTTACGAAAGTGCTTTGTGTCAGCTCTTTTCAGAAATCTGATACTCTGAAGAGAGGGGATCGAAACCACTTTTATTCTTCCACATTAAAACTGAATATTAAAGGAGAGTGGGGGAGGAGTGCACTATGCAAAGTGATACAGTAAATTAATATTAATTTTCTAATCGTCGCACTACAGTGAAAGTATCTAAATCCGTTATTAGGAAACCTGAATTTTCTGGGTTTAGCTCTGCTTTTGACTTACAGGTGACATCAGCCTTGTCTCCTCTGTCCCTCATTTGTCTCATTTATTTAATGGAGAAAAAGTTAGAGTCAAATAAGTTGTATCATTTCTTCCAAGGCCAAAATTCTACAATTCTGATCATGAGGTCCAAATCTGCAGTGGGGAGGGGTGAGGATGACCAAAGTCAAAGGCAGAAAGAAAAGCCTCATAAAAATAAATCTCTTAAAAATCTTCCACTCTCTAGTCTTTGTATTTAAATAAGACAATATTTTAGAGCTAGAGTATACAGTTCAAGGTGATATTTTTAAAGTCTCTTTAAGGGTGACTAAAAGAACACTGGTTGGTATAAATACAGTGAAAGAAGCTAAGAAGCTGCATATTCTCCTTATAAATTGGACTCCAGGCTCCCTGTCTAGAAACTGTTTTAGCCTTAGGCTGCAAAGAGCATACATAGCCCGGTAGAGAGGGTCAGGGCACATCCCAGCTCCACCTTCACGTAAATATCTAAGAAAATAAACAGTACTGCCTTATTTTGATATAGAGCTTATAAAACTCTTTCAGCTCTTAAAATCATATTTGATACTTGCAATAATCTGCCTGGCTTCATTTCTTTCTTTACAAAACTAAAATTTATAAGGCCACATCAATAGTTTTTTCACCAGTAGCTTCTACTTCCTCATTTGCAACTTTTTTGCTCAAAAACCTCCTAAACTTGATCAGTCTGCCTTCTGCAGCCCTTCTCCCAAGCTTAGGCCCTTCAATCGACTACAAAAATTGTTTACAGCCTAACTGTATCTCACATGGTTCAATATATGAAAAGAGCTGCTATGGACTGCTCCTTAAAAATCGTACATCTGTTAGAACTGGTACCACAGCAAATTTCATTTGATATCTAAACCAAACTGGACTTCACTTGATTTTTAAAATATTTTCCCACATCAACTTTCTACCTTACTAGTCAAAGAAGCTATTTCAAAATATTACCAATCTTTTACAATTGTCTTTGCTACTCCTGCTTTTGCTCTTTCAACAAATGATCTTCCCTTTCTGTTACATTCTGCTTCTTTCTTTCTCTCAATCTTAGTTAACGACACTACAATTCTCTCACTTTCTCAAGCCAGAAGGCTGCATCAGGGGAGATGCTATATCCAGCCTCCAAACCCCTCAAGCACTACAGGTGGCAATAATCAATAACACTCACTTTGTTCTTGCCCTGTATCTCCACTATTACTACTTTAGTTCGGATCATAATCACTTCTGACACTGTAGGCAAAGAAATCCTGACATGAACAGCCAAGATGAATTTGACAAATAAGAATAATAAGAGAGTCCCTGAACAACCAAGTAGTAAAATCAATTATTAAAGTTTAATAACTGAAACAGCAGATTACCGGTGTAATAATAGTCTGATCAATGAGAATTCAGAAATAAAGCAAAGCATTGCCAACTAAAGACGGTCCCTCACCACCCAGTTTTACAAGAACTGAGTCATTAGCCACTGCAGTTGCTGGTCTTCAACACATCCTGAAAGGAGTTCAGCACAGAGATCAGGAATGAGGCAGTCGGTGCTGCAGGAAAACTGGCAGAACAGGCCTTCAGATAGTTAGATATTCTCAGGAGAAAATTTTAAGAACTCATTTTGTTGCATCTTCCCATTCATAGAAGAGTACTAAAATCATTAACTGAAATATCTGTTCCTCATGACTAGCAGCAATCTTCCACTGAGCTGTGTGCTTGATTGCATGTATGCCTTCCCCAGAATTACATATATGCTAACGTCCCACCCCACCCCTTCTGAGAAGTTCCTCAGAGCTATCTGAGAGGCTGTCTCCTGGGCTATAGTCCTCAATAAGTCCTCAAATAAAACTGAAACTCACAGCTCTCATGTTTTGCATTTTTATTTCGATCAACAGTATAGGTAATAATTTACTATATGAAAAAGATGAAATTTCAAAGCACTAGGGAAAAATATTTCATCCAACAAATAGTGGTTAAATAATTTTTAAAATAAGTTTCCCAAAATTCTATGCAACAAAATTAAATTTATATCAATTGAAAAATTAAATATAAGTAAAAATAAACCAAAGGAAAAAATAGAAAAATATCTGGAGAAGTAAGGAAAGAAATATTTCTTAGCATCAATGGAAGTCTTAAGGGAAAAGACTAATAAATTTGACAACAGACATATGAAATATTTCTATAAATTAAAAATGAGCTTTAACAAAACAGAAAAAATACTTTAAATAAAAAGTTAATGTCCTGGATCTACAAAGATCACTTATTATTTACGCAAAATAAAAATATTTAAGGACTTCTGCTTCTGGCTATGAGCTTGGATTTGACCAACTCTTCCACCAAGGACAACTTGAGAAGTGGATAATTTTTTTAAACCAGTTTTAAAGAACAAGAGAGCCATCAGGGCAGTCAGGACTTGAGAGTCAAGACCTTGAAAGGCAAGGAAACACAAGGTGAGGGGATTCCAATATTCTACACTTCTTTTCCCCTCAAGGCATTTGTGGATTAGTAGTTGGCACCAAGAGAGAAGCTGAGAAGCAAAGCAAAAAGTGGTAGTAAAGAGATTGGTTCAAGATGGTGGAAGAGAAGGACGTGTGCTCACTCCCTCTTGCGAGAGCACTGGAATCACAACTAACTGCTGAACAATCATCAACAGGAAGACACTGGAACTCACCAAAAAAGATACCTGGCATCCAAAGACAAAAGAGAAGTGCAATGAGATGGTAGGAGGGGCATAATCACAATAAAATCAAATCCCATAACTGCTGGGTGGGTGACTCACAGACTGGAGAACAATTATACCACAGAAGTCTGCCCACCGGAGTGAAGGTTCTGAGCCCCACATCAGGCTTCCCAACCTGGGGGTCTGGCAACAGGAGGAGGAATTCCCAGAAAATCAGACTTTGAAGGCTAGCGGGATTTAATTGCAGGACTTCGACAGGACTGGGGGAAACACAGAATCCACTCTGGAAGGGCACACACAAAGTAGTGTGTGCACCAAGACCCAGGAGGAAGGAGCAATGACTCCATAGGAGACTGAACCAGGCCTACTACTGTTGGAGGGTCTCCTGCAGAGGAGGGGGGTGGCTGTGGCTCACCACGGGGACAAGGACACTGGCAGCAGAAGTTCTGGGAAGTACTCCTTGGCGTGAGCCCTCCCAGAGTACGCCATTAGCCCTACCAAAGAGCCTGAGCCTCCAGGGCTGGGTTGCCTCAGGCCAACCAACCAACAGGGAGGGAACTCAGCCCCACCCATCAGCAGACAAGCAGATTAAACTTTTACTGAGCTCTGCCCACCAGAGCAACACCCAGATCTACCCACCACTAGTCCCTCCCATCAGGAAGCTTGCACAAGCCTCTTAGATAGCCTCATCCACCAGAGGGCAGACAGCAGAAGCAAGAAGAACTCCAGTCCTGCAGGCTGTGGAATGAAAATCACATTCACAGAAAGATAGACAAAAGGAAAAGGCACAGGACTATGTGCTAGATGAAGGAACAAGATAAAACCCCAGAAAAACAACTAAATGAAGTGGAGATAGGCAAACTTCCAGAAAAAGAATTCAGAATAATGATAGTGAAGATGATCCAGGACCTCGGAAAAAGAATGGACATAAAGATCAAGAAGATGCAAGAAATGGTTAACAAAGACATAGAAGAATTAAAGAGCAAACACCTAGAAGAATTAAAGAACAAACAAACAGAGATGAACAAAACAATAACTGAAATGAAAAACACACTACAAGGAATCAATAGCAGAATAACTGAAGCAGAAGAACGGATAAGTGAACTGGAAGACAGAATGGTGGAAATCACTGCCATGGAACAGAATAAAGAAAAAAGAATGAAAAGAAATGAAGATAATCTCAACCTCTGGGACAACATTAAACCCACCAACATTTGCATTATAGGGGTACCAGAAGGAGAAGAGAGAGAGAAAGGACCTGAGAAAACACTGGAAGAGATTTGAGTCAAAAACTCCCCTAACAAGGGAAAGGAAATTGCCACCCAAGTCCAGGAAGCACAGACAGTCCCAGGCAGGATAAACCCAAGGAGAAACACACCGAGACCCATAGCAATCAAATTGACAAAAATTAAAGGCAGAGAAAAATTATTAAAAGCAGCAAGGGAAAAACGACAAATAACCTACAAGGGAACTCCCAGAAGGTTAACAGATGATTTCTCAGCAGAAACTCTACAAGCCAGAAGGCAGTGGCACAATATATTTAAAGTGATGAAAGGGAAGAACCTACAACCAAGATAACTCTACCTGGCAAGGATCTCCTTCAGATTTGATGGAGAAATCAAAAGCTCTACAGACAAGCAAAAGCTAAGAAAATTCAGCACCACCAAACCAGCTCTACAACAAATGCTACAGGAACTTCTCTAAGTGGGAACCACACAAGAAGAAAAGGAACTACAAAAACAAACCCAAAACAATTAAGGAAATGGTAATAGGAACATACATATCGTTAATTATCTTAAATGTGAATGGATTAAATGCTCCAACCAAAAGACACAGGCTCACTGAATGGATACAAAAACAAGACCCATATATATGCTGTCTACAAGAGACCCACTTCAGACCTAGGGACACATACAGACTGAAAGTGAGGGGAGGAAAAAGATTTTCCATGAAAATGGAAATCAAAAGAAACCTGGAGTAGCAATACTCATATCAGATAGAGTAGACTTTAAAATAAAGAATGTTACAAGAGACAAGGAAGGAAACTATATAATGACCAAGGGATCAATTCAAGAAGAAGATATAACAATTATAAATATATATGCAGCCAACATATGAGCACTTCAATACATAAGGCAAATGCGAACAGCTGTAAAAGAGGTAATCGATGGCAAAACAATAATAGTGGGTGACTTTAACACCTCACTTACACCAATGGACAGATCACCCAGACAGAAAATTAATAAGGAAACACAAGCTTTAAATGACACAATAGATCAGATAGCTTTAATTGATATTTATAGGACATTCCATCCAAAAACAGCAGATTACACTTTTTTCTCATGTGCACGTGAAACGTTCTCCAGGATAGATCACATCTTGGGTCACAAATCAAGCCTTGGTAAATTTAAGAAAACTGAAATCATATCAAGCATCTTTCCCAACCACAACAGTTTCAGATTAGAAATAAATTACAGGGAAAAAAACGTAAAAAACACAAACACATGGAGGTTAAACAATACGTTACTGAATAACCAACAGATCACTGAAGAAATCAAAGAGGAAATCAAAAAATACCTAGAGACAAATGACAATGAAAACACAATGATCCAAAACCTATGGGATGCAGCAAACGCAGTTCTAAGAGGGAAGTTTATAGCAATACAGTCCTACCTCAAGAAACAAGAAAAATCTCAAATAAACAATCTAACCTTACACCTAAAGGAACTAGAGAAAGAAGAAAAAACAAAACCCAAAGTTAGTAGAAGGGAAGAAATCATAAAGATCAGAGCAGAAATAAATGAAATAGAAACAAAGAAAACAATAGCAAAGATCAATAAAACTAAAAGCTGTTTCTTTGAGAAGATAAACAAAATTGATAAACCATTTGTCAGACTCATCAAGAAAAAGAGGGAGAGGACTCAAATCAATAAAATTAGAAATGAAAAAGGAGAAGTTTCAAGAGACACCACTGAAATACAAAGCATCATAAGAGACTACTACAAGCAACTCTATGCCAATAAAATGGACAACCTGGAAGAAATGGACAAATTCTTAGAAAATCACAACCTTCTGAGACTGAATCAGGAAGAAATAGAAAACATGAACAGGCCAATCACAAGTAATGAAATTGAAACTGTGATTAAAAATCTTCCAACAAACAAAGTACAGGATCAGATGGCTTCACAGGTGAATTCTATCAAACATTTAGAGAAGCGCTAACACCCATCCTTCTCAAACTCTTCCAAAAAATTGCAGAGGGAGGAACACTCCCAAACTCATTCTATGAGGCCACCATCACCCTGATACCAAAACCAAACAAAGATACTACAAAAAAAGAAAATTACAGACCAATATCACTGATGAATATAGATGCAAAAATCCTCAACAAAATACTAGCAAACAGAATCCAGTAACACATTAAAAGGATCATACACTATGATCAATTGGGGTTTATCCCAGGAATGCAAGGATTCTTCAATATATGCAAATCAATCAATGTGATACACCATATTAACAAACTGAAGAATAAAAATCATATGATCATCTCAGTAGATGCAGAGAAAGCTTCTGACAAAATTCACACCCATTTATGATAAAAACTCTCCAGAAAGTGGGCATAGAGGGAATCTACCTCAACATAATAAAGGCCATATATGACAAACCCACAGCAAACATCATTCTCAATGGTGAAAAACTGAAAGCATTTCCTCTCAGATCAGGAAAAAGACAAGGATGTCCACTCTCACCACTATTATTCAACATAGTTTTGGAAGTCCTAGCCACGGCAATCAGAGAAGAAAAAGAAATAAAAGGAATACAAATTGGAAAAGAAGAAGTAAAACTGTCACTGTTTGCAGATGACATGATACTATATATAGAGAATCCTAAAGATGCCACCAGAAAACTACTAGAGCTAATCAATGAATTCAGTAAAGTTGCAGGATAGAAAGTAAATGCACAGAAATCTCTTGCATTTCTATACACTAGCAACGAAAGATCAGAAAGAGAAATTAAGGAAACAATCCCATTCACCACTGCAACAGAAAGAATAAAATACCTAGGAATAAACCTACCTAAGGAGGTAAAAGGCCTGTACTCAGAAAATTATAAGACACTGATGAAAGGATCAAAGATGGCACAAACAGATGGAAAGATATACCATGTTCTAGGATTGGAAAAATCAATACTGTGAAAATGACTATACTACCCAAATCAATCTACAGATTCAATGCAATCCCTATCAAATTCCCAATGACATTTTTTACAGAATTAGAACAAAAATCTTAAAATTTGTATGGAGACACAAAAGACCCTGAATAGCCAAAGCAGTCTTGAGGGAAAAAAACAGAGCTGGAGGAATCAGACTCTCTGACTTCACACTATACTACAAAGCTATAGTAATCAAGACAATATGAATACTGATACAAAAACAGAAATACAGATCCATGGAACAGGATAGAAAGCCCAGAGTTAAACCTACTCACCTATGGTCAACTAATCTATGACAAAGGAGGCAAGGATATAGAATGGAGAAAAGACAGCCTCTTCAATAAATGGTGCTGGGAAAACTGGACAGCTACATGTAAAAGAATGAAATTAGAACACTCCCTAACACCATACACAAAAATAAACTCAAAATGGATTCAAGACCTAAATGTAAGACCAGACACTATAAAACTCTTAGAGGAAAACAAAGGAAGAACATTCTATGACATAAATCACAGCAAGATCCTTTTTGACCACCTCTTAGAGTAATGGAAATAAAAACAATAATAAACAAATAGGACCTAATGAAACTTAAAAGCTTTTGCATAGCAAAGGAAACTATAAACAAGACAAAAAGACAACCCTCAGAATGGGAGAAAATATTTGCAAGAGAATCAACGGTCAAAGAATTAGTCTTCAAAATATATAAACGGCTCATGCAGCTCCATGTTAAAAAAACAAACAACCCAATCCAAAAATGGGCAGAAGACCTAAATAGACATTTCTCCAAAGAAGACATACAGATGGCCAAGAGGCACATGAAAAGCTGCTCAACATCACTAATTATTAGAGAAATACAAATCAAACTACAATGAGATATCACCTCATACCGGTTAGAATGGACATCGTCAGAAAATCTACAAACAACAAATGCTGGAGAGGGTGTGGGGAAAGGGAACCCTCTTGCACTGTTGGTGGGAATGTAAACTGATACAGCCACTATAGAGAAGAGTAAAAAACTAAAAATAGAGTTACCATATGATCCAGCAATCCCACTACTGGGCATATACCCAGAGAAAACCGTAATTCAAAAAAGCATATGTACCCCAATGTTCATTGCAGCACTGTTTACAATAGCCAGGTCATGGAAGCAACCTAAATGCCCATCGACAGATGAATGGATGAAGAAGATGTGGTACATATATACAATGGAATATTACTCAGCCATAAAAAGGAAGGAAATTGGGTCGTTTGTAGAGACTTGGATGGATCTAGAGACTGTCATACAGAGTGAAGTAAGTCAGAAAGAGAAAAACAAATATCATATATTAACGCATATATGTGAAATCTAGGAAAATGGTACAGATGAACTGGTTTGCAAGGCAGAAATAGACTCACAGATGTAGAGAACAAATATATGGAGGGTGGGGTGGTGGTGGGATGAATTGGGAGATTCGGATTGACATATATACACTAATATGTATAAAATAGGTAACTAATAAGAACCTGCTGTAAAAATAAATTAATTAAATTTAATTTAAAAAATAAAAATAAAGTGATTATTGCTAGGTATGTCAAAAAAAAGGGGGGTCTGGTAAAGGAGGAAAGAAGCCAAGTTTAGTCTTTAGCAGCTGCACATAGCAAGGGAGACAAAAATTGGAATTTGGGGCTAGCAAGGCAGGCAGGGAAACTCAGAGGAATGAGTTGTTCAGCACATTTCCCCTTCAGGGTTTGGTCCGTTCAAAAGCAGCACAGCGTTCACTGTATGAGACAGCAGCTAGAAAGTTTCTTCTGTAAGAAGTTGAATTATCCAGCAGTGCTTGTCAGAGTCTCACAGAGCTGGGAAGACAGGGCCTGCAGGAAGGGGCTCTAGTAAATGCCCTGTGTCTTCAGCAGGGGCCCCAGAAGACTGCTCCCTAAAAGAGAGAGTTGACTATGAATAAAATAGGCCTCACAAAAATCGAAGCCCAGACTAAATTGAGATCAATCCCTGATTGGATTAAGGTAATCTGCACATTTTAGCTGCCAGATAAAAGCTTCCTTAGGAGAAAAATAACGAGAACTCCAGAACTTCTAAATTTTTTAAAGATAACATAAGGAAGGAAGGAAGGGAGAAAGGGAGAAAGGGAGAAAGGGAGAAAGGAAGAAAAGAGAGAATAAGCATGTCAGAAGACAGGACAAAGAAAAAAAGAAGAGGCCATTAAAACAAACCCATCGGGGACTCAGATATAGGAATTACTGCATGTGCAATTTTAAATAATTTTTATTAATATGTTCAAAACTATAAGACAAGAAGGAGGAATTTCAGAAGAGAACCGCCATTCATAAAAACTATTCAATGAATATTCTAGAGTTGAAAAACACAATAATTGAAATTAACAATTCAATAGTGAAAAAAAAAGAATTCAATAGTGATTTAACAGCAATGTGGACATGTATTAGTAAGAGAAGATTGTTGAACTGGAAATAAGGGGAGTAGAAAATATCTACACTCTATCTACAAAGAGATAAAAATTAAGGGACCATTAAGAATAGGATATAAGGGATATTTCCACCATATTAAAAAGGTCTTTAAGTGCATGTAAATTGAGTCATAACATGAAAGGAGAAAGAGAATAGAGGGAGAAGCAGTATTTCAAGAAATAGTGGTTGGAGAGTCTCCTAAGCTGAAAAAGACATCGATCTTTAGACTGAAGAATTGCCAAGAATACCAAAGAGGATAAATACAAAGAAAAACATACCGGGGAACAACATACTAAAACTTTAAAAACCAAAGTCAAAGAGAATTTCTTAAATGCAATACAAGGGGAAAACATCATCACCTTCAAAGAATTAACAGTAAGACTATAGCTGACTTATTTACAAAAACCAATAAAGCCAGAATACATGGAATAGCATCATTAAAATGCTGAGAGAAAATGACTACCAATTTAAAATCCTACATCCAGAGAAAATGATCTACAAAAGTTAAAGCAAAACAGAGACATTTTCAGACAAAAACTAAAAAAATTTGTCTTCAGTAGACCTGCACTAAAACAAATTCTAAAGGGTGTTTTTCAGGCAAAATGAAAATAATCTCAGACTGAAAGTCAAAAATGCAAGAAGGAATGAAGAGGGTAAATACATGGGTTAACTAAATATTGACTGTACAAAACAATAATTTTAATGGTTTAAAATTTTTTTAATATATGCAAACTAGTTATAGTTCGTGTGTATATTGTAACATATAACAATAATGCAAAAGAAAGAACTAGTAAATTAGTTTAAATATGCAAGTTTCTAGGCTTCTAGAGGAGTTGTAAAAGTAACTGTTAGCACTGGACTGAAATAAGGATGCATGTTATAATTTCTAGGAAAACTACTAAAATATAGTAAATGGAATAATAAAACTATTTTTTGATTAATCCAGAAAAAAAGGCAAGGAAGGAAAGAAAAATGACCCTAAAATAGTTGGCAAATAATAAGGTGGTAGAAATAAACTCAAATATATTCTTTGTTGAATTAATTTAAATTAAATTAATATACAAATAAATATTAAATTAACAGTGAGTAATAAACTAATATTGGCAAATTGCATTTTGAAAATATATGTTGCTTTAAAAAGATATACTTTAATTGTAAGTACACAGAAAAGTCTAAAGGTAAAGGGATGGGAAAATCTATACCAAGAAAATATTAAGCAAAAGAAAGCTCAGGAAACTACATCAATGTCAGATAAAGTAGATTTAAAGACAAAAAAGGATTATTAGACAGAAAAGGTACTTAATGAAAAACTGATCAACTCACAAGGAAGATGTCAGGTCTAAATCTGTAATGCACCCAATAACATAGTTTCAAAGTATCTAAAGAAAAATTAACCAAATTAAGACAAAGAATCCCCCTTCACAGTAAGAAACATTTATATATATATTCAATAGCTGATGGAACCACCAAATATTTAACTCATGAAATCCACATTGCTGAGGGTGCAGAATATAGTCACTCACATATAATGAAAACTGATGTGATCTATCTTGAAATCCATTTGATCTAGTAACTTATATTTAAAATAATTTGACCTAGTATAATCAGATACGCAAAAATTTATATCATTCATTGAAGTGCTTATTCTTTTTAACGGCCAAAAATGGCAAAAGAAAACTTAAAGTACAAGAATGGGGAAGTATTATTATCCACATGACTATACTATGCTACCACTAAAAAAACTTCAAAGAAAAAACTATTATGAGAAAATACTAACAATATAATGCTAAAAATTGAGGATAGAGGAGAAGCAGCATAAAAAAACAGAGTAGGTAACAAATTTTATATTCTAATGTGTGTGTGTGTATTTTTAGAAGAAAAAAATTTAAAGATTAAAAGTCAATGAACTACTAAGGTTTTTTTCTCTTGAACAAATAAAGATTACTTTCTTTTTAAATTCTGTGGTTTCTAGCACCATTTTTGCACTGTTTTTACCCAAGCCACCTATTACCCTGTTCCTCTTTATTATATCCTGCAGACATTTTTTATTCCTTATCTTACCTTCATATTCACAATTATGGCCTTTTCCTTGAAATACCCTTTTTTTGGCTTTCCTCATTCTTCATTCTATTTTTCTACCTGCCACTTCTTGGTCTTTTTTACAGCCTCCTTTCTGTCTGCTTTTTAAATATTGTGGTGTTTTCACTCACAACATTTTTCTTGGGTATTCAAATGCAAATTTTATCTTAAAAGTAATGTAAAAGGTAATATAAAGCACCGGAAGGTCTGAGTTCAAGAAAACAGGCTGTTGCATCTCCAGCTTTTTCAAATTTTTCAAGAAAAATTTAAGATGGTGTTTTTCTTGCTAACTCACCTTTATATGTTTGCAACTAATACTCATTTTTAAAAATGATGGCCACATTATTACTTTTATGTGGAATTACCTGATCTCTACTAAATGTGTGTAACTTATTCTCAGAAAAGGGAATGCTAGCCAAAAATAAATAGATCAAAGCGTTTTCCATTATCATCTTTGATCCTTTGATCTGAACTGGTATGGTGATGGCTTCTAAATCTGTCTCTCTGGTCTCATACTCTTTTCTGAGATCCAGATCTACATAAAACCTTTTGGATATTTTTCAAACCTTAAATTCAACATGCCCCAAATTGAATGTTTCATTCCTCTTGCTGTCCCCACTCCCAACCTCCCCACCCCCCATACACACACAAACACCACCCTCCATCCAACTTTCCAAGCCAGAATCCTGGGTCTTATTAGTGACACTTTCCTCTCTGCCGTCTGCTCTACCAAATGATCACTGAAGGAATCCAGGTCTACTGCTGGGACATTTCTCAAGTCTTCTACCTCTCCCCAAGCCTACTGTGCCTATGTAATGAAGGCCACCACCATCTCCTGCCAATATTAGGGTAAAAGCTCTTAGACTATCACATTTTTAGAGCCTCCTACCTCACTGTTAAGCCTGAGTAACCATTCTAAAGTATGAATCTCACCAAGTCATTCCCCTTATTAAAACTGTTCAGCATTTTATTCTTCAGTGGTTATTATCCGAAGTCTCTCCCTTGCAATAAATAAATTACAAGTGACAGGAACTCAACTCAAACAGTCTGCTCCACAGGACTTGTGGCCAAATTGACCACTTTACAGACGAAGCATCCTGTGCATGAAATTTGGTCCTTTCTTTTAGGAAAAGAGGGAACAAATACTTGTGACTGAAAGGTTTTGTTCTCAAGTAAGCCTCATCAAATATCTAATGGCATTTCTCTCAGATAGATGCATTTCATATCATTCCAATAATTCAAACATGCTTCTAAAGTTCCTGTTGAAAAACATCTATTTCTGTTGAGAAAACTCTCTGAGCTTGCTCCTCAATGCTTTTACTAAAGAACAGAGATGGACCTGCCCATCAACACACCTCAAACAAGATACTAGAGTTATAGTTAGTGTTGTCATTGCCAATGATTTCTGCCCTAAGAAAAGTAATGCTGGAAAAAAAGAAAAATAAAGAAAAAAATAAAGAAAAGCTAAAAACAAGCTTTGCATAAAATGTCCATTCCTTTGCTAATCTCTCTGTAGCTACTTTGTTAAAATGTGAGAACTACCCAAACACTAAAAAAACAAACAAACAAAAAGAAACAAAACCCCCTCACTGCATAAACTACAAAGCAGGGATTTAATACCAGTATTTTAATATCTGAATATGACACACTATTCCTTTGGGTGAAGACTCAATCTTAGAGATTATTTTGACTGATACATAAATCTCTTCACTTTCTAAAACTTTCTCTTCATTGTTTTATTCTGAAAAATCAAAAATTTGGCCTTGCCTAGAAAAGAGGAATCACGCCCTGATTTTTGCTTAAAATGTGGAATTTATTGGTTCAAGTCATTGATGAGTTAAGAAGCAATTCTAGCTACAGGATGGCTGCTTCTGGAGAGCTACACAATATTATCAGGGCATCAGGCTCAGCTTTCTTCTGCATGGGTTGCATTTCAGGTTGTGTTGACCCCTGGCAACTCAAGACCTACATCTTCATAGATCCAAGTGCAATGGAAAGAAACTACAGTCATCCCTCAGTATCAGCACAGGATTGGTTCCAAAAGCCCCCACTGCCATACCCAAATCAGATGCTCAAGTCCCTTATATAAAATGGCACAGTACAATGAACACAGTTAGCCCTCCATATCTGCAGGTTTCCCATTCACAGATTCAACCAACTATGGATGAAAAACCTGTGGATTTGGAGGACTAAGTGTACTTTCTTTTTATACCAGGAAAAGTCCCAGGATAAGCTCTGATTGATTCAACTTGTGTTACATGTCTATCTCTAAACCAACTACTAGGACTTAGGAAATGGAATACACTAGTTGCCCAGATCAAGTTCATGTGCTCTACCCCAGATTTTATTAGGCAGTTGCCCCGGCTAAGTCACAAAAAACAGAGTTGGGAGAGAACTCTCAAAGGAAAAGCAGTGTGATATTACCCCAAATAGGAGAAATCGGTGTTCGATGGGCAAAATCACAGTAGGTCTACCAAAAGTGTTCCCAGTGCCATAAATGGCTCCCTGTTTCCAGTACTTTTATTACCTTGCTTTTCCATCTCCAAGTGGAGACGTAATTGTGTACATTTTTAATTCAGAGAAATGAGTACAAATTATTTTAATAATCTAGAATGAAAATTAAAATCTGCTATAAAACAACCTATTTATCTTGTCAAAATCCACATGGGCATCTTTAAAACTGCACATCTTTAAAAGGATTGCTAAATTAAAATCTTTCACCTTCCCCAGTGAATCTCTGTGTAAGTATCTCATAACCTTCATCATGGCCCCACTTTCAAAGCAGCTTATGCCTCCTAGCATTTTTATTCTCTTTTTGGATAAAGCTCAAGGCAGGGCTCATATTTCTTCCCAAGTAGGTTTATCATTCTGGTCATCCTGTTTTCTACCCTAATGCTTAATGCTTGTTCTTTCAGCAAACATCTGTGGACCCTTCCTCTGTGCCTTTGGTTATACAAGGCACTGAGAATATATATAAGCCCTTAGATAGGTTACATTTTAGCAGACGATGCACACAAATTAAGATCACAATCCAGTGTATAAAGCTGTATAAAGTTCTCCGTAGAGATGAGGAGCCTACGTTATGGGAACACACAGGAGGGACACCAGACCCAAGAGACGTGAGGAGTTAAGACTGGGTTTCCCTAAAGAGAATGTTCCTCAGGTTAAGCCGCAGTTAGGTAGCTAAACCTGCTCACCTTGCGTAGGCTTTATTCAAATGGATGGATTTCTCTGCACGGAGTTCTGCCTGTTGCCAGACAGTGCAGAGCCGGAGCAGCAGTCGAAATATGAATCTTGGGGAGAGGAATGATGTGGATGTTGGCATCATCATATGAATTCGTCGCTGGCATTTCTCCTTGCCATAGTTCTCAACCCCTCTCCTCAGAACCATAATGACTAATCAAAAAATAAAATCCCTTCACTAATAAAAGAGAATCCATGTTTTCTATCCAAATGATGCAAGTTCTGTGATATAACTCTAACGTTTTCTTCTGACGATATAACATTATTTAAAACTTAACTGCAACATGCTTGCAGAAAGGATATTCCCATTTTTAACAGTTCTTTTCTCTTTTTCACAAATTTCTTATATCTGAAGGATAATCGAGGATGTCACGTTTCAGTGTGGTAATATCTTACAGTCTCTGAGAAACAATTCAGTCCTAAGCATTAATAAAAATAAATTTTAAAAATATTTAAAATAAGTTACAATACAAATTAAACACTGATAGGTTGCCAACCTCTTTAAAAAGTCAGGACTTTTCTTTCTGAATTTGGACCTAAAAATAAAAGAATGTATTAAATATAAATTCATTATAAAAATAAAATATATTATCAAAATAAAATATTAAAATACATGTTAAATGTAAATTATTTAGCTTGGTAAATTTAACTTAGGTTATGTATTTCTTTAACCCAAGTCAGTTTTTTGAGTAACAGACCTTTCTCTTCACCTGAAATTATTCTTTATAAACAACTCCTTTTTGTACCTGGTGCTACCGGGCTAAGGCTGGGTGGTAACAGGTGACCAAAACTCTGTAATATCAATAGCAAATTGATTATGGGGAAAGTGATAGAGATAGCAATAAAAACATACAAACATAAAATAACAACCCCCACTAAAAATATATTATTACTTTTTGCATATATATATGCTAAAGAGAGAATGACCTGGGATTCCTATTTCCTAAAGTATTTAAATGACTGAAGAACCTAATTTTCTCCCTTGGCAGATAAGCAATACAGACTGAGATCATTATGCTTCTCAAAGTTCTTCTATTTTACAAAGTTAGCACATGATACACAATTTGACTGAAATAATTTTCAAAGTTGGAAAAGTTACAGATTTTTGTGACAAGAAAACCCAGGGCAGGAACTAATGAAAAGAAGGTAATTTGTTGAGAAACTACGTTCCCTTACCCCACCCCCGTCAAGTAAAAATCTCAAAGAAAGGGACTGAAAAGGTAGCAACTGGAGAGGTTTACAGATCCACTTTGTACAAAAAGAATGACTTTCAGAAAGAGAAAGACAAATACCGTATGCTAACACATATATATGAAATTTAAGGAAAAAAAAGGTCATAAAGAACCTAGGGGCAAGACGGGAATAAAGATGCAGACCTACTAGAGAACGGACTTGAGGATATGGGGAGGGGGAAGGGTGAGCTGTGACAAAGCGAGAGAGAGGCATGGACATATATACACTACCAAACGTAAGGTAGATAGCTAGTGGGAAGCAGCCACATAGCACAGGGAGATCAGCTCGGTGCTTTGTGACCACCTGGAGGAGTGGGATAGGGAGGGTGGGAGGGAGGGAGACACAAGAGGGAGGAGATATGGGGACATATGTATATGTATAACTGATTCACTTTGTTATAAAGTAGAAACTAACACACCATTGTAAAGCAATTATACCCCAATAAAGATGTTAAAAAAAAAAAGAATGACTAGATTTCATTACTTTCTAGTGCATCCAATTTCTTTAAGAAAAATTTTTTCTGTTTATGTGAAATAGCTAAGAATAAATGAAGTAAAAGGCTTGTTAGAGATGATGATTCTTCACAAAAATTTATAGTCGTAGTTCAAATTACCTTCTCAGTGACTATGTTTTCCAATTAAACCCTGAGAGCACTGTAACCGGCCTCATTATTTTGAGAGCTTATTGTTTTAGGATATGTATTTATTTCATTCTTTATTTTCAAGAGTTTGTTATCAGGGAAGAAAATTCTTAACATCATAAACAGTAACAACCACATTATGTGAGTATTTGTTTTCTGATGGTATGTATTCAAAAATAAGTTAATATTTTTAATCTATTTCCTGCAACACTATTCCCAAAATAAAACTGTCTGAATAGAATAAGGTGTGGGGAGCCAGTTCCTACTATCACCATGCTGCAAAGAAGATCATTAGAGGACTTCACATTTAAAATGGAGCTTATAAAGTAAAGCAACAATCATTTTTTGTACTTAATTAATTTTGGAATAGGTTGTAGATTTACAGAAAAGTTGCAAAGTTAGTACAGAGATTTGCTGTAACCTCCACACCCATTTCCCCTGTTGCTAACACTTTACATTACTGTGGTGCTCTGTCACAAGTTAGAAACCAATACTGAGATTAACTAAACTCTGTACTTAATTAGAATTTTATTAAATCTTTACTAACGTCCTTTTTCTGCTCTAGAATCCCATCCAAGATACCTATTCACATTTAGTTGCCATGATTCCCTAGGCTCCTTAAGCTGTGACAGTTTCTCCAACTTTCCTTGTTTTTGATGACCTTGCAATTTGAGGAGTACTGGTCAGGTATTGTGTAGAATGCCTCTCAATTTGGGTTTGTCTGATGTTTTTCTCATGGTTAGACTGAGGTTATGGGCTTGGGCAGAAAGACCACAGAGATGAAATCTATTCTCATTTCATCATATCAAGGATTTATGCTGCTAATATGACTTGCCACTGATGATGATAACTTTAATCATCTAAGGTAGTGTGTTTACCAGGTTTCTCCAAAGTCAATTTACATTTCCCTTCCTTTCATATTATTCTCTTTGGAAGCAAGTAATTAACATAGTCTACCCTTAAGGGGTGGGAATTTGCATTCCAGCTCCTTGAGGGGGGAGTAGCTACATAAATAATTTGTAATTCTGCTGAATGAGAGATTTATAAAATGTCTTCTTCATTTATTTATTAATTCAATCATGTATTTACATCAGTATGGATTCATGGATATTTATTTTATACTTTGGATTATACTCTAATACCACTTTGTTTTATAAACTTTGTAGCTCAAATTGTTCCAGCTTTGACCATTGTAAACGTACATACCTATAAATATTTCTATATGCATTTGTCTGTACATAAAGCTAGACATGAATTCATACTGATGTCTCCAACTCCAAACCAGTACTTCTAGTTTATTCTAGCCTTCTCCCTTTGCTCATTTGTAACCTTCCACTCCAAACAGGAGAAATCTGCCTCCCACTACCTGCCATTCAATTACTTACTTGTTCAATCCCAGTATACATGTACAAAGATTTCAGATACGTTAACCCATGCCCAGAACCACTTATTCTTCCAGGAACATGCAGCTAATCCAGTGGAAAAAAGATCATTATTGTGTGCTTTTCTCAGCAGTCTGGCTGGGTTATTCATCCATCCCCGAACAGCCTCAGCAGCCAGGAGACTGAAATGCTCTGACTGGCCAGGTTAGGTCTGAAGCCCATTCGGACACTGAACACAAAAACACCTCGATGAAGAGTGAAATAGGAAGTGATTCCTCCCTTGAAGAAAGGCAAAGAGATGCTGGGTGAGAAAGAAATAATAATGTCTCCTACACTCATCTTTTAAGGTTCAGCTCTAATTCCTTTAGCTCTATGAAGTCTTTTCTGATCTTTCAACCATTTTCAAAATCCTCTCTTCTTTCACAGAAGTCTCATTAGCCAAACATCTCTTATTAAGTGGCCTTTGGTGTACTTTTTTCTGTTTCTAGATTGTAAATTCCTAAGGGGAGTATTTGTGTCTAATTCAGCTGCATGTGCTTCATAGTTCCAAGCACTGTGCTAAAAAATATTTTCTAAAGGAAGAAATGAACAGCTTTCACATATTTGTATTTAACTGAATTATCTGAAACTGAAGCAGGTTAAGTTCTACTTCACCCTCCTCTTCTTTTCCTCAAGATGACAGAGTGAGCTCAAGACCAGACCTGGTCACAGGCCAATGCTAGGGCGTTTGTCTCAAGCAGAGACTCTCAGTTGAAGCAGGACTATAAATCCAGGCTTTGAATCTCCAATGCATTATTTAATCTGTCTTTGAAGCAAATATCAAACACATTAAGAGGCTAAATATTTTTTTTCTGAATAAGATTTTATAGCTCATATCTTAGAATTCAGTCACATGTACCATATTCCTGGACTACCAGTATTGAATCGGTGGTGACAATCAAGGACTGTGTGTGTCTTAGGACCTAATCTCGAGAAAATATTTTTCTCAAATCCCTTACTGAATAGTGGAGAAATGGTAGATGCTAAGTCTTATACTATTATTCCTATAAGGCATATCTGTGAAGATACTAAGAAAAAATTATATTCCTTTTTTTTTTTTTTGGTTACTTTGGAAATCCCTATGGCATGAATCCCTTATGCTATATATCATTTCACATAACAATAGAATTTTAAAAGTGAAAGGATCCTTTTCTACAGTAGAGTCAGGACATAGCTGTATAACCTCTACAAAGTTCAATTTTGTTTGAAATAATTCAGTATTACAGATAAAATTCCAAGTACAATATTTTATAAATGTACATGGATCGGTTATCAGAAGAAGTGACTTGAAACACAACTTGACTTTATTTTACAATTACCAGTGAACCCAAAGAACTGCTAATTGTTGGTGCTGAACCATTTTTAGAATCAACTCTGTATTATTTGTTTCCAGCTTTATTGAAGTATAATCGAGAAATAAAAATTTAAGGTGTACAACACGCGTGATAAATGCATACACCGTGAAATGATTACCATAGTCATTAATTAACACAATCACAAACATATCCATCATCTCAAATAGTTACCTTTTTAAATTTTTTTTGTGGTGAGAACACTTGAAATCTACAAATTTCAAGTATACAATACACAAATATAGTCAGCATTCTGTACATTAGGCCTCCAGAACTTACTCATCTTATAAGGGAAAGTTTGTACCATTTGATCAATATGCCCCTTTTCCCCCGACCCCCCAATTTCTGGTAACCATCATTCTATTCTCTATTATAATGAGTTCAAGTTTTCTTTTTCTTTATTCCACATGTAACTGAGATTATGTGATATTTTTATTTCTGTGTCTGGCTTATTTTACTTAAAATAATGTCCTCCAGCTTCATCCATGTTATCACTAATGGCAGGATTTCCTTCTTTTTTTAAGGCTGAATCATATTCCACCCACCATATATATCACATTTTCTTTATCTTTATCTGCATCCACTAATACACACTTACATTGTTTCCATATCTTGTCTACTGTGAATAATGAGTGGAAGTACAGATATCTCTTCAAGATCCTGTTTTCATTTCCTCTGGCTATATATGCAGAGTTGAGATTGCTGGACCATGTGGTAGTTCTATTTTTAATTTTTTGAGGAACCTCTATATCATTTTCCATAATGTGCCAATTTCCATTTCCACCAACAATATACAGGGTTCCCTTTTCTCCACATCCTCAGCAGGACTTGTTATCTTTTGACTTTTTGATAGTAGTTGTTCTAACAGGTTTGAGGTGATATCTCATTGTGGTCTTGATTTGCATTTTCTGGTGATTAGCAATGCTGAGTATATATTTTCATTTACTTACTGGCCATTTGTATGTCTTCTCAGGAAAAATGACTATTTAGGTCCTTTGCCCATTTTTTAGTTGGGTTGTTTGGTTTTGCTTTAGTTATGAGTTGTCTGAGTTTCTTATATATTTTGGATATCAACCCTTATCCAATAGACAGTTTGCAAATATTTTCTCCCATTCTGTAGGTTCCATTTTCATTTTTGTTGATGGTTTCCTTTGGTGTGTGGAAACGTTTTAGTTTAACATACTCCCACTTGTTTATTTTTTGCTTATGTTTTTGGTATCAGATCCAAAAAAAAATCATTGTCAAGACCAATATCAAGGAGCTTTTTCCCTATGTTTTCTTCTAGGAATTTTACAGTTTTAGGCCTTATGTTTAAATCTTTAATTCATTTTGAGTTTGAGGGTTTTTTGTAAGTGTCCAATTTAATTTTTTTGCATGTGGCCATCCACTTTTCCCAATACCATTTATTGAAGAGACTAACCTTTTCCCATTGTGCATTCTTGGCTCCTCTGTCAAAAATTAGTTGACTGTATATGTGTGGGTTAATTTCTGTGTTCTCTATTCTGTTGCATTGTTCTGTGCCTGTTTTTCTATAAAAAGTACCATACTGTTTTGATTACTATGCCTTTGTAATCTCATTTGAAATCAGGAGGTGTAATGTCTCCAGCTTTGCTCTTCTTGCTCAAGATTGCTTTTGCTACTTGGGTTGTTTTGTAGTTCCACACAAATTTTAATATTTTTTTCACTATTTCTGTAAAAAATGTCTTTGGAATTTTTATGGGGATTGCACTGAATTTGTAGACTGCATTGGGTAGAATGGACATTTTAACAATATTAATTCTTCTAATCCATGAAGATATCTTTTCATCTTTGATTTCTTTCATCAATGTTTTATAGTATTCAGTGTACACGTCTTTCAATTCCTTGGTTAATTTTTTTTCCTCAACATTCTATTCTCAACTCTATATTATTTTAATTTTACATATATTGAAGTCCCAATATAACAGTACATTACTGATGGATCCATCTTTTGCCCTATTCATAGAAAATGTACTTTTAGAAGAACCACAGAAAAACCTTTTAAAGCTTTTGTTGGGGTGTTGAATGGGGCTTAGTATTCCTCCCCTTTAGGAACAAACAAAACTGAAAGCAAACATAGGAAGCAAAGTGATGATGGCAGTATGTTATCTATTTGTTGTTTGTTTGGTACAGCTGGGGTAGAGAACAGATCGGCTAAATTAGAGTCTCCAACTACCTTCCTCCAAGTCCAGAGTTTGGAATTGACAGTTGAGAGAGTTTAAGTTCCAGATTCTAAACTTTAGAAAATTCACAACCTCCTTCACAAGTCATACTTTCTGGCTTATCTCTAGAAAACAGGTCTTGGGCTCTGACTTGGCTGTGCTTACTAATTAAAGCGGGGCAAAGAAAGATAAAGTAGCCCACCTGGGGGCAGGGGAGAAAGAGAGAGAGAGAGAGAGAAAGAAAGAGTGAACCACACATGAACCTTTATCCCAATCTTACCAGAAAAGGATTTTTTCCTGTGGGAGAAGCAAGTAAGGAAGATGAACGGGCAAACTTTTTTCCAGCATTTAAGTTCCTATTTTTATGGAAATGGGCAGAGTCAGAGAATTAGCTTTATATTTGTTTAATTTAAAAATTATTTCATATTTTGAAACCTAGAGAAAGTGTTAGAAAGAATTTCCATTTTTTTAACATTACAATCAAATTCTTTTATTGGAAAAAAAAATAAACCTAGGGAAAGAGTTAGAAGGATGACCAAAGTTAGAACCATATCCTCTCTGTGGGAAACTTAAATGTTGAGAAAAATAAGATAAAGAGAGCAAGAAAAATAAAATGAATGAAGTTCATTCATTTCGGTGGTTAACAACACTAAGACAAGACAGTTAATTACTTCCTGCTGCACTGTTAGACCCTAAATCTGATAATTCCACCTTCTAGTAGTCAGTGAGCTCTCTAATATGCTTAAAATAAATTTCCTTTTTACTTAAACCAGATTCAATTTCTGTTGCTTGCAGCCAAGGACCTTAAATAACATACTACCAGGCAATTGTTTCAGATTGCCCCAAAGCACAAGATAGAGACCATTAAGTTGTTGGACCAGTCAAAACATCTAGGCTCAGGTTCACTGATAAGAAATTGAGACTCTCCGGCCAGAACTAGAATCCAAGAGTTTGATTCTGTAAAATCACTGGGTTTGAAATCTAGTCCATAAAGTCCAGGAAATAGAAATAGACAGAAGTAAATGACCAAAAAAAATTTAAAGAGTTTTATTTCTAAAGAAAACAAAGCCTGACAAATAACAAAGTACTGGATTACTCAAACTCTAAAATAATCCGAAATCTCACAAACTATAAAATAAGGTTTACAAAAGTGCGATGGTCTCCAAATCCTCCCAAAGCTATCTGAGATGTGGTCTGGAAGTCAGTCAAGAGAGCAGAATGGAGTTGGTCCTCCAGTTATACTTTGGGACTGTAACACACAGTAGCTGCTTCTGGTACCAACCTCTGTGTCATCTAGAGTCCTTTGGTTGCAAGTAACACTTATGAATGCTAATTAAAGCAATATGGAGGAATGTATTAGAGGAATAATGTACACAGAATTGACAGGATGCTAAAAGCAAGACAGGAACCAGGGCAGAAGAATCTGGAATGTATGAGCATTCTACCTAGTCTTTCACATTAGTCCCCCAAATCGGCAGTTCTAAGTGCTTCCTTGTGTCAAAGCTCCTCAGGATGATCATCGTTTAACATCCTTTTGATCTATCTGCCAAGCCCTTGCTCTTGGAATGATTAGCTGGGGTGCCTCCCAGCCATAACTGTATTGTATGATCACTTTCTGGACCATAGTTGATTGAGGAGGGACCAACATCTGTCCTCAAGGGATGAGACAAGCTGGGCCAATCAGATTCTCTTCCCCAGAATTTTAGATTTTGGACTAAAGACATGCTGGAAATTGGGAATTAAGTGTCTTTAAAGATAGAACTTTTGCAGAACTAGCCACAAACTCCTGCTTCTGAGATCTGCCTTTCCTGGTTTCCACATTTCAAAGGCCTAATGGTTTTTAACATTTCCTTGGATTATATGGGGTATCATAATATGCTTCTAATACATTTCTCCTTTCTGCTGAAGTTAGCATGACTCACCTTATCTCATTGATACCTGAGGGAACCTTGACCACTAGGCTGTTAAAGTTCTCACTCCAAAGTTCAGTGGTGGTTGTTAAGAATCATGCATGACTTGACTAAACTTAGAAGTCATTCTCTATTGGCCATTTTCTTAGACAGACCTTAATGGCAGTATAGACAGTGTCTTATCATTAAATCCAAACTGGCGCTTAAGACTCCAAAGGACAGACTCCCACCATTAACAGTAAATGAATAAACCCATAACACATTCCCTATGATTAGCATTTTAATCCTAAAGAAAGAGAAGGATTATCAACCTGACTGCTGGTAATGGCAATCCTTTTTGTTAAAGAAATTCTTATCTAAACTGTGTCTGGCTACTTGAATTGGCTACTTGAAGGAAGAAAACCCTGAGACTATATATATATATATATATATATATATATATAAAACACTTGTGATAACTATGGCCCTCAAAAGTCTTATGTAGAAGGTACTATTCTGCAAAGAGCTGTACATTTGATCACAGAGGCTGATGCTAAGAATTACCATCTACATAAGGGCACTGGAGCAGCCCAGGTCTTCTCCTCTCCTGAAGGGAAGAAGGGTGCCATGAAAGGCCCCTCCCCCTCATGCCCACACACCAGCAAAGGAGACCAACGTAAATATAAACCTTGTAAAGGTAAATATAAACCTTGAGTCTTCAGAATGCTCAATTTGTGAACCTGGTATGTCTACAAAGGGGTGTGGAGCTCTAAAATCTTGATGTGGTTAAACTCAGGCTGGACCAGATTCAGTATTTCCTGCTGTGTTAGCTGAAAGTAACAGCAACCAATTCCAGTTAGATTAATCTGAAGAGTAAAATTATTATAAGCTTTCAGAATTGTTTAATGGCAAGCTTGCAGCTGGGGATCAGGTAAAAACTGGAACCACAAATCAAAAAGCCATCTGGAACTTAAAGTGTTCTCTCCATCTTTCATTTTTATTTTCTCTGCATGTCACAAAAGAGTCTAAGTAACCCTCTCATGTTCACTCAGCTAGTTTGTAGTAGAGGTGGAAGTGAAATCCAAATCTTTTGACTTCTGGTTTTGAGCAATTTTCTACTTCACTTTACTCTCTGTTTTGAGAGCAACTATAATCAGCTATGCAAATCTAATGTCTTCCATGTTTTACAATTGGTAAATTGCACTGAATGAATACATATCAAATGAGGTTGAATAGTTTCATGAAGGTCCACATATTTCCTTCCTCCTTCCTGTCTGCCTCTTTTCCAACACAGTGTAGTAGGTGGTACCATTGACCATGAAGTCATTTAGTTCCTGTACTGCACCTCACCAGGCAGACCCTAAGCAAGTCATTTAAACTCTGCAAGTCTTGGCTTTCTCATCTTTAAAACTCTGTATCACTCACAGAGTATTGCCATAAGAGTGAAATGACATATCACACACACACCCACAGTACACCAGGCACATGGTGAACCTTTTGATGGTTCTAGAACTATTAGTATCTCTATTCCCATGTCAGCCCTCCAAACAGCTCTGCCATCTCATCTCCAGTTCTAAACACAAACACCATGGCCTTGAGCATTCTCAAAGTAGGGGTATTTATAATGATGAAAACAATCTTTTCGTGTTTTTATGGAAGAAGAAGTGAGGTGAACAGATGAATTGACACTCATTTGTGACCTATTCCACGTGTCAAAGTCTGGTTTCCCAAAGAGAACGGCCAGTACTTCTGGGCAGCTGTCAAACCTCCTTGATTTACACAAATGCAGTAACACCTGCTGAATTAACCTGTGGCATCTGTCAAAACCCACCTCTGCCAAAAACAAATCTTTCTCCTCCTGGCATGCTGAATAAGAGACAGAGAGGCATTAAACATTTACTGAGACACTTCAAGATAGTCTCGGGTAACAGGAAGTGTTGTGAGACTTACTTGGCATACTTTAAGTACATATAAGACAGCGGGAGACACACAAGGAATGTTCCTGAGGTTTTTTCTTTCAGTCAGCTTCCTCTGTGGCTTTTACACTATAATTTATTTTTAAAGAGGCATCATAGTTTTCTGGGTGCCATAATAAAATCTAAAACAAATGTTTTCACCCAGATAAGCACTATTAAAAGGAAAGGATACTGAATTCATTTAAATACATTTGCAAAAGACTGATTTTCCCAAGGGAGGGAACACATCCTATTTCTTTAATTAGTTTTGCCTATCAACTGACAATTTCCTACAGAAAAGAAGCAAAACAGCCTGCCTTTCCTGACAGCAAACAGCTATAATGCTAGAATGAAAACGGACTTGTCACTTTCCTTATCTGTTCTAATGCCTGAGTTACTAGGAGTCAGAAATGAAATAACCCCCACTCTAGTGAACACAGTTGCTAAGAATATATTAAACTGAAAGTTAAATTCAAAGTCAACTTCTTCTAGTTTTTGAAGATCAGTGTATGCAGCCTTAACTCTAAGCAACAGGCATGATGAGTTTTACAAAATTAGAGAAAATATAGTCATATTTTCTTCATTTTTCCAATACTCTTCTACTCTTTTCTAAAGCCCAGCACCTGCCACCATGGCTGCTAACAGCAGGGTATCTGGGTGATACATAAACACCTGATAAAGCCCTCCACAACCATTGCACTAAGCCTAGGTCACCAGCCCCAAATCTTTCAGTCTTAGCACAGTTCCTCTTTGGACGCTGTGGTTTCTTCCTCGTCTCTGAACTTGGTTCAGGTCTTCATGAACTGGTCCTCTGCCAAAAGCAATGATTTCTCTTGAAGAGTGGTGATCGTTATACAACATTGTGAAGGTATTCAATGGACAGCATTATGAAATGTGCACTTAAAATTGATTAAAAATGGTAAATGTTACATTGTGTATATTTTACTGCAAAAAAAGTAATTATCTCTAACTTTTATTTTTAGGCAGCAGAGGGGGCTTGCTTCCCAGAGGGTCCTGGCCTTTTTTTTCCCAACAGGTCCACCATCTCTATATTTTTGCATGCCAAAGGCAAAGGCTTTTTGTCCTAACCACAGGTATACAAAATAAAACTGTGACTTTATACCCTTTCCCTTCTCCTTCAAAAGATGGAATGTAATTTCCCCTTGAATGTATAGGGGCTCTCGAAACCAGCTGAATATGGGAGGTACCATGCTGTATAAACTGTGAGGATAGATACCTAAAGGCATTTCACCTTCTTTCTTGCTTGCTCAAACTCTCATGCTGGTTCCCTCGCCCACCACATAGGCAGTCCAACTACCCTGAAGCCACCATGCTGTAAGGAAGCCCAAACCAACCCACATAGGGAGACCAATAAAGAAGCCCTAAGACCACAGGAAGACAGAGGGATGCAGCTCTCACCTTCTCCGGCTTCAGTCACTGACTGCAGCTGCATGTGGCTCTGAATCAGAACTACACACTCAAGCCCTTCCCAAATTTACCACAGCAGGGAATAAAATTATTGTTGCTGACCCATAAGTTGTAATGCAGCAATAGAGAACTAGAACAGAATTTAATACCCGAAAGTGGGTACCATAATAAAAACCAAAAATATGTGACACTGGATTTGAGACCAGGCAGAAGCTGGAAGAGCCTTGAAGAGACTATTTAGGAAAGCCTAAAAGGCCTGGAGAAAATTTTAGTCAGGTTTTAAAAGACCTCAAGGAAGCTGTCTGTGGAAGCTTGAAGGAAAGTAAGGAAAATATTATTAGAAGGTTAAGGAAAGGAGATCCTTTTATATAGTGACAGAAAATTGAACAAAGCTGTCATCTGAAGTAACATGGAAAACAGAAAATGTACCTGATGAACTTGGTGATCTAACTAAGGAAACTTCCAGGCCGCATGTTGAGAGCGCTGCCTGGTTTCTCTGAGCTGCCTATGGTAAAATGAGAGAAGAGATGAACTGAAAAACAATTATTCAGGTTTTGAATTGGATTTGAAGAGTAGGCAAAGGCCCTCGAAACAGTCCTTTCAGCTATCAAAAGCCTCTCAAAATAAGGAGGGGCCCCAAGCCAAAGATCAAATCCAAAATGTGACTACGGAGTATCAGAAAAACATAAGGCAGGGCCTCTTGGCACCTTTTGGACAGACAAAAAGGCTGAAAAAGACCTTAAGGGTATGCCTTTCAGTTAAACAAAAGGATTTCTGTGAACTTTAAGAGCACTGTCCCTCATCAACCTCACAGGTAAACTGAAGGTAGAAAAGGGCTGACCTTGAAGAGATCTGTGGGTGTGGCTTTTGCCCAATGAAATAAATCAGAATTAATACACCGGAAGCCTATAATGTTTTAAAAGAATTGTGTTTGAGAATATTGAAAATTAAAAGAGTGCTTTGGACTTTTAATTTCCAAAGACCAAAAGCAGGATGAGAAAACTAATCAAATGCAAATACAGGCTCCAGGCTCATCTTGTATATTTCCTGCCCCAATCCTACAATCAGTCATTTCTCCAAGGAGTCCTAGTTCCTTATATTGCAGGATGGTACTAGAAGTCAAGATCTGAGTACTAGGTGTACTCATTGCCTCTGAGATGTCATTGTTTCTAGGCTTATTCAGATGACAGAGCAAAGAAATATGTCTATGTGTATAGAATCCTTCATGTACATGCATATTTATAAATATTTCTATATATATCTGTATTTCTATTAAGCTAAACATGAGTTCATAGTGATGCCTTCAATGCTAATCTATTACTGCATGGATCATTCTGGCTTCCTCCCCTTGCTTATTTCTAACCTCCCACACCAACAGTGAGAGACTGGTTTTTACAACCACCATCCATTTAGTGTTTTCCCATGGGGGTATGGGATATAATTCTGACACTGCTATACATGTATACTGGTATTGAATTCATTAAGTAAATGGACGACTAATTTTAGGACTGGGGCAGGAACTATACAGGATGAGCCTGGAGTATTTCGTTGTGCCAGAAAGGAAGTACTCAAACACAACAGAACACAAACACACACACACACACACACACGCACACGCACACACACACACACACACACACACACACACACACTGATAGGGTATTTCAAAGGGACACAGAAACCAAATGAAAGAATCTCAATGGCCAAATCTAGAAATGATTTCAAAAAGAACATCGGATTATACCCCAAAGTAAAAAATAAATATTCATGAGTCCATACTGATATTAACAAATGTTTGAATAAATAAATAAATGAAGGAAAAGACAAATATCTTATTCAGAACAACTGCAAATAATTTATGTAGATATATTCCCCCCTCCCCCAGGAGGTAGAGCATAATTCCCCAAGCTTTGTGTCGTGTTTATAATGACCTCCTTCCAAAAAGTACACTTTGGAAAGGGGGAAAAGTTAACTCTACAGTTGAGAAACCTAACACTACCTTAACTAGATAATCAAAGTCAACAGTGATGTCATGTGATCACATGTACCCTTGATATGATGAAATACTAATAGCACTTCACCTCTAGAGTTTTCTTCCCCAAACCTATAGCTCTAGTCTAACAATGAGAAGAACATCAGACAAACCACAATTGAGGGACATTCTACAAAATATCTGACCAATACCCCTCAAAACTGTCAAGGTCATTAGAAACGGGGTAAGTCTGAGAAACTGTCACAGCTAAGAGGAGCCTAAGAAGATGTCACGAGTAAATGTAATACAGTATCCTTGATGGGATTCTGGCACAGTAAAATAACATTAGGAAACAACTGATAAAATCTGAATAATTTCTACAGTTTAGTTAATAATTGTGTATCAATATTGATTTGTTAATTGTGACAAATGTACATAAGATGCAAGATGTTAATAACAGGAAATTGGACATACATAACAATTTTCTGTATGATCTTTATGATTTTTCTGTAAATCTAAAACTATTCTAAAATAAAAAGTTTATTTAAAAGAAAAGGGGGGGTTTCCCTGGTGGCGCAGTGGTTGAGAGTCTGCCTGCCGATGCAGGGAACACGGGTTCGTGCCCCTGAAAAATGAGTATCCTGGGTCTCAGGTGTGAGAGAAGAATGACAGGACTGAGAGAAGGAAGAAGCATAGAAAGAACTAAGTTCTTTGTGAAGCTGGGCTATTATCTTCTAAGAACCCAGATTCTGATATCATATTTATGTGAGTAACTACACATTTTTATTTTTAACTGAAAGAATGATTCACCTTCCACAGTTGAAGAAAGACCTGGTGTTGTGGGTTGTAATATGGGAAAGAAAAGGATATTAAAAGAAACAAACAAACAAAAAAACCCATGCTGGGCAGAATCTAAAAACAACCTGAGGTAGCAAACGAAGTTTGGTGGGGACCAGTGGGAAGAACAAAGTTGATAGAGTATTCAGGAAGGGATTTTTAAGATGTGGTGTGTTAGAAGTCTAATTGGATATAAAAGGTGGTGTCACCTCAGTCAAGAATCCCTGTGTTACCTGTGATCCTCAGAGGATTATTCTTGTCTGGATGGCTGGAAGCCCCTACCATCTGCAGGGCAAAGCGGGTGATATACCTGGCAGTCCCTTTGAGATTTTGTATATTTCTGAGCAGGGGACACAGAGGCCCAGTTCATGAGTGAATGTCTCAGAAGACTCCCCAGAAAGAGTCTGGGCATCTTTGGTTAACTGGGTGGTTCACCTAGTTACTGTCCAAGGTCAAGGATGCCACATCCACATCATCAATTACATGGGTAATTAAGAATTGCATTTAGATTAGAAACCCAGATACCTGTAACTGAGGAGACGCAAAATCAACAAAACAGAAATATAATGAGATCAGAAATAAAAAGCAGAATGTGGTAACCAAGTAAAGCCCATGACCCCAGCAGTGGAGGTACAGTGAAGCAGAGGGGAGATTGTAATTTTTGTTCAGGGGTTATTAAGAAGAAACACCTAAAAACAAATCACTGCAAAGAGGATTTATTATCTGTTTTCTTCTGCTTATTACTCACTCTCTAGAAGCCACTGAAGGTCGTATCTACATCATTTCCCACAGGGTTTTAATGGGGTGGATATGGAGGTGAAATTTTGGTCCCCAAATTTGACAACCTAGGAATGGAAGGGATTCTAGAGACAAACTTTCATTTTATTTCCTTTCTCAGAAAACCCCATGTCTCATTTCATAAATTAAAAACTTGGCATGATATATTTAATTGTAATTTCTTCCTCGGCCCATGTAAAGTTCAATCTGAAACAATTTCAGAGTGTTTCATTTTAATGACTGAAATGTGTATTCAATTCCTATAAAAATCCAAAGCTCCATTCCGAATGCAGTTGACATTCTCCAGCACATCATTTAAATTTCTCCTAGTAATTTTCTGCCTTCTGTGAGACAGTGATATTACGTTGCCTCAAGGCATTTTGCATATTTTGTTGATTTTAACATTTAAAGTCCTGGTGGTTTTTACTCTCTCATTATGTCCCTGTTCATGTCCCATATTTTTCTCTACTCTTCTCTAAGAAGCAGTGAGGAAGTTGAAATAATTTGTGCAAGTTTAAACAGCAATTTCTCAGAGATGGGGACAGAAGGAGGTTTGAGATAGAAGCAGCAATGAACATACCAAGAGTCAAGGAAGTTTGTTCTGGTTATGATGGCTATGAAATAACTGAATTCTTCTACCTACCATGTGGAAGTCTTCAAAATAAAATGGAAGCTGAGGTCTAGAATGACTTTCAGCATTTAGGGAATGAAAAAAAGTATAAAACCACTACATTATTTGAAATTTCTTAGGCAAAAGAATAGGAGAGACATGGCGGAAAATGGTAGAGTACTCCAAGTCTCTGGCTTTTCAAAAGTAAACTCTTAAGTGGAGAAGAAACACTTGAAGGAAAATTGGAGAGAAGAATAAGCCAATCTGATCAAAAGACAATGCCAAGAGCCATTATGCCTATTAAAAATTTCCAAATACCTCCATTCCAATGTATTAGTATGAAAAGGAAGAACCTGTGTCATATCTAACATATGTATATATTGTATCTTGTACCTATATATTTTCCATTGTAATATCTAGAACATGTCACATGTTCCCAGGTACTTGTAAACTTTAACTAGTAGTATTCTTTGTAAGTATTTTTATTTTTAATCTTTACCCCTCATTTCTTCTCATCCATTTGCTTTCTTTGGCTTAGATCTTTTTCATTTATCCACCCATTAATCCACCTATCTAACACTTACTGAGAAACTCCAGCGTGGTAGATTAAAGATGGCCACACATTCTTTGACACTTTTCAAATTGAGATCTGGTGAGGTGGCGGGGGCTGTCTATTTTCCTTCCTTTTGAATCTAGATGGGCTCTGCAAAAGCTCTGACCAATTAGAATAATTGACTGGGCAGAATTAATGTTGTTCCTTTTTTGAGCCAGGCCTTAAAAAACTGGTAGCTTCTACTTCTTATTTTCTGCAATGCCTGTCCTGGGGGGAAGTCAGTCACCTTGTGAGAAGGCTAATGCCCCTGAGTATCACTGTCTGAGGAAGCCCAGGCTAACCACACACAGAGGCCATGTGGGAGAGATGGCCGACGGGCCCTAGTGACAGACACGTGAGTGAGGAAGCTTTTTGATGACTCCAGCCACAGGCCACCTGACTGCAACCACATGAATGACCCTAAGAAACAACCAACCACTGAGTCTGTCAACACCCAGAAAAAAGATACATTGTTATTTTAAGCAACTAAGTTTTGGAATGGGTTATCATGTAGCAATAGATAACCAGAACAGCCATATCCAATGTAGAATGCTGGGAGGCTACAGGGAAAAGTAAAACAAGAATCTCTTTCTCAAGGAAAAAGTAGAAAAGTTTTAATTAACATCATGAGAAGTAGTTTAAAAGTGACTAATTCTACAGGAACATAGAGGAATAAAGGATTAATTATAGCTAGGGTCAGGTTTTGTAAATGTTCATTGCTGAAGTAAAAGAGAGGTGATTGAACTGTGTGAATTATTTATTTTCTCTGAGACGCAGTTTCCTTATTTATAAATCTTGTAAGGATTAAGTAGATTAATCATGTAAAATGTTTAAAATATGGTCTGGCCCATAGTAAATGATCAATGTATGTCAGCTGCTGTTATTATTTTATTATTATCATCATCATCAACAGCAGCAGCAGTAGCAGTGACAAGCATCTCCATCCCAAGACGTAACTGAAAAGACCAATAACGCTGCCAAGTTAGTTCTGCCGGCCCTTGGTGGTAAAGGAGTCCATAGTTATGCTTCTGCCTCTCACACTAACGTTCTTTTGAGCATCTTTGATCCTCAACAGCCATCAAATATTTGTATTGCTGCTAGTTACACTAGTCTGTCTAAAATCATTGTTTCTAAATGATGTATAGAGGAAAGACACTGTGGCATAATGTTTAATCCTGTTTTGCACATAAACTGGCTGTGTGACTTTCTGTGCTTCATATGTCTTATCCTTAAAACAAAAAAAATTGTTTATCTACCCCAAGAGGTTGTAGTGAGGATGAAATGGGTTAATATATACATGTGGAGTCCTTAGCACATAGTGTTGAATAAATGTTTTATTATTATTATTATTACTATTACCGCCACTGGCAAGTGAAAATAATACAGTCCCCACTATATGCTAGCCATTTTTATATATCACTAATGAGCCATTCAACAACACCTGACCATAATTGTTACCATTTCTATGAGAAAACTGAGGTTCAGAGACAAATTATTTTCCCACTGTCACCTAGCAAGATACTGATAAAATCACACTTTAATCCACATCTAGTTGATTCCAAATCTCTTTCCTTTTCTACTATGTCATTCCTTCTTGAAAAAATTATAATATTTATCATAAACAGAAATTAACACACATTCTCACTTTGTTAAGGTTGCCAGATTTAGCAAGTAAAAATAAAAAATATTCATTGTTTACCTGAAATTCAAATTTAACTGGGTGACATAATTATCTGACAATCCAGTGTCTTTATATATTTTGTATATAGCTGTTAAACCTGAAACATTTTTTCTTTTTTGCTAACCCTTCAAAATCAGAGGTCTAGCCTTTTGACACTTATGTCTTAATTTGTTAGATGAAGTTTAGTTGAGGGAAGGAACACATTTTTGTATTAGATATATCCTACCCTTAGACCTAGAGATTATTACCCAAACAGATAGAAAGTACTCCTTGGAGAAAGGGACTTCGTCTAACTCGAGTTTGGGTATCCCAACACTATATATAACATATATGGGCTCTCAAAAAAACGTTCATGGAATCAAAACAGCGGTCAAGGGTTCTTAGGATTCCTTCAGAGGGAAGACGTGTGCAGTGAGAAAATGTTTAACAAATGGTGTGCACAGCAAACATGAAGCAGCAGGAACTTTGTGTAGCTGTTTGGCAAGTCAGAAATTGATAATAATCTTTCTTCTAATACAACCAGAAGAAACTTCAAATCTACTTATCCAAGCCTTAGAGGTAAATATTGTGACTACTCCCTTATTCATGATGAAGCTCTAAAGAGACAGACTTGACCGATACTAGCATATCTGGAATATTATACACTATGGCCAAAGTCTGATTCAAAGTTGTATTATAGGAAAGTCTCTTCACCATCATCATCGTCGTCGTCGTCATCATTATCATGTTATACTATTTGCACACTGCACCATCCTCAGGATTACATTCAGTGAGAAAATCATAAAACTAAGGAAACCTTCTGGAGAGAGAAAGGGAAGGCCTGACTAAGGTTTAGTTACAGGGAAGGACAATGGAGGACCTAAAATAAAACTACCACAAGAGACAGAAGCAGTGGATTGGAATAGAGGAAAAGGAGAAAATAAAATGTTTGATCTCTGAGCTGAAAAAACTGGAAGGAGATCTGCTGCAGAATAGACTGACACTCTGGGGAAGTGAATGCATCTCAAAAACTGTAGCCCTGACAGCCCTGGCCAGTTTTTGCATGGAGATCTCTTGACACAGCATCTCCGGAGGAGTGGGGTTTATCCCCTCTGCCCAGGCCAGGAATCTGCACTAGCAGCCATCAGCATGGCAAGAAGAGTGGAGTAATCCAACTACATCTCTGTGGACTTGACCATCAATGATGATACTTAGTTACTGTGGACAATTCTTCTGTTTTACGTGATCTTGTGTAATTTACTTAACATCTCTGTGCCTCTATTTTCTCACCTGTGAAATGAAGTTAATAAGAGTACCTATTATTATTATTATTTTTTTGTGTGGTATGTGGGCCTCTCACTGTTGTGGCCTCTCCCGTTGTGGAGCACAGGCTCCGGACGCGCAGGCTCAGCGCCCATGGCTCACGGGCCCAGCCGCTCCGCGGCATGTGGGATCTTCCCGGACCGGGGCACGAACCCGTGTCCCCTGCATCGGCAGGCGGACTCTCAACCACTGCGCTACCAGGGAAGCCCCAATAGTACCTATTATTAACTACATGTCTGTTATATATGCTAAGCTTAAAAGCAATGTAATAAATTCTTACTGATGTAATAAATTCTTACTGTTAATATTACCTATTTTTCACTGTAAACACCGTATTATCAGTGACAACACTTTATTGTAACAAAAGAAGCTGTAGCTTTGGGAACCCAAAACAGTTTTGGCTTTGAACTTCGCTGACACTACACTGCGGGAACGAGAGGGAGCTTCCCTCTGTGAAGGCTATCTTCCTTGGACAACAGGAGAAAGCACTCAAGCCTTCCAGTCCACCCCTATAATTCTCAGGCCTACAGGTCCACCAGCGTGCCAGAAGTACCATAAAAAACCAATAACATGGTGGGTGCAGACCATTCTCCAATCTCAGGGCATACACTGGGGGCCAGTAACAGCTCTGAGATCTCAGACTGAACAGCACTGGCAAACCTGGCCAATGCTAAACACACAAGATTCCTGAACATGGAAGGGGAAGAGGGAGCCTCTGACAAGGGCAGGCAACTGTTTGACCTTTATGCTTTGGTCACCACCTCAAAGTAAGATAATCTTCACCCAATTAGGTGCAGAAAATACAGACATACCTCGGAGATACTGTGGGCTCAGTTCCAGACTACCACAATAAAGCAAATGTCACAATAAAGGGAATCACACCAATTGTTGGGTTTCCCAGTGTATGTAAGAGTCACGTGTACACTATGCTGTAGTCTGTTAAGTGTGCAGTAGCATTACACCTAAAAACAGTGTACATGCCTTAATTAAAAATGCTAACCATCACCTGAGCCTTCAGCAGGCTGTAAACTTTTTGCTGGTGGAGGGTCTTGCCTCGATGTCTATGGCTGCTGACAGATCAGGGTGGTGGCTGCTGAGGGCTGGGATGGCTGCGGTAATTTCTTAAAATAAGACACCAGTGAAGTTTGCCATATCTATGGACTCTTCCTCTCATGAACAGTTTCTCTGTAGCATGCAATGCCATTTGATAACATCTGACCCATAATAAAACTTTCAAAACTGGAGTCACTCCTCCCATACCCTGCTGCTGCTCTATTAAGTAAGTTTATGAAATATTACAAATCCTTTGTTGCCATTTCAACAATCTTCACAGCACCTTCACCAGGAGTAGATTCCATCTCAAGAAACCACTTTCTTTGTTCATCCATAAAAAGCAATTCTTCATCCATTCAAGTTTTATCATGAGATTGCAAGCAACTCAATTGCATCTTCAGGTTCCACTTCTAATTCCAATTCTCTTGCTATTTCCACTTCATCTGCGGTTATTTCCTCCAGTGAAGTCTTGAACCCCTCCAAGTCACTCATGAGGGTTAGATCAACTTCTTCCCAACTCCTGTTATTGCTGATATTTTGACCTTTTCCCATGAATCACGGATTTTCTTAATGACATCTAGAATGGTGAATTCTTCCCAGAAGGTTTTAATTTACTTTACCCCAGTCCATCAGAGTAATTACTACCTATGGCAGCTATAGTCTTATGAAATATATTGTTAAATCATGAGACTTGAAAATCAAAATCACTCCTTAATCCGTGGGCTGTAGAATGGATATTGTGTTAGCAGGCATGAAAACATTATTCTCATTACACACCTTCATCAGAGCTCTTGGGTGACCAGGTGCATCATCAATGAGCAGTAATATTTTGGAAGGAATCTCTCCTCTGAGCAATAGGTCTCCACAGTGGGTTTCAAATATGTAGTAAATCATGAGGTAAACAGATGTGCTGTCATCCAGGCTTTGTTGTTCCATTTATAGAGCACAGGCAGAGTAGACTGAGCATAATTCTGAAGGGCCCTAGGATTTTTCAGAACGGTAAGTGAGCACTGGGTTCAATTTAAAGTCCCCAGGTGCATTAGGCCCTAACAAGGGGGTCAGTCTGTCCTTTGAAGCTTTTAGGCCAGGAATTACTGTCTCCTCTCTAGCTATAAAAATCCTAGATGGCATCTTCTTCCAATATAAGGCTGTTTTCGCTACATTGAAAATCTGTTATTTGGTGTAGCCATTCACACAGTAAAGCATGCTTTAAATTTTTAGCAACTTAAATATGGTTGGGGTTATAAGTTTGATAACAGCATCATGTAATATTTGCTCTTTTAAAAAAATCACGGAACAATTCTCTACCCTTTGAGTAGACCTTGGTTAAATTGCAAGTAATTTATTTGGAAAAATAAAAAACCAAAAGAACAAAAATAATTCTATATTTGTCTTTCGACATTTTCTTCCTCCTGATGCTTTATCTTAGTTTTGTTTTGATGACTCGCCACTTCTTTGAGTGTTGTGACCTTAAGGCAACTACTTTACTGTTTTTTGCTTTTTTGTTTTTAGAAAAATCCAATCTCTTGGTTAAAGTACATTCACAGTGGATTATTTTCTTCTTTTCCCCATCAGTTCTCAATACAAATGCAGTACATTCCATAAAATGACAGTACACACTGCTCTTTTCAACACTTTCAGAAATACATTTAGTGGTATGTTTGTGGATGACAAAATGATGTCAATGCATTTATCTGTCTGCCTTTCTACTAAACTGTAGATCAATGCAGGGCATTTGATGTATACCATGTATTATAAGTGCTGTCCTCAACACTTCTGAAAATGGGTTATACCAAAAGCTTTAAGCATGAATTCATGACACTCTATTCAGAATTGGAGATCCACAAATTTCAGACTAGCTTATTCTATATTGATTCTCCTGTGGAAGAGATATAATGTTTAGAGACTACGTTGGCCAGAATTTTCTCTCTTAAAAAACAAGCAAACGAATCAAATAGCAAAAATCATTTTTTGTTTCAGAGAAACCCTTACAAGTGTTCCTAAGAACAAATAAATAAGACTCATCAAATAGGACTTCTATTTCTACTTCTGTTTATGATGTGTGATATATACATGCATGTATATGTATATATACATACATATAGACATATGTCTATATGTATGTCTATATGTATGTATGTATATACCACACACACACATACAATTTTGAAGGTGCTGGAGAACTGCTAAAGCACAGAACTTGAGGAGCCAGGTCCTACAGCCACCACATAAGCAGTCCAACCGCCCTGAGGCCAGCATGCTGTAAGAAGCCCAAACTAGACCACATGCAGAATCCATATGGAGGTACTCAAGACTACATGAAGAGAGAGGCCCCAAGATTACATGAAGAGCCAGTGCCCAGCTGTTGCAGCTTCCACTGTTCTTGCTTCACATCACTGACTGCAACTTCATGCAATACCCTGAGTTGAACCTTTTCAAATTTTTTACCCATAGAAACTGTGAGAGATAACAAAATGATTGTTGTTTCAAGCCACAAAAAGAAAAAAAAAAAAAAGAAGATGGAAAACATACTTCCTTCAGGGAATCTGCCAATTTCTGGAACACAGTGAGAGACCAAGGTTCTGGAAAATGGGTCTAGTCAGGGGGTAGCTGAACAGAGGCAGAGAACCCACAGAGAACTTCTGAAAATATCAAGGTGCTGAAGAGACAGAACTCGGAGTTCAAGACTGCCATGCAGCCAATATTCAAAACTAACAGGTAGGTTTTACATTTTATCAGCTGCTGTTTTCACATAACATGCACAAAAATGGCTAAATGGAAAAAGACTGATCATAGCAAGTACTGGTGAGCATGTGGAGTGACTCAAACTCTCATATGTTTAAAGTGTTACAGACACTTGCACGTCTATTTGGCATTCAATACCTACTAGTGACAAACGTGTATATTCCACTCCTAGATATAAACTTGGATATACACTTAGCAGAAACAACTACATATGTTCATGAAAAGGCATGTACACTAGTGCATAGCAGCACTCTCCTTAATAAAGTAAAAAAGGAAACAATTCAAAGGTTCATCACAGCAGAATGAATGAATAAATGATCTTACATTCATACAATGAAATGCTATGCAATAATGAGAGTGAATGAACTCCTTCTACATGTAATAGCACAGTTTAATCTTACAAACATTATGTTGATTGAAATAAAGCCAAACACAAAAGAATTCCTTCTTTATGATTTCATTTATATAAAGCTCAAAAATAGGTAAAACTAATCTATACTGTGAGAAGTTAGGATAATGATTACCTTGGAAAGCATAGTGACTGGAAGTGGTCATTAGTGGGGTTCTGGGATGCTGCCAATGTTCTATTTCTTGATCAGGTTGCTGGTTATATGGGTATTTTCTCTTGGTGAAAATTTATTGAGCTGTACACTTATGATTTGTGCATATCTCTAATAAGCTATATGTCAATAATTATTCTTTTAAAAATAAGATCTTGCTCCTATACTTTCATTGGTTTTCATTCTGGGAACCCTCCAGGTTTTCAGTGAAGAGCTATGAACTATCCCATCCTGGCTCTGGCAGGCGGAGGAAAAGTCATCATTTTGAAATACATCTGGAGCATTCTCTATAACAAAGGCCTGCTCTCCAGGGAAAAAGACTCTACCAGCAACTTACCCTAGGTAGAAGGAAGGGTCTTCCCCCAACTCCAGCTCCCTCTAGCCTTCCTGTCTCACCTAAGGGGGAATGGAGAAAGCAAAGAAACACTTATGAAAGTCAAAACCCAGGGACACAGGCCCACTAAATGACTGACTTTTTTTTTTTTGCGATACGCGGGCCTCTCACTGTTGTGGCCTCTCCCGTTGTGGAGCACAGGCTCCGGACGCGCAGGCTCAGCGGCCATGGCTCATGGGCCTAGCCGCTCCGCAGCATGTGGGATCTTCCCGGACCGGGGCACGAACCCGCGTCCCCTGCATCGGCAGGCAGACTCTCAACCACTGTGCCATGAGGGAAGCCCATGACTGACTTTTAATCATAAGATTATAGATCACTTTTCCACCCACACACCCTACTACCACGCCAACAGGACTCCAGTATAATAACAATAGATAACACTGAAAGAGCTGCAAGGTGCAGACTTTGTCTAAGGAGGAATTCTTAGGGAAGCTTCCAAAAACAGGGAGACAAAAACAAGTACACTCCAGGAATCTGAAGCCAGTGGCACCTACGGCTAGAGCAAACATTAAACACAGCCCAACTTCTAGCCAGATTAACATAGAACCTCACGCTAAGGGCCTGTTTATAATTCCTATTACCTCATGCCTGACCTTAAACAAGAAAAAAAATCACAAGACAAGCTAAAAGGCAAGAAAAAGGAAGATTTCCAGGCTAGACCAATATATATTTTTAATATACAGTATAAACTCTCTCCTGAACAACTGAATTAATCTACTCAATTCAAGGTAATTTTTTCTTCATTGGGCAAAAGGCTTAGTTATCTGTTTGAGTTATAAATAGTATCAAACTTTTGGAGATTGTAATACTGAATTTAATTAACACATTTTCTGCTAACATGCTGAATAACATTCTTTACCTCAGATCTCTGTTCAAATGCCACCTCATCCGTGAGTCCTTACATCACTTAAAATAGCAGCACTTCTTCGCACTCCTGATCCGCTCCCCGTTTATTTTCCTTCATAGCACTAATCTTTCTCTGACACATTATAAATCTTATTCGATTGTTTATTATTTCCCTCCCCCCGCTATAACATAAGCTTCACGACGGCTGATTTGTTCATTACCTCTCCCCAAAGTTCCTATGGCAGTTAAGTGGTAAATATATGTTAAGTAAATGAATAAATATACACTCCATCAACATTTATTTATAGTGAAATAAAGATACCAGGTTATACGATGGTGGCTCACACTGATTGAATTCTTACCGTGTACTCAGAACTGTGCTTGGGACGGCCCACGTGCCGTCAGGCGCAGGGTCTGTGCGTCAGGCACGCGGTGGCTCCAGTGGCCCGGGGTGGGTGCAGGATGTCAGACCTGTACAAGGACATGCTTCTGAAGGACCAGTACTGCATCCTGATCCTGGGTCTGGACAATGCCGTGAGGACTACTGTCCTGGAGCGGTCAAAAACCCGGTTTCATAAGAACTCCAAGGGGAGGAGTCTGTCCAAAATCACCACCACCGTGGGTCTAAACACCGGCACTGTGGACGTTGGAAAGGCTCGCCTCCTGCTGTGCGGCTTAGCGGGGGGGCAGGAAGAGCTGCAGTCTTTGTGGTACAAGGACCAAGCAGAGGGCCACGGCGTCCTCTATGTCATGGGCTCCACGGAGGAGAGACTGTCCGAGTACAAGCGTTGGAGAAGATGGTCACGAGCGAGGCGCTGGGCGGCGTCCCCATCCTGGTGCTGGCCAGCAAGCAGGACGTTGAGACTTGCCTCGGGATCCGCGACATCCAAACTGCGTTCAGGGACTGCACCTCCAATATCGGGAGGGCGTGACAGCCTGACCCAGGCCTGCTCGGCCCTCACAGGAAAGGGGCTGCGTGAGAGCGTCGGTGAAGTGCGTCGTGCGGAACGTGCGCCGGCCGCCGGGCGGCAGGACGTCACGCAAGCGCAGCCGCGCCCTCTGGCGCCCACCGCTCATCCCTAGAGCCGCAGGAGCTCCTACCCGCCCCGCGCCACCCATCCGGGGGCTTGAGGTTGCTTTGCCTTTTGGTTTTTCCGTTTGGTTTGTTTAAAAAAAAAAAAAAGTGTGTTAAACAGCTATAGCTTTTACATGGATTACCTTATTTAAGCTTCACAACAACTCTCTATGTAGGTACTATTATCTTATCCCTTTTGCAAATGAGAAAGCCAAAGAACAAAGAGCTAAATTATCCACCGTACCCCAGAGATAAATTGAATTTTTTTTTATCTTTTAGAATTTTGTCTAAATTACCAACCTTATACGTCACAAATTATAGGAACCCACTCAGCCTAAAGAAGGGCCAATATACACAACTCTGAGGGACTTTTTTGAAGGTATGTCAAACAATCCTGCCATCATCAGACCATCACCCACATCCAGAGAAGACCAGAAGTTTGGAAAGGGTTTCTTGGAAGTAAAAATTGTTGTCTTTTCAGATAGTCATTACTAGGTTGAAGAAAAGGGCTGTGGCTTTTCCCATCTTCCTTTCTTCTTTCTACATCCCTCTTCTCCTCAAGAGCTGGGCTGCCCAAGAGAAGAATCCAGAGATGCTCATCTCACTCCCTTATTTGCTAAGCGTCAGAAACTCATAGACCCTCCCAAGCTCACTGCACCAAGCTGGGGTGCAGTGAGAGAATTCTCAGTAGCTTAACCTGTGTCCTCTGGAGTTTGGGAGCATACACAGACATAGAATCATATATCTACCTCGTATCTGGATAACGCTGAAGTTCAGTGAAGCAGCCCCTTATTGCAGGGCCTGAAGGTAGGGAGCCATAAACAGTCACAACTCCCAACAGTTTGCCATGACAGAGCCAGGATGAATTTATGTTGAAGGTCCCCATTTATGAAGGTGGATGGCTGGCACAGTGGAAGCTCAAAAGTTAGAGGCTGTGGAATAAACCCACCAGGTGTAGGGTCTGAGTTGGGCATGACAAGATGTCAGCCAGAGAGGACATCGTCGATATCATTAAACCATGCAGTGCAGAAATCCCCACAACTCCGCCAAAGAATGAAATGCAGCACAAGCTGGCATTTGGATGTCTGTCCCAGAGCAGGCAACCTATCAACAGTAGCCAAGAGAAAATAAAACTGCAGGATTGGGCTTCCCTGGTGGCGCAGTGGTTGGGAGTCCGCCTGCCGATGCAAGGGGCGCGGGTTCGTGTCCCGGTCCGGGAGGATCCCACGTGCCGCGGAGCGGCTGGGCCCGTGGGCCATGGCTACTGGGCCTGCGCGTCCGGAGCCTGTGCTCCACAACGGGAGGGGCCACGGCAGTGAGAGGCCCGCGTACCGCAAAAAAAAAAAAAAAAAATTGCAGAACCAAAGAAGTAAAAAGTAAATTAAAAGCTTACACTTTGGTTCTAATCTCTCTTCTCCTTCACCGTGCTGCTTCAGATTTCTTTCATGTCAGGTAAGAGGGAGGAGGAATAAATGAATAGGCCCTCCACTAATTCAAGACCGCAAGCCCCAGGTCAGCGTGAGTTAGGATAGGTAAGGGAGTTGCTTTTAAAAACTGGATTAAGATGTAAGTCATGTTGTAGTCTGATGTGGAACTTATAACACATGAACTCCTTTTAATTGAAAGTTCTCAGGAAGCTATGACATCTGTCTGCCCTTCTTCATCAAGGCATGAAGACTAGATCAAACCAAACAGGTTGAAAGCAATAGTGAAGAAAAATTAAACTTTCCTGCTTGTACCCTACCAAGATTGGATTATTCTGTAAACATGTTACAATGATAGCACTCGTACTTTATCTAGCCTTAATATATCCAAAAATAAATAATTAAAAAGGAATATCACATAATCCTCATGATCTCTAAAAACACTGAAATATGGCAAAATCTGGACTAAGAATCCATTTCCTATTTTGGTACCAAGGGTCTAGATTTGTAGTGTCAGTCCTGGCATAAATGGGTTATTTTTGACACAGATTCCACAGTTAATCTCAGTGAACCAGTTTGCATCTGCCCCAACAGCAATATGCGGAATCCGAAATATGCGGTAAAGACTAACATGACACAATAGAGAAGACACAGTGTATCTAATCTGCTAAGATACCATAAGATTATCAGGATTATGTATGAAGGGATAGCAAAACACCTACTTAGACAACAAAATAATAACCACAATCATTGATTGAGTGATGTCAGTCACCATACAAAGTACTTTTCTTAGCGCCTTTAATCCTATCAACCCATGAGGTAGGTTCATTACCTTACCCATATATTTAAATATGAGGAAACTGAGGCGTAGGGAAACTTAAAAACTTGTTTGTCATCCAGCTATTAGGTGGCAGATAGGACTTGAAACCAAACATTTAGGATGCAGTCTATGCCTCCTCTAATTTTTATGTAAAAGAGATGTCTCAAGTGGCAAAATGGAACTACTTAAAATTCTTTAAAAGTGGTTATGAAATTATAAGAGAGTTCCCCTGTGTTTCCTTAAGAACCAGAACTCCTAGTGTCATAGGTATCAGTTTTGAAAAATTTCCTCTGCCCAAAGTTGATTAGAGCATTATTATAAAATCCTCAGTGCTTGTCTTTTCTGGGTCTTCAAACCCGGTATGGTGGGCAGGGATTTCTTTAAAGTCAAATTTAGCTGGAGGGGAAATATAAATCATTAAAGGTGGACTGGCCCCAAAGGCCTAGTGCTTCTGTTCTTTTATCTTTCCACTTCTTGTAATACAAATATTATAAGGTTACATATTTCTTCATGTTTTCCTTTTTTTAAAAGCCTAAATATATATTGATTTCATATTTTGATTATTACTTTAGTAACTCTTAGTAACTTTAGTAACTATTTTCATGCTTTTGATTATTACTTCAGTTGAAATAAATGTTAAGGGCTCAAAACTAATGCATTCCTTCTCTTAGCTACTAGGAGTGTTGCTGCCAATGGCTCTCAGCTGAGTTCATCTCCAGAAGTATCCTTGGTTGAAAGAAATAGCCTTACTCAATATTAAAACATTCCTTGAGGGCTGCTTGAATTTAATGAGTAGTCAAAGTTGTGGTAAAAATTTCTTGGTCCTCCTGACTTAACTGAGACAATTCTGAAGGGCTATCCCAGTTTCAGAAACCTCCATAGGATCAGGTGAGGCCTCTGTTACAAATAATCACAGTTCAGTTTCATCCTCTGCCCTATTTTGCCTTCCTCATCCCTCATTTGTGTTGTTCCCCAGTAAAAGCACTCCCCAATAAACCTGCATGCAGATGCTAGAGTCTTAGAATCTATTTACTGTGGAATTTAACCTGAGAGATTTGGTACTAGGAGTATACCTAGGAAGCAAACTCAGAAATGTGATTTTGGATCCAGATCCACTGCTGGCTATGTGGCAATAAGGACCCTATCATTTGCAGGGCAATTCTTCGAATATTTACCAATGGTGAACTGGAATGAGATACTGGTGAAATAGTGCAGACTGCCATGTCACCCATTACCGTTGCACCAACACTCTTCTCTCATCAAGTAGCAATAGCTAAGTGAGAAGTAACCATGTAAAATTGGAGGAGAAAAGGCCAAGCTAAATTCATAAATTGGTTGACTCAGCCTATGGGTATAGGCTGAAAATAGACAGCTATTTCACTACAGTCCCACTTAGTGGTGGCCCTGAAAGACAGTGGCTAGAGAAAATTATAGCACTCAGTAAAGCTTTGGGCAGTGCTACTGGTCATTGACTTTGTATGGAAAGAGAAATAGTCATGTATGAATATACATTGATTCATGGACAGTGACGAATGGCTTGGCTATTTGTTTGGGGCCCTGATATGAGAAAAATTGGAAGACTGCAGGCAAAGATATTTGGGAAAGATGTATTGGCTATATTTATCAAGGGGGATACGGAGTATGAAGATCTTTGTATTGTATATTAATACCAGAGAATATCCACCACAACCAAGTGGACAGAATTCAACAGCTAATTGATGCTTACACAGCCTATGTCCTTAGCCACTGGCAAATGTCCAATCTGACAGCAACTGAGACCAATACTGAGCCTCCAATATGGTACAATCCCTTGAGGAGGTGAACCAGTCATGTACAGTCAACCAGTACATTGGATTCCTTCTACACGGCAAAAACCAGTGATTTATATTGACTGGAACAAACAATTATTCTGAGTACGGGTTACCTTTATTGCTTTCAGGACCTCAACAAGTATCACTATACAAAGATTTACAGAGTTTTGATTTACCAACATGGGATCCCTCAAAACAACAAACAAAACCAGAGGAAACATTTTAAAGAAAAAGTGGTCCAGTCATGAACACATGGTCATGGGTTCCATTGGTCCTGTTACATTCTGTGTTACCCGGAAACTACCAGCTTGGTGGGGTGATGGAATGTGCAGATGAGACACCAGCTTGGATAATGGGGCACCATCCTTTATGATATGACACATCCCCAAAATCAACATCCGTTATGTTGTGCTGGGTCCCCAATATATAAACACCTGGACACAGGAACCAAGGGGTGCAGGTAAGAGTGTCTCTAATGATAATCAATCTCAGGGACCTACTTGGAGTTTTGCTTCCTAGAGCTTTAACTCTAGACTCCATGGCTCCAGATATTCTGGTTTCCAGACAGAGAACCCTTCCGCCAGAGGACACAGTAAGAGTCCCACCAAAATTTAAGTCAAAATTGACCCCTGGACACTTCAAACTTCTTGTACCCAGAGTTCAGCAGGCAAGCCATGGTGGCACCATCATGGCAGGTATAATTGATCCTGATATTCATAGGGAGGCAAGGCTGCTGGTTCATAATTGGGACAGGGAAGAATTCATTTGGCATCCAAGTGGTCCACTGGGGCATCTATTGGTTCTCCTATGTTCATTATTGACAGTAAATAGTCAAGTACAGCAGTTATTGCTTGGGAAATGCACAGGACTAGGGGCTCTCCTCCCTCATGGATAAGAGTCTGCATCACTCAACCACATAAGCCATCAAGACCAGCAGAGAGCTAGTCAATGGTGAGGTAAATCTAGAATGAGTAGTAAAGGAGGGAGATGATGTACATCCCTGAACTTAGCTGCAGCAGTGGAGTCTTCAGTTTGTGCTGTTAACTGTTCTCTTGCATGTTTTCCTGGTAACAGAGGCCAACCAGAATCCTGGAAGAGCTGATTTCAGATAGGATAAATTCATTATATGAAGTAAATGGATACAAGAGACACACAGGGGTAAACTGTAATAAATGCTGCGGCGTACCTCCCAGGTCCCTCCTCGGAGCCTATGTGCCCATTCCCCAGTTGTCAGAAGTGTTGACTATTGACAGCTCTTAGCTGAACGCTTCTCTGAGAATTACCCTTGGTTTGTGGAAACTTCCTCATCCAAGGTTACGTCCCTTCCCTCTGGGTAGCCTGGTGCCAGTGACTGGTTGATGCAGGGGTACAAAACCTAACCTCTTTGCCTCAGTCGGGGCAACCTGCAACTCTGAAGGGCCATCCCAGCTCTGTTGCAACTGCATCATGGTTAAACTTTTCCCTCTGCTCAATCCTGCTTTCTTCACCCCTCTCATATGCTGTTCTCCAATAAACTGCTTGCGTGCATGTCTCTCAAGACCTGTGTGTCAAATTTCAATTAGCATCATTTTCTTGCCTTCTTCATGAGATAAGATTGCCAGTGCTGGATACTGAAGACACAGCCTAGGAGATGTGGCAGTTACTCATCTAATATTAAAAAGTGCCATAACCTATTTCCTTTGAAACCCCCGCAGCGGCTCTTGTTAATATGAAACAATGTAAAGTCTTTACCAAAGCCACCAATTTCCTGTATCTTTAAGCCTCGTCTCATTTCAAGAACCACAAAAACACTATCATTAACAAAAGCCAGCAGTATTTCTTAACCTAAATTCAAATTGGATATTTTAGTTTGTTTACTACAAAAACCATCCCCAGAAGTGTCGTTATGGTTGTCTGAATAATGTTTCATTGAGGACAAAATAAAATCAAAACCCTTGCAGTGGTAGGTTCTCCACTTTGTCTTTAAATTAATCTCCACTATACTCTGCTCCAGCTACACTGGCTGATATACAATTCACTAAGATGTCTTGCGCCATTGTTGGAGTGCCCTCCTCTCTCACCACTCTCCCACCCGCTAGTGAATCCCCTCTCTCATGTCATCTCTTTCATAAAGTTTTCATGACCAACAGAGGTCATGAAAATGTTTCCCATAGTTCATGGGAGAAAGACACTAATCCTTAACACAGCCTAGAAGCTTCTGCATTATATGGCCTTTCTCTCTCTCTCTGTCCAGCTTTCTCTTGCATGTTGCTCTCGAAGTTTCAGTCCTACTGGCATTTTTCTCTTTATAGCACCATATTCTTCGTTCTAAAGTGTTATTTGAGTACCAGCCCTCATTCCTATAACACTTCCTCTGGCCTGAAAGTTCCAGTCCTTTGCCTGGTTAATTCTTATTCTTTCAGATCTAAGATCAGTCTTCACTTCCTCAGGGAAACTTTACCTGATTTCTCAGAATAGGTAAGAATTCCTTTATCGTATGCTCTCACAGAACACATAATTCCAGTTATGGCAGCAGCTATGTGCTAGTTACTCTCTTTCCCTCAGTGATTCAGTACTTTTCTTATTGGCTCAGAAAGGTTTGGGTAGAAGATCAGAAATACTTAATGTAGGTACTTCCAGGAAGAAGGAATTAAATATGGGAATGCAAAGCCCACACAAGTCTTTGGAAGGGTGGGAAGAGTGAAGCCTAGGGGAAAATGCCATCCAGATTCAGGCTACGATAAAGCACAGGAGTCCCTTGTGATCTCTGCCGGAACTTTGCGGCTAATTCACAAGAGGAAGCCTAGAAGCTGCTAGTGACGCCTCCTATCAGCTGTTTGCCAAAGCTCATGATGTTTCCGAACACCTCATAGGAGAAAACTACCTTCTGCTTCTTTTCTTCCTTCTAAATCTCCTATGAGAACCTCTCATTAGTGGGATCTAATCTACTAGGAATTTTGGGCAACATAGTTTCCAGGCTTCCAGATCAGAGTCAACAAATTTTTTCTGTAACGGGCCAGTTGGTGAATATTTTAGGCTTTGTCAATGTAGTGTGAAAAGTAAGTACATAGAGACACTGAAATTTGAATCTCAGATAGTGTTTGCATGTTATAAACTCTTATTTTTCTTTTGATTTTTTTCCCCCAACCATTTACATTTTTTTTTTTTTTTTTTTGCGGTACGCGGGCCTCTCACTGCTGTGGCCTCTCCCGTTGTGGAGCACAGGCTCCGGACGCGCAGGCTCAGCAGCCATGGCTCACAGGCCCAGCCGCTCCGCGGCATGTGGGATCCTCCCGGACCGGGGCACGAACCCGTGTCCCCTGCATCGGCAGGAGGACTCTCAACCACTGCACCACCAGGGAAGCCCCCATTTACATTTTTAAAAACCATTCTCAGCTTTGAGCAGTACAAAACAGGTGGCAGGCTGAATTTGGGCCACAGACAGTTGTTTGCCAACCCTTGTCCTAGACCCTGCAAAACAAGAAAGCTGGAAATGGTGCTGACATGTCAACAATCTGGCCACTGACTAATAAGACCACAATGATTTTAGGAACTCAACAAGGCCAGAAGAGTTAGGCAAGAGAAAGTGAAGAGTAGGAGCAGATGTCGGTGGAGTCTGAGCCATCACTCCTGAAACTTACCTGTGGCTTCTTGACCTGATCAGGCTCAGTCTTACACATACATACATACCAATCACATTATCACATTTCATAAGGGAATGAATGCTGTTGCACACATCCAACTTCATAATGTCTTCAGCTGATGGTAGACATTCTTTTTTTTTTTTTTTTTTTTTTTTTTTTCGGTTCACGGGCCTCACACCGCTGTGGCCTCTCCCGTTGTGGAGCACAGGCTCCGGACGCGCAGACTCAGCAGCCATGGCTCACGGGCCCAGCCACTCCGCGGCATGAGGGATCCTCCCGGACTGGGGCACGAACCCGTGTCCCCTACATCGGCAGGCAGACTCTCAACCACTGTGCCACCAGGGGAGCCCCGATGGTAGACATTCTTATAGTCCATTCTTAGAGTCACGTGGTGTTCTACACCATATTGGGCTGTTCCTTTTCTATTAGAGCCTAGTAGTAAACACAAAGCAGCTTTGCCACTGGAAAATAGTGGTTGGCAGAAGAGGAAATAGGCTTCCTTCCAAAACCTCAGGGATCTGCTTTGTGGTGTTACTATTGCTGGCACATACTTCATCCCTTTCTGCCATACATTTTTCAAGTACCACTCGGTCTTCTGGGTCATAGGCCTAAGTGGCAGGTCACCTTGTGTAAAAGCTTGGACCTGCTGCAGACCCTCTCTTGCTCCACATATCTCTTGCAACAGGAAGCCTTACAAGTTACCTTGTAGATGGATCAGAGCAGTATGCCCAAATATAATGCCTTAGATAAGCTAAGTCCTAGGGCTCTTTCCACTGTGGGCTGTGCAAAGTGAGGCAACTTGTCTCTAAGAGGGAATGTCTTGATATTTTTATACCATTGTCCTACTAGAAACTTCATAACATCAGAGGTCTGTGAACTTTCACATGGTTACCTCCCTTCCTCAGCTACGCTTTTTCTTCCTAAGGCATCTGGTTATTAGTTTCTTCCTGATGTCCCAACATGATATCCTGTTCCATGTCAAGGTAATCAAGGTCCCCCCAGACCAGAATATCAGCTATTCAAAGCCATGGTCTGTGACAGTGATGAAAAGAGCTTATACCAGAATGTAAATCAATGCACTGCTCCCTCATCGAAAAAGTCTGGCTAAGAAAAAATTGTCAGCTGAACAGAACAATGTACTTAGTGCCATAGTTCACATTCTGGAGCAAGCTCCCTAATTCATTGGGAACACGTAAGAAACATGGACCAGAAACCAGATAACAAATGACACTTGGTGAGGATCACTGCTCTAGTCTAGACTATAATATGACAAAGATCAGACATTGCTTTGATAAAAGACAGCAAAGGTGTACTGCTGAACCCCTGGGCAAAGGTGAGATGTTGCAGGTTATACTTGCTGTTGGAAACTAAAGGAAAGACATTTGCTAGTTCAGTAGGCACATATCACATGCCAGAGGCAGATTTGTTTTAAGAAAGATACCAGCTATTGTTTGCCTCATATTGCCAAGGTCCCATTTCCCCTTGGTGAAGAGTTCATCCACACACTCATCAAATGTATAAATGACCTAATTCTGTAATCCAATTTGGTGGACTGTGTCTTAGGGCAACTTCTGGAACCAGTTAGTGTATCAGTCAAGATTTGGACAAGAAATAGATGGTGTAGTCAAACAGTAAATTGAAAGATTTAAAAAAAAAACTCTTTACAAGTTTTAGCAAGTTTAGGGGACCAACAAAGATTGGTAAAGCACCCAAGAAGTAGCAAGGAATGAAAGTCATTATCAGCTTGAGACCCGAAGGATGAAGCAGTGTTACTAGAATTTGGAGAGCTGAAGTCAGAGGTGAAATGTTGCCCTCCAAAAGGTTGGTAGAGGGCAGCCACTACAAAAAATGTGGACCAGCAGGGGGAAAGCACCACCACACTGTCCTCCTGCCACCTGGTCTCCCATTGGTGCCTGGCCTTGGCCAAACCCAGCACTAAGTCAGAGAGCAAGGGAGTATCAGTGATGCTGTGCTAAGAGGTCAGCTTCCCAGGACACACAGCCAGGTAGACAAGGGCAGAGGATGACTCTTAAAAGATCAGTAGAGAAAACTATGCACTCTTGAAAGGCAAATAGAGAATAACATACATTCCTCCATGAGAGAAAATTTTGATAAAATAGGTTATATGTCTACAATCAAATACCATATAGAAATTTAAAAAATTGAACTAGAATTCCAAAGTAAGTAAATCTCAAGAATATAACAAGTGAAAAACAGGAAGCAGCAGCAGGATACCCACACTATAACATTTATATAATATTTAAAATCCAATAAAACCATATTTTATGGATATATAAATATGTAAAAAAGGATAGTCTAGCAGTAACCACTGCAGATACAGTTCTGTATACATCACTGTTATGGGATGACTATGTCTGAAAATATCTTCATTCCCCCCTTTCACTTGCATAGTTTGGCTGGGCGTGTTAATTATCTATTGCTGTGTGTTGTGGCTTGAACTGTGTCTTCCAAAAAGACACGTTGAAGTCCTAACCTCCAGTACCTGAGAATATGAACTTATCTGGAAATAGGGTCATTGCAAATGCAATTAGTTAAGTTAAAATGAGGTCGTACTGTAGTAAGGGGAGCCCTTAATCCAACATGACCGGTTTCATAAGAGAAGAGACACAGGAGGAAATACCATGTGAAGATGTGGGTAGAGATTAGAGTAATGCAGCTGCAAGACAAGGGGTGTTAAGGATTGCTGATAACCCACCAGAAGCTAGAATATGCAGGGAAGGATTCTCCCCTATAGATGTCAGAGAGCACATGGCCTGGCCTACACTTCATTTTCAGACTTCCAACCTCCGGTACTGAGACAATATGTTTCTGTTGTTTTAAGCCACCTGGTTTGTGGTAATTTGTTACAACAGCCTTAAGAATCTAATACAATCTCAGGATTCTTACCCAGAGTAAGTAACATGTTTCTCGACTTTGAGTCTCTATTAGGTATAGGTGGGTGATGCCATCTTTCAGTCAAGGGCAGGCTGTTCTTCTCCTGCCCTGATACAGTTCAGGCTCCAATATGCAGACACAGTGTGGTCCAAGAGCCCAGAGTCAGCCCTGTGACTTCAGTTTGGGGCTAGCCCATCTTCCCTGACACCCGCAGGTTACACAGTTTCAGCCCCTACTCGCTGCTGTTGCGTTCTATATGCTTCTTAGGAAAGCCTCTCCATTTCTGATTGATGAGATTTTCATTTCCAGTTTTCATAGTAGCCTCTGCGCTTATATGTTTATATGTTGCTGTCATTTATGTGTTTGGACTGGAATGGAGGAAGATTTTGCTTATATTCCATCAGTGATATTGAACTGGATGAATTGCCATAGTCTCCTTAGACCCAGATTTATTTTCTGTTTCTCACGGTCCAGAGTCAAATTACTCACTAAACAGCTCATTGAACTCATGAATACTACGTATGAAGTGCCAAAGTACTTAGGGGAATGAGCTACCTAGTGTACTCAAAGGAAAATCCTGGAGAGTTCCCAGGAGCAGATGCCTGTGGGTTTCATTTATTTGTCAGCTTTTTTTTTTTTAGAATCAGAGACACTGTATGATGTTGTGAGGAAAACAGAAGGAAAATGAGGTTTAGATTCTAGATCTGGCTTAAATTACACCTAATAAACATTTATTGAAATCTGCCATGTGTAATACAGTGCGTTAAGCCATGGATTTTACACTGTGAGGGTGGAGAGAATGGAGGACAAAGATGAATAATATATCCAAACTCTTGGCTCTGGTTTACTAAGCCCACATGCCGTGGACCACTCTTTTTTTTTTTTTTTTTTTCCGTGGACCCCCCTTTTTTTTTTTTTTTTTTTCCGCGGACCACTCTTTTTTTTTTTTTTTTTTCCGCGGACCACTCTTGCTGCCCTCACATTGCACTACTCTGCTCAGTGGGCGCCAGCCTCACTGGCCACTTTCTCTTCCCTGTACACATCCAGCTTCTTCCTATTTTGGGGTCTTGGATTGAAAGGATTCTTTCCCTTATTATCTGCAGCTAGCCAGGTCACTTGAAACATTGTCCAATTTTGTCACATATGTAGGGTCATTCACCCACCACCACAGATAAGATACCAAATGGTTCCATTACCACAAGGATCCTTTATGTTGCCCTTTTATAACCACACTCACCTCCCATTCACCCACCATACCCACATTCCTAATTTTTGGTAACAAGTAATATATTCTCCATTTCTAAAATTCTGTCATTTCAAAATGTTATGTAAGTGGAATCATATAGCGTATACCTTATTGGGACTGGCTTTTTAGCATATACCCTACTGGGATTGGCTTTTTTCACTTATTATAATTCCCTGGAGATTCTTTCAAGTTGTTGCCTATATCAGTAGTTTTTTATTTTTTATTGCTGAGTAGTGCTTCATAGTAGGGATGTACCACAGTTTGTTTAACCACTTACCTGGTATAGGCTCTCTGGGCTGTTTCCAGTTTTGGTTTATTACAAATAAACCTGCTATGAATATTCACGTGTGAACATTAAGTTTTCATTCTTCTGGGATAAATGCCTAGGAGCATAATTTCTGGGTTGTATGTTATTGCATGTTCAGTTTTATAAGAATCTGTCATGCTCTTCCAGAATGGCTCTGCCATTCTATCAGCTATATATGCCTGGTCCAGTTTCCCTGCAGCCTCACTAACTTTTGGTGTTTGATGTTGCCACTAAGGTTTGTCTTAGCCATTCTGATGCATGTGCAGTGACGCTCATTATGATACCCGTTTTCCCAATGGCTACCAATGTTGAACATCTTTCCAATAAGCTTGTTATCTGTATATGCTCTTCAGTGAGATGTCTGTTCATGTCTTTGGCACATTTTAAAATTGTGGTTTTTTTTACTGTTGAGTTTTGAGAGTTCTTTATATATTCTAGATGCTGGTCCTTTTACTGGATATATAATTTGTAAATATTTTCTTCTAATCGTGGCCTTCATCCTCTTCACATGGGTTTTCACAGAGCAAACTATTTAATTGTGATGAGGCCCAAATTATCAATTTTTAGTTATAGGAATCATGTTTTGGGGGCTAAGTCTAAGAACTCTGCTTCGTCCTAAACCCAGAAAATCTTCTATTTTTTTCCTAAAACCAATACTGCCCTCTTCCGATTAATATAGCAATATAGATGCCTCAGTATTGGATGGAATGATTCCCTCCCCCCCACATTTTTATTCTTTGTCAAGATTATTTAGCTATTTTAGCTATGCCTTTCCATATGCGTTTTAGAATAAGCTTATCTATATCTAAAAAAACTTTTTTAGAAAATTTTTTATAGAAACTACATTAAACCTATAGATCAGTTGAAAAGAACTGACATCTTTACTATGTTGAATCTTCCAATCCCTGAACAAATGTATCTCTCCATTTGTCTAGGTATACTTTGATTCCTTTTATCAGAATTTTGTAATTTTCAGATGTAAATCCTGTACATGTTTTGATAAGTGTATATCTATGTATTTCATTTTCTTAGGAGCAATTATAAATGGTATTGTTATTCAGTTTCATAACTTTTATTTTTAATGTATAAGAATGCAATTGACATTCTTGTGTTGATCTTGTATCCTGTGAATTAACTCACTTATTTGTTCTAGGAGTTTTGTAGGTTCTTTGGGATTTCCTACATAATCATGCCATCTGTAAACAGGAAAAGTTTTATTTTATATTTCAAATTTGTATGGCTTTTGTTTCTTTTTCTTGCCTTATTGCAAGCTAGAAATTCCAGTACTGTGTTGAATAAAATAGTGATATTTTATTTGCCTTGTTCTCAGGATTAGGGAGAAAGCATTCAGTCTTACACTATTTTTTATGAAGTTAGCTGTAAATATTTTTTAGATGTTATCAAGTTGAGGAAGTTCCCTTCTAGAGAGTTTTTATCATGCATGAGTGTTGGATTTTATAAAATGGTTTTTCAAATTAATATAATCACATGTTTTTTTTTCCTTTAGCTTGTTGATATATGATGCATAACATTGATTGATTTTCAAATGTTGAACCAGCCTTGCATACATGGAAATCATCCCACTTGGTTATGTGCATCATTTTTTACTTTATTGGATTCAGTTTGCTAATATTTTTTTGAAAATTTTTATGTAAAATTCATGATATATTTGTTTTTAATTTTACTGTTTTTGTACTGTCTTTGTTGAGTATGGTATGTTAGCACTTAAATCTGCCTTTTTATTATTATTATTGTTTTTCTCTGGTTCTTATTCCAGTTTTGCTTTCCTTAATTTCCTGTGTGTTGTGTAAACATGTTTTAAGATTTTATCTTCATTCATATATAGTGTTTTTGAGTGTCTCTCTTGGAGTAGTTTTCTCAGTGGTTTCTCTGGGCATTACAGTATAAATATATGACATTATAATCTAGTGGTATCATTATTTTACCACTTACAGTAAAGTCTGGAAACCTTACTTCCATTTAGATCCCTTTTTCTTTCCTACTTAAAAATATTACTTTCTTGAATGTCAGATGGTATTGTAATTTTTGGTTCAATAATCAAATATAATTTATAAAACACATACATGGGGAAAGGGATATTCTATCGTATATACCCATAATTCTGCTCTTTCCACTGTTCTTCCTTTCTGATGCTTGAAATTTCCTTTTTTTTTATTATTTCTTTTTTTGTTTGAAGAATTTCCTTTAGCCATTCTCTTAGGAAGGTCTAACGACAAAGGTAACAAAGACCAATGGTGGGCAAAACTTAAAATATTTATTATCTGACCCTTTACTGATAGACATATGACTCCTCTAGGTTTTAATTTCTTAAACTTAACAATAAGGGCATTGGATTTGATAATCTCTAATATCCCTGCAACATCCATGATTTCATGTGGATTTCTTATGTGAAGGTATTTTTTTCCTCAATGACCACATTTGAGCACTCGGGCAATACAGAACTTAACACTGGAAAGCAAGTAATTAACAAATACTTACTCACTATCATTCCAAGAATATAACATGAAGGTGAAGAGAAATCCAGTCTGCTGACTGTGCGCCAGGTAATTAGATTTATGGAACTGGAGTTCAGGTTCCCACTGTGGGCTGGCAAGAGCCCAAAATGTTTTGCACCTGCCAGGTAAGTCAGCATATACCATCACAATCTGGAGTGTGGTGCTTCCACAGATGCTTTACTGCACTTGTGCTAAAACAGTTCAGGCTATCCCATGGCTCACAGAACAAGGGCTCCCCTTTTGAGCTCTCAGTACTATTATCTCCAGAAGAATTATTTTCTAGTCATCATTTTGGGGGTGCGTATTAGGTGAAATGTGTGAATTACTTTCTGAAATATGCTCTTCTGAATTTAGTCCAGGTAGGAGGCAGCGGGGACATCGACCTTGTTTTTCTTCATCTTAAGGGTTAAGATTCAACTACATATATTTTTAAAACAGAAAAATATGTGAGAAAATACGGTAAATAGGAAACCAAGAACAAGTATGAAAAACAGTTATGATAGCTATTCAGAGACAACTAAAACTCATGTTTCTCTAAAACACATTTTTAGAAAGTCAGAACAGTAAAACAACAATTATTCTACAATGGAGGTCACAAACTTAGACAACCAGATGCAGCCTTCTGACAGGTTTTGTTTTTCACAGTTGGGCCAGAGGTATATTTTTGTTTTTGAATTTAACTGGTTGCTAGTATTCAAAATTTTTAGGAGTTCACATAAAAGTTTAGATTTCCACATCCTCTTGAGAGATGAGACACTGTTGGGCCATATTCTCATGGAGCGAACACTGCTGGGAGATGAGGAGCGTTCTCTTTGGGCATCACTTGTGCTTTCGGGTCCAAGTGGGAGTCGGCCTCCCCACATCGTTGCCTCTTGTCCCCATGACAAACAACAGTTGTCATTTATCATCAGTTTCATGCTATTGTGTTTCTTGTAGTAGAGCTGAAGATGGCAGAATATGTACTATCCATATTTCAGTCAAAAGTAGGAAAAAGCCAGGGTTCCCTGGTGGCGCAGTGGTTGAGAGTCTGCCTGCCGATGCAAGGGACACGGGTTTGTGCCCAGGTCAGGGAAGATCCCACATGCCGTGGAGCGGCTGGGCCCGTGAGCCATGGCCGCTGAGCCTGTGCATCCGGAGCTTGTGCTCCGCGGTGGGGGAAGCCACAACAGCGGGAGGCCTGCATACCGCAAAAAAAAAAAAAAAAAAAAAAAGTAGGAAAAAGCCAAATGGACCAAAAGGAATATGTGTTTTAGTAAAAATGGGAAGCAGATATATTTTTGTTGAGATGAAAAATACCCCTACTAGAAATCCATACACTGAAGATGTCTGTTGTAATAATACAACCTGAATGACCATTCTGAAATATATCTGGCCTAATTCTCTCACTCACAATACCCGCCGGCTCCGCAGGCATCTCCTCTTTCTCAACAAATAAGTGGATGCCATGACGATCTTGTTTTCTCTACTTTTCCAGGTTGATTTTATCTCTTAGACCTTGCAACAAAGTAGGAGCACATGGCCTTTGTCCGTCTGTACATTCAAACATCTATTTAAGGAAATAACTCATTGGTGATTCAATTTAGATATTTTTATTCTTATTCTATATCTACATAGATTGCATCTAAGTACTGAGGGTTTGTATTTTTGTCTTAAGTGCTATATTTCCTCTGTCTGAATTAAGACTGATAAAACTGGTAAGACTAATAAGGCTGAGTTGAAATGAACACAACTGCATCAGAATAAATCAGCACACAATTTTCTGGGTTAGATTTCAGGTATCGTAGCTCCTTTTCTACAACTGGCAAGTGCATCACGAGAGATAGTATCTGTCATAAAATCTCCCTACCATTCCCCCCCACCCCCAAGCAGATCTGAACATTAAAGAAAGAGCTTTCAGATATTCAATAGGGACTTTATGTTTGCTTCAACAGTTTAGAAACCCCTTCCAGTGGTTTCTTTCGGGATTTGATAACAACACTGTCTCTCTGGTGTTTGTTATCTTCCAGGTTAGCATTTCAATTCACTTTGGAGGAAGCTGGAAGTTCGGAAGTGTTATATATCTACCACATTTCCATTGATTTCTGGACAATTTATATTCCAGAAGCCACTGATAGCTTACTTAAAGCAGATCCCAAGACAGAGCTTTTCTTTTTAGTTTCAGAGAGAGAATTTTCTAATACTCTGCAGACCGCTTAAATAGACCAGAGCTGTGAACAAATTCAGATAATATCTCTCCCACTCCAAGCCTCCCTAAGCTGCGGGGAGACTTTATGAAATAATATGCCGGGAACATTTTTTACAGACACCATTTTCTGGCAACAGAGCAGATTTGAGAGGGAGCAGCCGTTGATGTCTGATCCCCAGGCTTATCACATGAGGACCTGGAACCCAGGAGATCGTGAGGTGAATACTGAATGAGCACATCAGTAGAGAGGTAAACACGTCTCCTCTCCCTACTGGTCCAGTCAGAAATATCTTCTTTTTTGTTTATCTCTCAATGTCAGAGATCATTTGGCTGCAACACATTCATGCAAAATCCTTCCCTTTCTTCAAAGACTAAATATTAGAAAAAGGCTAGGCAGCACAGACAAGAAGGTTAACACTTATTTTCAAGATTGGTTAAAACTCGAATCCCCAGTTGCTGTGTGTCTCGCCCACCCACTTCCAACACCTCCCTTGTGATAATACAGAGGAAGGGGATCTATAAAATTCCATGTCATGACAGCCATTTAAAGAATAAATGACATAGAGATAGGAGGCCTTTAACTGTGAAAAGCAGAGCACATTTTAAGAGTTCTACCAAGACATCTCCTGCCTAAAGGGACACAGCTGAGTGGGACATGGCCATGCATGGGACTACTCCACAACGGTATAAAGTATGAATTTTTGAATAAGAGTATTAAGAAAAACAGATTTAGCATCCCACCCTTCTCCCCCAGTACAGTTGTCTCCAGATGCACTGGCCTCTGTGGTGGTACCTGAACAAAGCAAGCATGATATTTTTATTTTCTGTTAGAGAGAAAGAGGGCTCTTTTTGTTCTTTGCTTGAATTTTGGAGGCCACATGGACCTCTGAGTTTTGTGGTCAGCGGTATTCATGGTGATTTTGGTTACATGTGGGTTTAATCCTGTGAACAGAAATGAAATCAGGGTCATGCTGCAAAGCAGAATCCTTCAATTAACATCATGAACATTACTGGGTAATGCAATCTTGAGTGAGTTTGTGGATTTTTTGTTAAATGCATCCGTGTTTAAATGAAAATTAGTCTTCCTAGGAAACGATAAGTTCTCTTATCTAAATTCTTACTAATGAAAGTCACAAATGTTCTAATAATGTACACAGCAAGTGGAAGTTTGAAGATACCCATAAAGATAATACTTTATGAGAAGATCAAAGGAACAACAAGAATGAAGTGCCAAATTTCCCTTGCCATGCTATCAGGGAAGCAGGTGTTTACTGGAAGAGAGTGAGCTGCTAAATCAGACTCAGATTTAAATCTGTTGACAAATCATTTACCTTCTCAGCTTCAATTTTATCATTGGTAAAATAAGGATGACAATTACTATCTGTCAAGTTTGTTATAAGGAAGAAATAAGGAAATGTATATAAAGGGATAGTAACATATAAATATAGTAACTCAAAAAAAAAATCAATGTCAATCCCCTGGCCTTTTTTTCTTTCCACTCATTTGGAGTTTTTGAAATTCAATTTAAAGAAAAAAAGTGAAAGAAATTACTGCTTGGACATCAGTTTTTTGTTTTTTGTTTTGGCTGTGCCACACAGCATGTAGGATCTTAGTTCCCCCACCAGGGATTGAACCCACACCCCCTGCAGGGGAAGCGTGGAGTCTTAACCACTGGACCGCCAGGGAAGTCCCAAGTTTTACTTTTAATACATTTTATGTGGTCTACTTGTATCAATGAGAATAAGGTATTTATTTGGGAGTGAAGGTATGAAAATTAAGGGGAGAAAATGATGTGCAAACAATAACTGTTGTAATTATAAAAATTTTATTTCACTCTTACTTTAATTAAATCTTCATAAGCACCATGTCATGAACTGGCAATCTAGAAAGAGGATACTGGAATGCTTTAGTCAATAACAAACTGCAAGCTGATGATATGAAGTTACAGCTACACGGAGCATGTGTACAAGACCACATTTAGAAAGGTTCACTTGAGAATCCCACGATGATGCACAAAACAGGATTCTGGCATCGATTTGTTCACACTTCCTACGCTCAGAACCCAAAGAAACACTGGTTCACCTTGACAGTTTACAGTTTGCTAACACTTGACCTTGAAAGCATAAAAGTTGCCATCTTGATTTCTTGACCAGTGCTTGGTCATAGGCTGAAAAGACCAATTCCTTTAAAATTTAAATTCTGCTTAAAGGTTATGTTCAACATTATGCAAGTCATCAGCAAGGCCTTTGAATGTGTGCAATTCTCATATATGATCACCAAACCATTACTGACCTAAGGAAATTGTGGAAAATTATATTTTCAGCAAAATGCTTAAATTTGGTCCTACATTAAAAGACCCAATTGCCAAGGTGTTTTACATAAATTTAATTCACAAGCATGTACACAAGAGATTCACTATAAAGAACATTGCTTCCTGGTTTATGAATAAAAAGTTTATCCTCTACTTACACTAAACATACAAAAAATAATCTACAAAAATTGTTTACAGTTGATTTTAGTGAAAGAAAAAGCTTTCTTCAGAAAAAAAAAATGATTGTGTGGTGGTAGTAGTTTAGCCATCAAAAAAGGAATGTAAGTAACCAATAAATATAATGTGCTTTCTCCATATAGACATATTTACACTTGAGTCTTTGGCTTATGTTGTTTTCTAAAAAGAACTTTAAATGATCCAGCCATCATTGCACATTAAAGGAAAATAAGCCAGTTATATATATTTATATATTTATATAGAGATCTGCTACACTTGAAACATATTAAAAAATGAACTTTCCTATGAATTTGCACAGCTTTTCTTTCTTCTTCCTTGAAAGATTTAACATCTTTTATCTGAAAAAGGGAGAAAAATGCCACATAGAAAGTATTAATTCATGCAACACGTGGTGGCTGCTCTACCAAAGCAGGAGAGAAAAGGCTGCATGTTCACTGGACAAACACTGAGAAGTTCTCATTTGAATCTGCTTCTTATTAAATAAAATTTATGTGGCACGAAATGTTGATGCTTTCATACAGTAATAGAAACTGAGTCCTTTTTATTAAGATACACAACTTCATAAGAAAAATACTTTTACCTCTCAAATGTAAAAGCCTCCCACCCCCCACATTAAAATCTTTCTGCACAGGTGTGACACGTACAACAGCTGCTGGCTCAACAGATGAATGGGCTCTGCTTGGATGCACTTTGAAGTCTCCCCCCAACTAAGATGACTCCAGGTACTCCAAAGCTACGTCATAGCAGAAACGGTACTGCTCCTGAAAGATGTTAAAACAAAAGGGTGGAGCAAAGTTAAGAAAAAGGAGAAGAATGGAGAATAATAGCTATCAAATGAATACTTGCATTCAATTTAGATTTTTCAAGAATTACAGATTTTTTTTCTATATACAAGTTTAGCATCTAGGCATGCATATTTTACATTTGAGTCTAATGATTGCTGTTTAAGAAAAAGGAACTTGATGTAAAAAGATATGTTGTCTTTGCCTCATATTTTATATCAAATTACAAAAATCTTCAGTATTATCTGATTATAATAGTAATACCTGATCAGTACAGAAAAATTTTCAAGTATAGAAAAAGATAATCAGAAAAAGTTTCTATAAATCTGTTATCAGAAACAACTGTTTAAAATACTACCTTAGTGTTAATTCAGTCCATTTTTATGCATGGTTGAAATAATAATTACTTTAGAATAAATATTAATTGCTTATCTATGTTTGGGGATATAACTTTATATTTTATTTTCTGTTGTTTAGCATTGTTATGTATCCCCTTTTCTTATGTTATTTAACACCTCTGTTAATACTTCATAAAAGTCTAATATGTGGATTGACTGTAATATTGCATTTATTTTTTTATTTACTATAAATAATCCTAGAGTGAACATGCAAATATTTTTCTCCTCACTTCAGATACTTTCCTTAGTGTTATTTAAAAAAGCCAGTCATTTCAGACTGCCACTTAACAAGTCCAAATTCTTAATTTCTTCTTCCAATTTTATTGAGATATAATTGACATACAGCACTGTATGTTTAAGGTGTACGGCATAATGATTTGACTTACATACGTGAACATCCAAATTCTCAATTTTTTTTTTTTTTTTTTTTTGCGGTACGCGGGCCTCTCACTGCTGTGGCCTCTCCCGTTGCGGAGCACAGGCTCCGGACTCGCAGGCCCAGCGGCCATGGCTCACGGGCCCAGCCGCTCCGCGGCATGCGGGATCCTCCCGGACTGGGGCACGAACCCGTGTGCCCTGCATCGGCAGGCGGACTCTCAACCACTGCACCACCAGGGAACTCCAAATTCTTAATTTTTGACACAGTTTTTGGTCTATCAGAGAATTTAAGTAAATTTTTCAAAAATGGTTAGTGGTCCTTAAATTTTTTTGAGCTTACTTTTACCAGAAAAATTTATTTCTTCTGCCTTTATTTATTTAAGTCAACTTGGTTAACAAAAATTTTTGAGTTAAAACTGCCTTTCCTCTCAGTCCATCTGTGTGTCGCTCTATTATGAAGAATTTAGAAAAATTCAGACTGCATTACAAATTATTACTTGCAACATGTATTAAAATCTTCCCAATTCAGTCCAAGTGGGTAAAATTCAGGCTGAATTAGAGAACAATCTAAAACACATATTATTTCTAAAGAGAACTTCCAGGTGTCTCCAGCAATAAATGAGGGAAATAAAAACTTTCCCCAAGAGGTCTTTATCAATCCTACCCTAATTATCAAGTAGCTGTGATTTAAATTAGCCTACCACTGTGGCAAGTGCATCTCAAGAACCAAAAAGTGCTTGGGAACTGTTACATCTCTTTAATCAGTCTCTAGCAATTTGGTTTACTCTCTAAATTTTCTTACCAAACTCGTCAGTTCAATTCAACAGCACACTGAACTAATCATTAATCTTGATTAAAACACAAATTGGGTGTTTAGTCAGGATTCATGGGACATGAATGTAAAGGTAAATAGTAACTCTTAAGAAGGTTCTAGAATGGCAGAGTTTAATCATAGACTTTTTTTTTTTTAAGGAACAGTGAGAAATCAGAGTTAAATTTGGAAGTATGATTTGAATGCTGCGGCCAGAAGTGATCTTACTGATGATTTTGGAAGACTTGATCTGAGAGATAGAGGCAGAGTTTACATTAAAAACTCTTCAGACAGCAGAGAGTTTAAAGACCTAACCATTACCTGCCCATTTTGTAAAAAGACCTCAGAGTTCTACCTCAAAAATCCCTCAAATCTATACCCCCCTTCCTCCAGCTCCATTGCCAACACCCCAGTCAAAGCCAATATCATCTTATTGGGACAACAGCAATACCTAAGGTATAAGCTGGAGTAGAGGGGCTTTGAGGACTTGTAGAAGGGGAAGAAGTCTGTGACCGTTCTTCAAAGTGAAACGGTATAAATGTAACTCTTCAGATTTTGTCTCAGGAAGCAATGCACCTCTTGTGTGAACAATCCATGAGCAGGAAGTGGTGAAAATACTTTAAAGGTTTATTGAATTGCTCACTTTTGTTATCTGATCATCTTGATAAATGTAGGGCAAGCAACAATGATGTCTTGGTTTTCCTGGTTTACTTTTCTGTGAGCATAAACTACACAGCTGCCCCTGACCTTATCCTGCCATGCACATATGTGTAACCCACAGCCATCACTTTAGAAGTCGAATGTGCTAGAGAAGTTTAACTTTCTTCCTCTGCATACAGCTTCAACCAGACGAGCTCCTACATACACCTACCTCCCTGCTCTTATTTTGTAATCTGTGTTGTGATTTAGTGAGCCCTGGCTAATTCAAATAATATCACATGAACTACGTTCTAAAATTGGTCAAGCTGAAAACTGTCAAAGGCGATAGTTTAAAAAATTATAATTTGACCAGCAATGAAGAATTATAGATAATGACTAAAACAAATTTCATTTGCCCTTTAAAAACTCTGGGTGTCTAAAGTGCTAGATGCAGGGCTTCCCTGGTGGCACAGTGGTTGAGAATCTGCCTGCCAATGAAGGGGACACGGGTTTGATCCCTGGCCCGGGAAGATCCCATATGCCGTGGAGCAACTAAGCCCATGCACCACAACGACTGAGCCTGTGCTCTAGAGCCTGCGAGCCACAACTACTGAGCCCGCATGCTGCAGCTACAAAAGCCCGCATGCCTAGAATCTGTGCCCCGCAACAAGAGAAACCATCGCAATGAGAAGCCCACGCACTGTGATGAAGAATAGCTCCCACTTGAGGCAACTAGAGAAAGCCCGTGCGCAGCAACAAAGACCCAACACAGCCAAAAATAAATTAAAAAAACAAAGAAACAAACAAAAAAAAAACTGATATAAAAAGTGCTAGATGCAACCTATGAGTATATCCCTCAAAATGTTTTACCAGTTAATATTGTTTGAGAAATAAAAATAAACAAGAATAAAACCTAGATAGCAGGATTTTCTTATTATAGAACCATTTAACAAATTTTACTGTAGCAAATATTTATTGCTCAAAAGAAACGAACAAAAATCCTACACATTTCCCAAGTTAAAGGAAAGTAGTTTTCTTCATCATTAGCAGCTTAGGCAATATGTGATTACGTTTATGTGGGTAAAGAGGGATAGTTGGCAGTTCATCAATTAGGCAGGAAAGTCCCCACAAAGACACATTTATACATATGATTCACTATGCGTGTATCAAGTCAAATCAACAAGTAGGTATATGATTGACTAATCTCTACCCTCCCTTCTGCGTACAAGACTGTGACTCACCGGGGCTTCCACCATGTTTGGCTTGCTGTTCCTTAGCGTCTTGACCGCATGGAACACATCGACAACATTTTGCCGTTTCACCATTTCAACAACGATGCCTATAGCACAGAACATGCCACTTCGCCCACCACCATTTCTAAAAGCAAAGAAAGCAAAGGCATTTTAGATCGAAGCTTTTGGTGACCACAGGTCACACAATCATGTTTGGGAAAAGAAAACATTATCTTTTAAATTTTTTCCCTTTGTGTTTTAATTTTGCTTCACATGTGTGCATGTATGTGTAGAGAGCAGAAAGGAAAGATACTTGAGGATGACATTAACTTAGTAGCTTATACTTAGGGACCTGTTACAGGCATAGATGGCTGCAACCTAGATACTTTGAGATTTTGATAGATTTGTACACAGTGTAAATCAGAAAAGTTATTCAGAGTAGTGTTCAAAAGAGTTTAAACTATATAATAGCTATACGATAATCAATTTAAAAAATACAAAAGTTGAAGTTAGTAGTGAATTATAGAATCAAGAAACAGGAAGATTGTTTCAAAAGAATGTCTAGTCAAGGTCTGTAAGATGGGAGTTGGTTACTCTTTAACATAGACGTGAAGGCTAATAAGGAAATGACCACCAAGGCCCCCCACATGGCCAAGCCAAGCCACCACACTCACAGGCAGTGGATGATCGTTCGGCCCTCCCCGTCCTCGCATTCCTCCTGCCATTTTTCCACCTGCAGTATCAGCTTCAAAAATGACCGTTTGGAGCCAGGCACTTCTCGATGAGAAGCCCACCCTAGATACTGAAACTGCTGTACCATCAGATAACCTTCCTGTGGCTGCAGAGGGAAAAGTATTTTTATGTAAATAAGTTGGGGCTAGAATTTTTACTAAAAAGTAAAAGGTTCATATCAATTTACACCATGACATAAATGACACTGACAATGGATTGAATCTAGCTGATGCAAGTCCAAAATATGTACATACCAGTGCAGAAACATTCTAAGTTACATGAGAATTATCAGTTATACAAAATTCTCCCTCATACTCCATATCCAATAATCAATTCCTATGTTTATACTTTGTAAATAACTTTCAAATTCACCTCCTCTTTATTGCCACTGACATCATTGCACTCTCAATCACAAATCATAATAATCACTTCTTAGTTGATCTCCCTGAACAAGCTTCGATCTCCTTTCAAACCATTCTTACCGAAGGCATCATGATTATTTTTAAATGCAAATATGATCTTGTCACTTCCTGATTTAATGGCTTCCAAATGATCTTAGGATAAAACTCAAATTTGCTGCCATGGCTTAAAAATACCTATATGATAAGGTTCCACCTCTTTCTCTAACTTCACTTTATTCGAACAACCTATTCAAGTTCTAGACACATTGGCCTTCTCTTAATCTATTTATCAAGTCATTTCTTGCCTTGGGAACTTTGCACATACTCTCCCCTTCGCCTTGAACATCTCCTTCTTGCTTGCTTTTCTCAGTCCCAAACAGAGTGATCAACTTGTCTTGGGTTTGCCTTGGACTTTTCTGGTTTTTGCACTAAAATTCATGTGTTCTAGGAAACCTCCCTGTCCTGTGTAAACCAAGGTAGCTGGATATCCCATGCCCAAAGAGCTCCTACAAATTTTTTCAAATTTTGACTTAAATATCACTAACTCAAAGAAGTCTTCTCTGATCACCCAGCTATGTCAGATCACCCAAATCCTCTGTATTTTGTACTTTTTCTCTGTAAAATTTCATTTATTTGTAAATGATTATATAAGTTGTTTAATGTTTGTCTTCCCTGATAAAATACAAATTCTTTAAGGACAAGAAAATCTTTTTCCCTTAAAATCTCTACCCCTAGAACCTAGCAAAATACTTTCCAAAGAACAGTATTGTTGAATAAATGAATCAAGACTGTAAACCTTCATATGAAAATGTAAGGAAGAATTTGTAATGCACAAGTGAGCCATATCATAAGGCATCAGATCTGAAGATTCACATGGCAAGGGCTCATGCATCTTTTGGTAGGACAAGGAACTATCTAGTATAACACCCAACCTCTAGTTGGCGCATACTAAATATTTGGTGAGGTGAATGATATTAAATAATGAGAATGGGAACAGAAAGAAAAATCACGCACTAATAAGGACCAGAATACCAAATATAGAGGAAGATAAATATGCTGACCAAAAAAAAATGTAACGCAAATTTCAGTTCCTGTTCCTAGAATATTTTTCATATAAACATATTTGAAACATATATGTTTCAAATAAACATATAAAGCTCAATTAACAGACAGGTCTTACTTTCTTAGTTTAGCAGCTACGGTTTCTCAGCTAAAATATTACTAGAACCATAATGTAACAGATGTGCAGACATAATGAGATTCCTTTAAATTAACATCTAAGATATGCATGAATATTATGACATGATTGAAGTTATCCTTTTTTTCTCCACTGAAATGAGCAATAGAATTGGATATGAATTTCTTCTCTACTTATACACATATAGACGTTAAGCAGAAACACATATAGCCATTTTGATGTGAGAAACACTGAAACATGACAATTCTAATCACACACTTAAAACAAGACATATACATAGAATTGCTGCTCTAAAAGAGAGTAACCTAGCTCTTTAAAAAGACCATAATTCCATGGAAGTTACTACTGTTTTCTTTTCAAATTCTGCTTGCTATGTGGTTATATAATATAAACAGTTTTTATTAGTACTTTTTGGTTTTTTGAAGGAGAGACCCCACACAATTTGTCACTGAAGGCAAAACACATGAAGTGTCAAGGAAAGAAAGACTTCTGAAGGACACAGTTCCTACTTAGCTGCTGGGAAAAGGCACAGTGGTAGCAGCACTGGATCTAGCTATAGATTTGGGCAAAGCCAGATGCTGGGACATTTAGAAAGATGAAGTCGTAGATGAGCTGTAGGAGCAGAATCAGTGATGGCTGTGATTTATCTTTTCCTTCATGCCTGGGGCCCTCTCTTATAAGCAGAACTGGAATAGTGACATGGAACCCTTCTATAATGGCTAGTCCGACATATCACTTCCTCCTGTCATCAGTATTATATTCTTATTTTTCAATTGCATGCCTCTTCTGGGTTGGACTATCAATGCTAATAAGACATGCAGTCAACCTCGAGATAAGTCTGCTTATACTCAGGGGCCAGGCACAGACAATCAAACTCACTTGAACCTAGGAATCTGAATTTAGATTTCCATATAGAATACAATAGGCTAGTAACTGACCAGGAAACCTAGCTTCCAGCATGTCTGCTTTCCTGTTTTTAGAATGCATTTTTATTCTAGTGCTAAGGCATAAGATGAGTACTAGCTTTGGGAATGATTATATAATGCTTATTAGCTTATTAATTTTACTCTCTCTTTTGTCTGAATGGAAATATACCCCATCATGATTATGGTCAGCTGGTTCTGGATCAGCTCAGTTAAAATCATTAATGACTTACTCTTGTTAGATTGCATATCCTAAAAATCCGGTTTATCACATCACAGTCCATTGAACAAGACATACATTCCACTTGGATAGGGCCATATCGTAGCATCCCTTCTTCTGGCCAGTACTGAGGGCAGCCCTAGATGATGAATGTTTTGAAAAAAAAAAAAATGAGCATTATTTTTTCTAAATAGGGTAGTATAAAGCAGATTTTACCATTTTATTACTACCTTATTAAGTTGTGCGTAAGTACACAAAAGCAATCTATAACCATTAACCTGGGACAAGTCGACTTCATTTAACATCACAATGGAGGTACAGCCATAATCATACACTAATCTCCAGAAGTCTTTCACAGTGTTTGGCAGAGGGTACTGTGTGACGATGAAAGCAGCTGGTTGCCTGTAGCTCTGTGAAAAAACAAGGGAGATGGGGGAACATAAGAACTTCAAATGAATAATTAGTTGTACAAACAGATTCAGCACACTTCAGTGTAGGGCCAGTAAGACACAACAGCTTCATATGGAGATGGAGCCAGCCTGCTGCTTAAGCCATGGAACAACAGGTTTGGACCACTGCAATACACCGCAACTAGTAATCAGCCAATCTGTTGTATGACTTGGATGCCTCAGCAGTAATTGAAGCCAAGAATTTGTTTTATTTTGTTGATAAAAGTAAATATAGTACAAATACCAAAAGAAAAAAAAAAAAAAGAAAAGAAAACATCTTGAGGCTAACATCCTTCGTGAGGTACCTGTTGGGCTGTTTCAGTCTTCCAAAGTCTAAGAGGTTAAAGGCATAAAATTCCCTGGCATGTGTGTGTGTCTCCGTGTATCTACCTATGTCTATCTGCTATCAGCTGTGAATGGAACTGTTTGGCTCTCCTCCACTCCAAATAAGAAAAACCACGTGTGCTTTTATATTATATCGACATTATCAACACATCTTGTAGGCAATCCACTTTCCATAGTTTTCTGGGCATTTCTAACGTATATCAATGATCAGAATGATGGTTTCAATCATTTAAGATTTTTCAAGTGCCAAAGAGTAAAACCAATGCATTTCCTGGGCCCACATAAGAGGGAATGTCTCCTTGTTTACCAAATGCCCCTTGACTGGGACACAGAGCATTATCTCTTTCCAGAAGGAGAGTATAGGCTCATCTGGCCAATCTGTCATTCTACAGACTAATGATCTGCACTAAAAATGAAATATATATTTCTATGAACTGAACTAATGATTCGTAAAAATATAACTAGACAGTTGCCTGAGATGGATTTCTTTAATGCTGATAAAAATTGTCAGTGATCTCCTAACTCATTTGTATCATACTACTCTTTAAGTCCTTCAAGTGTCTTAAACCAGTGTAGAAATTGGCCTTTAAACTTCATAGATCCTATCACCGTTTGGGAAATGCTGCTAACCAGAGCGTTTCACTCCATGGACGACTTCAGGGTAAATCTGAGGAGATAGTAATTCACCGGCTGCTTCTACTTGACCTTAAGACCTTACAAAGTCACACCACAGTTGGGGTGAGTACCCTCCTAAAGAGGGTATGAAAGCTCATGGGAAAGGATCAGAAGAAAGAAGTAAGCTTCCCTTCCAATTAAACGTCTGCTCCATGGGAAAGTAAGTCAAAGAAGGCTAAAAGCCTTTTATTCCTTTTTTGAGTCACAGGGGAGCGGAGGTTCCTTCCTCTCTAAGTGCAAGAGCACATCTAAGGCTTTGAAATCACAGGATCCTTGGCCTTACCTCCTAATTCTTCACAGGCATGGCACAGGGTATATGACCCTTACGATGGGGGTAGAGGGCAAGGGAAAGTGGGGAGTGTTGACCAGTGAGCCCACTCTTATTAGCCAAACCGAACCGAAATTTCTGAAGCCCTAACCACACTACTAAATCCACAGGGCAGTTTCAACTACAAAATATATCTGTGTTGAATCACAGGGAATTAAACAGAGAATAAGAACAGGTAGAATACAAGCTTCAGTCTTCATATTGACTAGAAAACAATCTGAAAATTAGGAAAAAATTTGAAAGAAATGCCAAAAACAAAAAATGCCTCAAACACATGCCTCATCAATATTCTTTCCTAATATTTTCTTTTTCCCTTTTTCACACGGCCTTTTTTCATCCAAATCCAAACTGGCTCAGAAACAAAAAGTTCTGTGTGTTTTCTCTGTATTTAGTATGTTTGCCTTTGCAGGCAATTAAAGTTGGAAGAAAAAGTACAATGAGGATCCAATGTGATTTCAGGAGATATGAGTAATGACTAGGCAAGACTCTGGTCACAGCAGGAGTGGCATCTTTCTACTTGAGCTTGCCTTTAAACTATTCTGCGCTGTAGAATAAAAAAGATCAAAGCAACTGGGTGAAAGTTAGAATTGGAACATGGGCTTTTCTAAGTCTTACTATCAGAGCTAATTTTGGAAACACAATAGGAGCAATTACTTAGAAAGCTTCATTATTAGTCACCCAGGAGTGAACCCTGACTTCTGATTTCTCCTTACTACAGTTGCATAGCCTAAAGGGCAAAAACTAGAGATGCTTATGAATGAAGGTGATAAACTAAAAGGATTCTGAACTTGAAACCCTTCTTACTTCTTCCCAAGGTAAGCAAAACAAGGTGGCCAAAGAGTAATTTAAAATTCTCTTTCTGTATTGTTCTGTCTATGGGACGCTAACACGCTGAGTACGTGCTCTACCATCTACAGTGTGAAGATTGGGGTGGGGTAAGAGAGTTCCTTCATTATGATCGAGGTGTTAACATGATATCTTCCATGCCTTCCTTAGTTATTTATATCTAGTCTCTATTAATTAATAACCAATGTAACAAGTTAGCTATAAATTATTGGAACACTAAATGTCAGAGATAAAAATTTCCAAACTAACACAATTTCAGTAGAATATGGCATTCTGTGATTTTAAAACTTCGAAATAGATAAGCATGATTCTCTTTCCTGAAAATAATTAGGATAAAAACTATCACCTGTAGATATTTCTTGTACAGAAATTTTATAATAATTGACAACCAAGTGCCAAACTTATAGTCAAGTCTAAAATTTATAGTGCCTAAGAATCATTGTAAGGGAAATTCAAAATCATTCTCCAAAAAAAATTCGTATTTCAATGAAAGTTTCCAATTTTCCTTTTTAGGCCATTTAAATTTTCTTGAAAAGAGAACTAGCCAGTGTTCATCAATTTTGCAGCTTTTCATGACACTTTACACTAACAAAGAGAGCAGTCTCTTACGTCCATAAGAGCAGCATTGATGTAGTTACTACTCTCCCCATCAATTGTAATTAAAAAAGGCAGACATCTGTCAGGTGGCAGCATGTCCATGAAACGGTTCTTGTCATGGTTCCTTGGCAGGCAAGCTATACTGCAGTCCTCAGCTTGTAGTCGAGGGGTGACTGAATTCAAGGTCTGAAAAGAAAAGGGAACCCAGGTTAAAAGACAGTGACCCATTTAATAGCACAACACTGATCTATCAAGCATTTAGGAGGCCAAGTAGAAAGTGAAGGATTTGTGCAAGCCAATGGCATTTGCCACGATGACACGCTGATAGACTTTGTAGTTAAAGCTAATGAAGCCAGAGAAGTGACAAAGAAACAATACACACATTGTACAATGGGCCTCTTCTCAAAAGGGAAAGGGATGCTAAACAACACAGCAACCTGCAAAATGTATTGCCTAACCAAAGAAAATGCAATCAAAGTGGCCCATGATGATGACCCATCATAAAGTTATCATTTGTAATAACATTTTAATATGCCATATTTGAAGACATGCTATTGCATGTTGGAAAGAGCACTGGGCAAAGAATCAAAGTATTAGGTTTCTAGAGTTATTCTTGATTTCACAGTAACATAGCATTAGGGGTATTTTAAGGGCAATGAAAACATTGGGGATTATTGAGAGACGATATTTAGCACAAACTCTAGCTATTATTATTAATGTTCTTGATCTCACGTTGTGAGTAACACAGAAGGTTAAAATCCGTAAGACTACATTTGGAAAAAGGTTTTAAACACACCCAAATTACCACTAAATTTGACTTTTATGATATCTTTTCCCACACTTTTCCCTGAGTCTGAACTCATTTGCCCTCAAGATACAGCAGATATGAGCTCATTAACACAAAAGTGACTCCATAATACGTATAATGAGACAGGTATTATATTATACTTAAAATAGGGTCAAAGGTTATAAATTTGACTTGAAAGATGTTTCTTAGAAGAATTAAGACTGCCCAGAATAAATTGTAATAAGTTGTTCATAAAAGAGGCTGTAGAAATAGTTAATACCTGGAATTCATCTTTGAGATGTGAAGAGTTTGTCTGGGAGTCTATTCTAATCATATCAAAATATGCAGCTTTAAATTCACAGACAGGTATGGCAGTTTCTCCACATAAGCAGGCTTCTAAAATGGCATCATGAATAAAAATGTACTGTTCCTATCAAAAGAAAGAAAAATTTCATAATATTTAATATAAATGTTCTTTCATCAAAGAATTTTTTCTATATGGCTTGAGCTAATATCGATTCTATGTGAAAAACACCTAGTATTTAGTTTGATAAATATTGGAAAGCAAACAACAAAAAAAGGCCACTAGAAGTTAATCAGCAATCAACACACCTCTGTCTGGACCATATTGATACGACGAGATCTTAAGGCTTTGACACAGTTGTAGATGTCAACAACACCCTCTCTTTCAGCCATGTCCAGCATGATGTCAATCACAATGTAACAACCAGTTCGTCCAGCACCAGCACTGAAAAATAAACAGATCTAAAGAACTGCAGGAAGCATGTCTATGAAAATTGAAAGATCCTTCTGATTTTCAAATAAGTGGAATCAAACTGATTTAACAAAGTATAAGACATAATTTGTACTTACTGTGTAAATGCTTATTAATGAACAAATAACTTCATGTAGAGTATCTACTTTGGTGTAAACTGAGGATTGGAACAAATGAAAAGATACAAGCTTTGCAAATCAAACTGTGTTTTGAAAATAATGTATATATGTCACTCAAGTTCCATAGCTCTCTTACAGTCTTCACTTTACATAAATTTCAAGCTCGTAGAATTGATCAAGGAGTGGATTCGTGCTTTAAACTTTCACCTGAGACTGAGAGACTCACACTCATGTGGTTGTGGGCACTCGGGCAAAATGCAGGAATGCTGTCTTAGTCAGACAGACTCTTGTCAAGGCAAAAGAACATTAATTCCAAAACCTTTAAATGGAAAATCTGAGGAGTCACAATTCAGGGGAAGTGTTAATAGTGAGGGTGGGGAAGAAAATGGCAGTTATCAATGGGGAGGAGACCAACAGTAAAAAGAATATTTGAATGGTGATACAAAGAGAAAATGAAAATGAATTGTGAGGTATGAAATATAATTCTTAACAGGTCACAAAGATGCCACTATCTTACTGTATTTAATTCAGTAGTTGAATCATAATTCACTGTTGATTATTTTACCCACTGGAAATATTTCTACAAATATTTCTCCTATCATATATAGAAGTCAATGGAGCAAACAAGATACAGTTGGGATTTTTACAGGAAATTCACTTTGTAGTTAGCTTCCTCTTTTCCATAAATTCAGATACCCAAGTGTAAGTAGAAAATGACACTTCTGTTTCAAGAGAGTATCTGAGAATCTTGGAGCACTTCTGAAGCAAGCCATTCATAGGAAAGTAAACCTCTATGATAAGTCAGGACACCCCATAATTGAAAACCCATTTATCTCATTTTCTAAATGCATAGATAGACTATTAACATTATTTCTTTGTTGTCCAGATTTGGTCATTTCTCTTAAACTTACTGTTATTTAAGAAATTTAAGTAAAAGGTATTGTGGCTATCTCTATTTCTTTTTTTTGCCTACCATCTTCTCAATCACTGTTCCCAGGGTTTGAGACAAGAAAGTAATTGAAGAGTATATCAGATTTCTTGAGGAGGATTGAACAGATTTTTTTTTGCAAGGTACACAGTATCTGATCCTAATGGGATGCCTTACTTTTATTGTATTCTTTGTGCTTTATTTTCCCCCTTTTATACATGGTCATGTAAATACTGAATAGTCTGGATTTTCAGAAAGAAAAAAAATGCTTAAGCACAATCTATTATGTAGCTTGGAAGGGACAGTATTTGAGAATAGTGTGCCGCATTTAGGAAAAGCTTTTCAGATTCAGTACATATTTTTCTGTTCATATCTCAAAATGAGGCCATGTAATTTGCTTTTAGTGTCTCTGAATGCTTGTTTTAAGAGAAGTTTCTAATCAGAAGAACGTCTGGATAATCAGATTTTTCTGGCGTATATTTGCTGGATTTTACTGATGTAGTCCTCAAGGTTTTCTGATGGATGCCTTTTAAAAAAGAAAATTGTGAAGTAGCTGTTTTACAGCACAAATTCTTGCAATTTAAACCATTTAATAACTTTGTATGCCTCAAATTTAGTTTTTTTTTATTCTTAGAAGCTTTATTCATACTAACCAAAAATTGGCACCAAAGCCAATATTCATCAACAGGAAAATGGATAAACAAATTGTGATCTATGTCATAAAATAGAATATTATTTAGCAGTAAAAGGAAATAAACTACTGATAAAAGCAACACACTGGATGAATCTCGAAAACATTAAGTTGATCAAAAGAAGTCAGACGCAAAGAAGACATAAGTATGATTCTATATATGTGAAGTTCAAGGCCTGGCAAAGCAAATCTGTGGTGATAGAAATCAGAATAATGGTTGCCTCTGTGTGGGAAGGACAATAAACTGGAAAGGGTATGAGAAAACTTTTAGCAATGATGGAATTATTATCTTCCCCCGCCCCCACACACACACTGTATTTTATTTTTACCAAATTTAGTTTTAAAAGCTGGGATTCTATTGGGAATTTACTAGATAGGCAAGAAATCTCTATCTTTACCTACCATTCCAAAATATAATATGGGATTTGCAAAAGTGATTTAAAAAAACAAACCACAACACGCACACAGATGTTGCCACTAAAAGGCAGAGAGTTTCTACACTCGCAATTATAGACAGTACTACACACATTATGATGAATATATTTATTTCTGAAGTTTCTATTTTATATCTTCCTTAGAGTTAACTTTTATTTTATTACTGTTTTACCTTATCTGTAATACATGAAAGCTGAAACCTTGTAAGCCAGCGGTCCCCAACCTTTTTGGCACCAGAGACCGGTTTTGTGGAAAACAATTTTTCCACAGCCCCCGGGGGGGTGGGTAGGGGAATGGTTCAGGCAGTAACGCCAGCGCTCGGGAGCACTGGGGAGTGGGAGATGAAGCTCCGCTCACTTCTCTCTCTCTCTCTCTCCTCACCTCTTGCCCTACCGGCCCAGGGGGTGGGGACGCCTGTTGTCAGTATGCATTAGTTTTTGTGCTTACAAGCCTTGTCTGGATATTTTTAAAAAGCTGACTGCACGCAGTCAATGCCATTTGGACTACCACTTACCTGCAATGCACAACGATGGGGCCAGCGCTGGGAGGGTTGGAGAACTTGACCCGCCGGATAAAGGAAAGAAGGCCTGTAGCATGGTAGGGTACTCCATGGTCAGGCCAGCCGGTGAAATGGAACTGTTTAACTTCACGCATCTCACTGTATCCCCTCTGTGCAAACATGTAAAGAAGTGTTTTCAAAAGGACCAAAATAGAGCCATTAAAGACAACCACGAGTACTAGACCTGACTGACAATGAAAAAAATCAGAAATTTACCAAAGACCATGCTTTTTCTGAAAAAGGATGCTGACATGGCCTAGGAGCTTACCTTCATTGTCAGACAACTGCCAAAGAAAGAAAATTAGAAGTCTTGCTCAGTTCTATAAGTCTGGGTAAATTGTATTTACCTTGACAGTCTGTTCCTTACTTGGAATGACAACACATAAAATGATTAGGGGAAAAGGAAGAAATGGGAAGTTAAAATGCTGCCCTATTGACCCAATGCACTGAGTTCTCAAGTGGTGTATAAAAGCAACTTTCTACTTCTCACCTCACAAATAGATTTTGATGCCTTGCTTATCCATGTTGAAAATAGTTTTGATGTATAGCATGTAGGGATTTTCCAGAACAGTACTACTCTAGATTGGTTTGTAAAAATATACAGACAGCTAAACTGTTCTTTGGGCAGACTATGTTTCTAAACTCTGTGAAAGAATTCAGCACACAGAGGATTATTTATGGCAACAAAAATACAAAATGAAAGAAGCAAAGCATCCATTGTCATGTCTCTCTCCTGTTGGGTTAATTTAAGAGAACCCTTTCAATACACATTTCAAAGCTCTTCCCTTCCTTTTTTTTTCCCCCCTTCCTTTTTGTTAAAAGAAGCCTGTACATTGTAGTAGCAGTGCTTGGAGAATATAGATGAAATGCTGCATAATTTATTTTTAAGAATCCACATTTGTAGCCCCCCAAACCCCACTATGATCCATATATTTCCAACTCTACTGTGAGATCTGTGAATCTCAGTTTCACTTGTTCCTCAGAAAAGGTGGGAAAATTGCATGAAATAAATGAACTAAATTGAGAAAGTTTATCTTTAGATTCTATCTTTTTTTTTTTTTTTTGCGGTACACGGGCCTCTCACTGTTGTGGCCTCTCCCATTGCGGAGCACAGGCTCCGGACGCTCAGGCTCAGCGGCCATGGCTCACGGGCCCAGCCACTCCGCGGCATGTGGGATCCTTCCGGACTGGGGCACGAACCCGTGTCCCCTGCATCGGCAGGTGGACTCTCAACCACTGCGCCACCAGGGAAGCCCTAGATTCCATCTTAAACAGACTAATACCACCCAAACCTTGGAAGCCAGTGATCATATCTTATAATTCTTTTTCTTTCCCGTTCCTAGTACAATACCATACACAAAGCAGGGTTCAACAAATAAGTATAATAGTGACAATGATAAACATCACCATGGAATTGTGCAAATAAAATCACTTTCTTAACTACTTTTCAAGTCAGCTCCAGTGAGGAAGGCCATAAATTATTCAAAGATCTGACTTTAGACAATCACTTCATCTCCTCTGCATTGATCCTCTTGCTGGAGTTGCTGTAAGGACCTCGCTCTTTTTAGAAAATTTTAATATCTGGCAATGCATGTTCCCTTATTGTTCATTTTACTTAAATATTCCTGAGTAATTTTCAAATATGTGATGTAAAAAAAAAACACCCTTTTTCAGTGTTTTTTCTAAATAACAAGAAAATAAAATAAAAATAAAACCCCAATAATGTTACAATGTTAACAATGTTAGCAAGTCTCCTTATTTTTCTAATATAATTAGAGTATGCCTATAAATGTCTTTTAAATAAAATTAAGTGCATTACAATATCTATTAATAAAATCACATGGTTTTGCTCCTGTAATGCACTAAAATAATGAAATATCCTGCTAGATTTCCTACCACAGTTGTAAAATCCTTGTATTCTTAAAAAACAATCATGAAAGATCATGTTGCGATCTTTTCTTAATTCACTGCTGGATTCAAATTTTCAGCATGTTCTTGAATGAAGTTGGTCTTTAATGTATGTGTGTGTACATACTTGAGAAAGGGAGAGAGAGACTGAAAAAGAGAGAGAGACAGAGAGAAGAGCTTGAGAGAGTCCTATTTCTATGTGGTTCTGTTATCACAGTTATGCTAGCTTTTAAAATACATTTAGTTGGTTTTAATGATTTTCCATGGCCTAAATAGTTTGATTAACCTAGGCATTAGCTATTCATTAGTTATTCTTTAAAGGTTAAAGAAACCTCAATTATGAAACCATAATACAATTTTAATGGCAAATTTTAACACTCATTCTATTTTCTTTTACTATCTGTTCAGATCCCTAACTCTCTTTGAGTCAAATTTTGGAAATTATTATTTGCTAGAATATTAGTGTACCTAGACTAAAATCTGTCTCCAAGTTCACACGTACTATTTTTTATAATTTTCCTAATAGCACTGTAACTGTAGTTATACACCTTTTGTGTTATCTAATGTTGCATATTTTGTTTTGATTGTTCTTCATTTGGAATTGACAAGTGGTTTAGTTACTTTATTCCTCTTTTCAAGGAAATAGCTCTTTGATTAAATTTATTCTTTTTTGTTTGTGTTTTGGTTTTATATTTAATTTTTCCTTTGTTTTATTGACTTTTTTTCTGATTTTCTAATTTTATGAATTTTCACAAGATTTTAGACTGCCTTTCAAAATAGAAATCATTTTTGAGTATATATTTTTCTCATAAGATAACTTGTGGAAAATTTTGACATGAAATTGTTTACCTTTACAATATAATTTTAGTTTTAAGGCTATAGTTCAAAGATTATTCAAAAGAGGCTTTGGTGATTTCTGAGCCTAATTTGGGGGATCATTGGTCAGTGATTTGTTTTTATTTTCCATTGGATTTTGGAAACGTCTTGAATTTTCATTATATATTCAGATTTCCTTTATAACTAAGTACATGATTGAGTTTTTATAAAACTTTAATGAACTTACAAGAAGAATGTATACTCCAAATTCTCTCTTTCCATATAATGGGATCTAGCTATTCATTAAATCATGCTTGATGGTTCTTTTCTTGAAATCTCCTACATCTTTGCTTATTTTTTCTACTTGATTTGTCTAAGAAATTTTCATACATACTTTATAGTTGTGATCATCATAATTATGTTGTTCTGTATGATGGTACTTTCCATTTAATATTTCCCCTAATTATTTTTTATGATGGTAAAATTACTTATAAATATCATTTGTAAAGAGTGGTATTGCCAGATCATAGATGTATAATTTAACTATCTATTGTGGACAGTTATGGTTATCTATAATTTTATATGACTATATATGAGTCATTGTATTTTTAATAAATTTTTTAGGATAGATTCATAGAAGGTAAGTTTCTTGGTCAAAGGACATCAATATTTTAAAGTTCTGTAGATACACTGCTTTACTGATTTACAGAGGGTTTATGTCAATTTAAGTACGATCAGCTACATATGAAAATATCTGTCTCACCATATCCTTAAAATCAATGAGGATTATAATTCTTTTTTAAAAAGGTCTGGCTGATTTGAAAGTACAAAATGGTATAGCATGAGGTTAAACATTTTCAATAGGCAGCTTAGCAGTTGCTTTTTTTGGGGGGGATTCTATTGTTTCCTTTCTATTTATATTAACGCTATGAATTAAGAATATTAAATAATCACAGATTTGTTTTGTTGCGTGTACATATTTTAATTAAAAATTTTTTGATACAGATAATTTTACACTTTTGTGTGACCAAATTTATTAAACTTTTCTGCAACAATGTATGTTATTGCTCCTACGTCTTACTTCAGTCTACTTACACTGCCCACTCTGCTTCAGTCTTTCTGATCCTGTTAAAAAAAAGTCAGATCATGTTACTCCTGGGCTTAAACCCTCCAATGGCTGGCTACTTTTACCTTTAATACAAACTAAAATCATCATAGTAGCTCATAAGGGCTCACTTATCTGGCTCTGTTATTTCTCTGACTTTATCTCATATTTTTTTCCCCTTCACTTACCTATCTCTGAATACCCTAGACTCCTGGCTGTTTCTCATGGTGACAGGAATATCATGCCTTTAGGTCTCTGAAATGACTCTTCCCTCCATCAGGAATATTCTGCCTGGGACAACTTCCCTGGGATATATAATAGTTGTATCACTCACTCCCTCATTTCCTTCAAGCCTTTACTTATGTTACTTTCTCAACAACTCCTTTCCTGATCATTCTGTTAAAACTGTAGGCCATTCCTTCCTCTACCTCAGCAATTTTCCCTACTTCCATTCCCAACATTATTTTTCTCCATGGTACTTTTCAAAATATACGGTGTATTTGTTTATTTGTTAATTTTTAATGTCTTTCTCCCCTCAACAGACTATAAGCTCCACAAGAGCAGGGATTTAATGTGTCCCAAGATTTAGAAACATGCCCGGCACATGTTATGCTCTCAAATAAATATCTGTGGAATGAATGAATGAATAGATTTGATAGCATCATCAAGACAAATCTTAACATGGATTTTAAGAAAAAAAAAAAGTTTCAATATACATATTTTAGTAGAACTTTAGGGTACTTACCCTTTCCAGGGTGAATGTCCTGACTACATATTCAGCAAGTGGTTCCATTTCTATACAAGTTACTTTGAAGTCACCATAAACTTCAGTATCATCAGGCCAATACTTATAGCACTTAACCTAAACAACAAAAAGTATATATAGGTGAACCTGAGTATATAATACCCATTAACCAAGATGATTTAATTTCAGTGATAACTCTTCAGGTCACAATTAAAAGACAGTGTAAAAATCTACAAATGAGATAAAATAATCTGTTACACAATAAATAGAAAGATTTTGTGCAATTTCATAAAAACATACAAGCCTGATAATGCAATTAGATTCTAGTATAAAATCAACACTTATTTTATTTTATTTATTATTTTATTTATTAAATAAGAAATAATTTCTCAGCAATCAAAGACTCACTTAGGAGCACTCACTTGTAATGGTATGCCTAAGAATTTTTTTTCAAACAATTGAATGATATTCTATTTTAAGTGTGTTATGTTTTGCTATTCAACTTACAGTCATATTCTGTGACACACAGATTTTTTTGTGCCTCTTACCCGGCCAACTTCAACTAAATTTGTAACCATCACAATGCAGGCAGACTGCTCTTGCCAGATCATTCTCCAGAAATCATATACTGTTTCATGAACTGGGCCTATAAAAAATTAATTTGAATATTATGTTATCAGAGAAATTTTGTAGTTATTAAGAAGTTTAGACAAGATAAAAAGCAATATAAACTAAATGACCCAAAGAAGAAAAATTAAAGGTGTAACACAAAATGTCACTGAAAGTACTTAAATTCAGTTCATATCTAAATTCACACTAAAGGCAAAAACATAGGCATGTACAAGTTTGTTTGTTTCAGTTTGCCTTCTATGTTTTCAAATTCAGAAGAAGAAATCACTAGTTTTTAGGGTACTTATATCTGTCTCTAAGTTACTTTAATGCATCTTCATGCACATGTCAAAATAGGAAGTTTTACACCACCATCAACCAAACAGCACATATTACCAATTAAATATACACACACCATTTATAAACAGTGCATGTTTAGGGGTTAATGAAGAACTATCATACATATAAGGACACATTCTAATCTTACAGTATCATCTCTGAACTGCAAAAGCAGCTACTGGGCTCTACTCTACCCTATACCATGAAACCAGAATATTCACCATGGATGATCTTTCTAACTTTAAAGAGTTTATAATTAAACTCAATTACACCAAAGATATGTGAAAAACACTTAGAAAATGACCTCTGTCAAAAGAGCAAATTAACTTTTGTTTTACTTTCCTCTTTTATAAAATAAGATGTGCAGGTTTCTCTTCTGATGGTCAGTGGTCAGTTTGGGGAGATAACTAGAGTAGTTTTGGTGTTACTGTTAGTATACTTCTATTTCCCAGTGTGCCACTATAACAAGATTTCTTTACTGTCTTCTTATTTTCCACGAAGAATGAACTCGACTAAGTTCCCTTTAGCCCTTTGTTTTGTCTTAGTCTTGACTTTAAAACAATTGTTGCAAGACGGTCCAGTATTTCATTATAGCAGTGTTGGTCTTGGGTACTATTACGTGCCAGGCCGACAGACTCTGTTGCAAGAAAACAGGTACCTTACACAAGATGAGATCTAACTTGCTTTCATCAAAAAATAAGTAATTTCTCTGCCCATCCCTGTTGACTAGTGCTCTGGGACATCAGGATACTAAGAACCAAATCTCAAAACTACCAGCAGCTTCTCGTTTACTTTTAATTAAAAAAATAAATCAAGGTTTAATTTATATACATTTTAAACAGAGAAAACAATTTGTATTATACAAATGAATAAAAAGCAGTGTTAAGCAGAAAATCTGATCTTTTTTTTTCAGTTAATTCAGATAAAATTACAAAAAAAATCACATGGATGATTTAAGCAAGTTTGGTTACTCTATTACATTTAAAAAGGCAAAGTTTTACCTTGAGTTGCAATGTAGTGGCTTGGTCTCTGGTAGCCCTAAAATAGGAGCACAAATTGGTCATCATTTTATATCAGCGTCAGAAATAAATGAATGAAGGCATAAAAAGATGAAGACAACCACCTGTTAAGATTAAGTTACAGTAAAAAGTCCAGAAATGAGTAGTGAACTCATAGTTCACTTCTCAAACCTAGGTTATCTGAAAGGTAAAAATAAAGCAAAAATTAAATATTTTAAGGGCTCTGATTAAAATATATGTTACATAATTGAGTTTTGTTTGCTAGGAAATAACTTCATAGATTTTGTTTGGTTTCACTAAAATGTTTATGCCTTCATGTTAATCTTTAGTCATTCATTCCTGGCAAAATTGTGTTCAAAAATATTAATTCTTATTTTGTCATCCAAAAGTACAACACACTGCATTACAAATAGACAACGACATATTAGAACCATAAAAAAATAACAGAACATTCCAATGTTAGAGCTGGACAATGCATGCGTGCATCAAGTCAAAGTCCTGCTGAGATTTTTTAGAGAATATTTCTGTTCTATAATACGTTCAGGAATCTGCCAAAACTATTTTGTGTGTGCTGATAATATTAATTTACACACACATAATTATAGGTACACACATATATAGGGAAAGAAATCTTTTAAAAAATGCATCTTATCCTGAACAAAAGGTTTAGTATTTTTTTCTTTCTTTTTTTAGTGTGCCTTTAGTTCTATGTGGTTAAGCACTTAATATTGTTTCAATAAAGAAATTATTCCAGATAAGGGATAAGTTGTTAGCTGCTTTCAACTGGTTTGAATTCCAAAAGACCGTGAATAGCAAAAATGTTAATGGTATAATAAGGTTAAGCTTTGACTTTGTTGTGTCTTGAGCAAAGGGCTTTAGTAAAAGCCTGAGTTAGCAGACCATCTGGTCCTAACCAAAATATCCATAAGACATTTGGTCCATGTCAAGGTTCTTGATATTTACAGGATCCCTTGGTTGTGTCCAAAATGTCCATAAGACACTTAGTCTATGCTGAAAGGTCCTTAAAATCTGGTTCTATCTAAAATGTGCATGAGCTTACTAGGTCCATGCCAAATGGTTTTGGATGGCACCAAATATCAAGGACTTTTGGCGTGGACCAAATGTCTCCATGGACATTTTGGATAGGACCAAATGTCCTGCCAGGGTCTTGGCAGAAAACCAAGGTTAAACTAAATAGGTAAGAGCAAGTACAAATTTGTCAGAGAACTGCTGATATATTTATTCTAGAGAGTAGACTGTTAAGTTTAGTTTTCCATGTTGAGATATCTGATAAATTTGAAATATTGAATGAGAGTAAAATGATGAGCAGAAATTTAACCAATATACTCAGAGACTATACTTAATAAAATTCATTCATCAAATATATAAATAATGACAATTCACAAAATAACAGTAAAACATGAGATTAATAAATGTGATAAAAATTATTTCCTATTTATAGAAATTAGAAAACGTTGGGTCCTCATTTTCATATCTTTTATATATCTAAAAATGTATCATATATGCTGCAATACTTGATATTTCTACCTTTTGCCTTACAATTAATGCATATTTAGAATTAATCAATTTCAGCACACCTAGGTTTGGATTATTTTTTAAAAAAATAGCTTAAGTTTAATGAGTGCTTAATATGTGCTAGGCATTGTGCTAAATGCTCAACATGAATTACTTCATTTAATTCTCACAACAAAATGATGAGGTTAGTGGTATTATTATTACCCCCACTGTAAAGATGAGGAAATTGAGGCACAGAGAGATGAATCAACATTCTCACAATTTCCAGTGTGATTTTGAACCAGGAAGTATGAACAGAGCCTGTCCTTCTTATATGTAATGTAATATATTGCCTCCTTAATATTTTATTTTATTTGATAATTACTTTCCATTAAATAAAGAATTTACATGTAGATATGTTTGTAACCAAAACTGAACAGCAGAATGTATGATCAAAACAAACTTTCATTTGTATGATTCAATATATATGTGTGATATGTGTATTTTACAAATGCAGTTTAGTAATTATTTTGCCTAAGGATTTTCAATACTTTACAAACCAATACCACACACCACAAAATAGTCTCCCTACCCATTTTTAACATCAGAAGTCAAATGTAAAAAAGTAAAATTTCAGAAACACTAATACACATCATACTATCCAGCTTCTCACATATGTTTAGGGAAGGGTAAGGAATAAAAACCAGAAACAGAAACCATCAACAAATAAAACTCGAGTACATAATAAATTGTCAAAAGCTAAAAATGGTCCTGTTTTTCTAAACATAGAAAAGGGAAAGAGGTAAAATAGATCTTTACACATGTAAAGGAGTTACAAAAAAATGAACATAGGTACACCGTATGAGGCTAATTAGGGGAAGCATGCAGAGATAACTAGTAGTGAGCATTAGTAGTAACTGTAATTGAGCAGTTAACATTAAATATTTATGATAGGGTGCTGTTATTTACATATAGTGGTACTTACATCCCTGTACAGCCAAATCTACAGCCCAAACCAAAGTCAGGTGTGAAAGAAAGCACAACAACGTCAGTAAGTACTAGGACGTAGAACAAGGAAAAGTGTACAGTTTGTTCTTTATTTTAAAAAGCTAGCAATCACTTTATAGGTAATAACAAGCAAAAAGATTTACATATATAAGCCAACAAGTTGGGCATACTGAAGGATAAAAATACTTACATCTATATAGTTGGCATTAATGTAATCTGAAGAAGGATCATCCTCAACAGGTTGCAAAATTACTCTGGAGTGATCATCTAAATTTTTTAAAGGATAAAATAAAAGCTATTAAATGTTCCCCCTGTTCTGAGACAATGACCCTAGTAGAAACTTAAAATAATTCGGTGGTTAACAACTGATTATCCATAATATACTTTCAAAATTTCCTTGGATACCAGTCATTTGAAGAAATGCAAGAACTTTAATGAGCTCATTACTTATTACAATGATAATATTCTGTTAATAAAGCTTCAATGACTAGCATGTATAGTCAGGAAGCTTTTACGGGACATGATAATGTCTGATAAATTATCATTTGAGTCATAAATTTTTCTAAAGAACTGAACTTGCCTTAACTCCTAATTTTGCTTGTTAGGCATGATTCTATATGGGTGGGATCTTTTCTCCCCATACTTTACAGAAAATGAGACACAGAACTAGGGAGTGAATTTCGAACCCCTGCTCTCAACTTACTTTGTGAGAGTCAAGGTTAAATTCTGATGTATTCAAAAGACAGTGTAAAATAATTTAAATTGAGAATAAAGTGGTCTAAGTAAATCAGCAGTTAGTTACAAGCTAAACTATCTGTTACTTTTCTTACTGCCCCTTTGGTTTCATATGATAATCAATTTATTTATCTCATGAATACACTGTAAAGACTTCATCAGGAGGAAGTCCCTTATGATAAGTAACATGGAACACCTGGGGTTCAGGCACTGGCTCCAAGAAAGGAAATATGGTATATGGAAAGAATAACATTCCCACCTTGAATATGTTTGGTGGAAGAGTTATAGCAATTTATCACTGAAAAAAATCCTTCGTATTTGTTATTCTAATATTTTCAGCTGTTAATGACACCCCCATATATTTATGTACAAACATAAAATCAAGCGGCACGTTATCTCCACAGGGTGAAGAGTCTGAGTCAATTAATTAATGAGGATGATGACAATTTCTGAATCCCTGCCAATAGCCAATGCTGTTCTAATATTAAATAGATTATTTTATGAACAGATGTGTCACCCTCTGGGATTTTTTTAAAGTTTAAAACCATATAAGGAGGAATTGTAAATTACTCTTTATCTTCTACACACAGTATTTACATTCACCAAGAATTGTAAGAGAACTTACATGCTATAATGTTTCCATATCGGTTTTTTGCTCTATTTTGATCTTTTTTAGCTACATCCCAAGATGCTGACTGTCCTTCAAAGAAGCTCTAGAAAAAAAAAACCAAAATTAACAAGCGCACTGAATTTAATTCCTTTTCTTGAATCAGGTCTGTTTGTTCTGAAGACCAAAATAGTAAAAGCCATCTTCTCTGGGAGGAAGGGAGTACTACAGCAGTAAACAAGTTCAATTTTCAGACCTCAAAGCTTGTTTGTTGGACTCCTACTTGCTCATCTTGGATTGGACTGAGTTCAAATTAAGGACAAGAAACAACTTTAGGGGGAAAAAAAGGACCTTGAAAGTATTTCAAATTTAAGATCACTATAACTTTGTGAGATGGAACTAGAGGAAGCATCAAAAACTTCAAAACTACTTTTAATGAGCATCTTTCAAAAGTATGCTTCCTTTAGCATTTCTAACAGGAAAAAGAAAACCTGTTTTCTCCCATAATTATTCACTAAATCGTGTGCAATACACCACATTTCAGTTTCTTTGAAGATCGTGGAAAGGACTGAGTCTCTACAAGAGACCATATGGAAATTAAAAAGAGCCACTATCTCCAAGAATCTTGGAACAGATGAAATTGTTGATTGGTTTAATTACCATATGCAGCAATTTAAAATATGGGTATAGATTTCTTTTTGCAGAAAAACTTAAACTTTGCTCAACACAGGAAATGGGGTCTTCAAAGAGTCAACCTTTGAAGCGAGGTACACAGGAATATACATGTAATGAACAACAACAACAAAAAAACCAAACAAAAAACACCCCAGCTCTGGCAGAATATTGTAATTCCTTGCACTATTTTGTTAACACAGCATAGTGTTTCCTGCATATATCTAAAATCAACATTCAAAATTCAAAAATAATTTTACTCATTCCTAAACTAAGGTATAACAAGTAATCTTAAATTAAAGGTAATGTTTAGAAGATTCCTTACAAAGTTAGATGTATTTTAGGTGGTCTTTCAAAGTAAAGTACTGTTTGTTCTCTTTTACTTTACATATGTGTGTACAGTGGTGGAGGAACTTTCTTGCACACCCCAGACTGATATTTCTCAGTAATTGAAAAGTGTCAGAGGAACTGTTTCTTTTTTGCTATACTATGTTTATTGGGATGTTTAGTTTAAATCACTTCTTTTGTAGTATAATCTTGGTATTTTGGTTTGAGTAGCAAGGGGCAATAAGGATGAAAGAAGAATTTCCCATGTCCTTTTTTGGGCTTCTTTTTGTTGTCTGGATTTTCCGTGCTCTGCTTTTCTTCCCAGCCCCCCTCAACCTATAATCCTCAAAACAAAACTCAGAGTGACAAGTAGTACATTTAGGGCACAAAGCTAGATTTTATTTCTCAACAGAGGGTCAACAAGCAAAGAGGCAGAAAAGCATCCACTGCTTAGGTCTTTCAAATAGCAGAACCTGCAATGATACAATGGGACTCAAGGTATCTTGCTATGGATTTTTGAGCGGGGGAAATATAAAGTCTAACAAAGTGGTTTTTAAGTAACAGTCAAATAAATTACGGGATCCAATCTTTTATTATTTCTTAAAATGAATTTTGACCCAGATATATCCCCAGGAAGTACCCTTTTCTTTCAATCCATCTACCCGCCTCTCCTCATATGTACACTTGATTGTACATTTACAGAGAAAGGATTAGACAGTCTACAGAGAATTCCACTGCTTGCTATGTTAAAGCTGTTACATGGCGCTGGGTATCATGGTTAGAAATGAAATTCAATATAGTATTGAAACTTTCACCTCATATTCCTCTTTGAACCCGTAGCTGTCTGATGTCTTCATGAGATTAATGTGCTGCAGTAAGTCGGCTACCCTGATAGCTGGGTGCAGCTGTCCCGTCTGGTAAGGGGATTCTGTCCCCTCACACAGGTAGCGAGGTACATCTAGAAGACGACTGGATTCTGCTGTAGCACTGTGGTTCTCATCTGCCATTTTTCAGATTCCAGAAGATTAAAAAAAAGACAAAGTTACCTTGTTTAATATATATCTATGCAAATAAGATTTTAAGATCTTATGATCTTTCTGATAGTAGGAAGAAGGGAAAGAAATATAGTATAGACCTAGGGCAGCACCCCTATAAAGACAAAGCCTTCTACTTCAGCTCAAGGTAGGAGGTCAGGGTATATTATGTGTCTATCAGTCAGACAATACATGCTGTGAGATGTAGAGAGAGACACCTGATCCACTTTTAAAAACTGTAAGTGGGAGATTTTGCTGAATTCTGACTTTTTCTTGTACCTGCAGTCAGAGCAGTATAGAGTAGGACCAGAAGATCAAGTTGCCAATTGGAGAGTGTTTTCATTGTTGATTAAATTGAACAAATTCTTTCCCACCCATATCCCAACCTCCCTCTAGGCAACCCATCCCCACAGGGCTGCTCTTCTTGCCCTGTGGCCGTACTATGCCCTTCCACCTCTGGCTTTTTACCACGATACACTCCCAGACTGGGAAACATGAACATTCTACAGAATCAGCCCCTGGGCCCACTACGTCTGCTAGCCAGGTTACATGTGCATTTATACTTGATCTCCATTCCCTTGGTTTATTATTATTGTTGTGTTTTTATTGCTGATACATTTTGACTTTTCTGGCTACTGTATAAAAGAAATGGGGGTATGTCTCTGGGGCAAAATATTTAGGTACTTCCTTTGGAATTCTTCCTCGGCCCATCGAGGCTGAGCTACAAAGCACCTGCTTTGTGTTCCCATGGCCTCCTGTTCTCCAACATTCATTTCACTTACAATGTATTTTAATCATTTACTTACTGATCTATTTTCCTCACTAAACTCTCAATACTTAGCATGTAGAGACAAGAGTCATATTTTTCTCTTTATTCTTAGTGCCTGGTGCAAAGCAGTCACTCAATACATATTTCAATGACTCAGTTAGTTAAAAATCCATTAAATCCCTCACGACCCACATTTAAGTATAGGCCCCATCTCAACTGTGTTGTTAGCTTAAAATGAAAAGAAACTCTTAAGTCTCTGTCATAAGAAGGAAGAAAAGAACAAGAACATTTTACCTCTGAAAAATAAATATTATTTTAATGACCACAGTACTAATCATTACAATGAGAAGAAGCATGCTTATAGTTATCACATTTAAACTTACCATGTTAAAAAAAAAAACAAATGTTTTAAGGGGTGTTACTTTAGAAAACATTACACTGTCATACTCATTAACAGAGGAGAAAATACACTCTTAGGGGAACTTTTGTTTTAATGATAATGCATACTATAGAGAACGATATTTAGTTAACAGTTAAACATATTTCAAGTGCTGGTACATTTGCCTGTTCTATCACCAACTCTACAAATAGGATATGGCAAAAAATGAATTGTTGTCCCCATGATAAACATTTTTTCTTCCTGGAGAAGGAAAAAAAAAAAAAGAACCCCACAATCAGATTTGTATGCTTCTATAATTTAGCTTGATTGCATTTACTTTACTTTCTCTTATCAGAATGAATGCATTTTTTCTTTTTGAATTTACTTCTAAAACTCTACATTGAACTAAAAAAACAAAACTCTGCTGGATTCTGTTGTGACCTAAAAACACCCAAATGAATTAATGCTCTTTACTCTGGTTTCCCACCCCTCTACACACAAACATTTGCTAGCAAACATGATTTATGAGAGTTTCCTGTTTTTTCTATGAGACAACACTCAATTGATCTATCTTTGCTAAAATATTGTAATCAATACACTGACAAAAAGAATATATACATCTCCCCAGTAAAATTAAATTCAGAAGCCACCGATTTGGGCACTATCACAGAATATAAAGCTTAGGATGAGAAGTAAAGAGAATAATGTCAGGGAGGCAAAACGCAATGACCCAAGCTGGAATAAGGTAGTCAGTGTTCTGTGAAGCAGCCCCAGAGCACACGTTGTACCTGCTGGAGCAGTGGAATATTTACATTTGTAAAAGGCTCAGTGAGAAAAACAGAATTCACCCATATTCCAAATCTTACATGATTATCAACATGAAGTAGACAGTGCCTTTTGTTTTGCATTAAGCTTTAATACATTAGTACAATGAGCAGTATTTTTTAAAATAATCACACATGAATTATTAATCTCTATACATTTCTACCTCATTAAATTACCTAATAATGTGACTAGAAGTAAGAGTACATGTACTAATCATTATCCTTATCACACATTTAAGAATAACTTCAAATATTTCCTTGATGGAAAGGTTTCCTAGAGTTCTTTGTAATACACTTACCAGTTATAGGGACTTTAACCCAATGAAGCAGTAGAACACAAAAAACAAAAATATGAATCAATACAAAAATTTCTAACTTCTTTTTAAATCAGTAAGCAGATATTAATATCAAGCAATATTTGAAGTGACTTCAAAAATTGCTTTATAAATACAAAATCAGCTGGATGCAAAACAACTGTAAACACAGTGATTCTAAGAATCATGAAAAAATGCAACAAATCATTTCTAAATCTGGTATGATTAAAGAGCTTTTTAGCTTTTAAGAAGAAACATAAAAAAAAAATCAGCTTGACCTTCAAAGTGAAGTAAAATGCACAATGACTGTTTAAATGAACAGATTTTATAATTCTATTGTGTTAACTCTAGCCTTCCTTAAACAAAAATATCCTCTTTCATGGGGAAAATTGTTACAATAGTCTTTTAAACTTTATACATTATCTCCTTTTCTCTTTACTAAGCTCTGAGGAAAAGGTATGGTAAGAAATATTATATTATTTTACAGATGGAGAAGCAAAGACAAAGGTATTTTCATGAGTTCATACTGTGAGTCCACAAGAGGACTGAGACTTAGACCCAATTCTACATGTCCTTGAATATTACTGTAATGAAATTTTAACAGTGAGGTAACTATCTTTTTCTTTGAGTTTTTAATAACTTAATTGAATTTAACTTATTAGTTTGATGCTGACAGCATTCTACAGCTCTCAACAGAAGATGACATTTTCAGAGGCATTTGATGCCTCCCAAAGATCATGATTCCTGGCTCCTTCCTACATGATCAGACCATCCCTTGGGGCAAATTCCCCAGCTCACTTCCCTGCCATTTGCTGGTGTGGACACCAAAGGGAGAGTGCAATCAGAGACAGATTCTTTTAGAATATATCTTTATATTATAAAATTATAATTTTTAATAATTATTTTAGTGAAAAAGAGGTATATTTTGCTTAACTGAGTTAGTTGTATTGTTCCAACATATTTTTAAAATATAATTAAACATTGAATACATGGATAATAAAAACACGCATAAGCTAATGTTTTGTGTTCAAAGAAATTTAAATATAAAACATGAGAACTGGGAACTTTTAAGATACACTTATCTAGCAATTTCTACATTTCTCTGGTTGAATCTTAAATATTAGAAGCAGGGGGGTCAAACTGATAAGACAACTTGCGAACATATGAGCAAGCTGGTCATGAATCATTGGTGTATAATTAGTCAAGGAATAGAGTACAAATTGAAATGAAACTCATTCTATTCTTAAATATACAGTTGGATTAAACATTATTTTAATTTTAGAGCTGAAAAGGTCTTATTCATCACTAGCAATATCAGTTGTCTTGGATGTTATATAGTGGTAAATCTTGGCTTATTCTAAATTTTTTGAAAGATAATGCTTACGTAAGATGCACATAGAATGCAAAACTCCATATCAATATTGTAGCAACTTTACCTGCATTTATAAATTTTTAACAAAGACAAAAACTAAAGCAAATGCACACATTCCTAATGTTTACTTGGAAATGTGTTCTTTAGTTGCTATAAAATTAGGAGGATCTAGAAAAGCCCTTTAAATCCGGTAGATTTTTATATATAAACTAATTATTCAGGTAGCACTAGCCCCTGAAATGTGTGCATTTGGGTTCATTCTACTTACTTGCATGTATAAACATTAGGTATATATTGGGGGCCCTTGTACTTTCACTCCAAATCTAACAAAACCAAGAATGAAAGAATATGTTGTTTTTAAAAAAGCATACCTTACTAATTCGAAATGCACTAGATCTAATTGTGTTGACCACAGTTGCTCTCTTTGATAAAACCAGGACTATATTTTCGAAATCAAACTGCTTCCTGTGCTGTAAATAATTACTGCGTGGACAAAGCTATAACCCATGCAAGGAAGGGTGATCCATGCAAAAAAAGATGACAAAGAATTAGGGCCTCACCTAACACAGCAGTCGGCACAAGTGGATCATTGGGCACTGTAGGAAAACAAAGCTCATGAAGGAACATATTGCCCTAAAGTTGTATTTTATGCTCTTTTTTTCCTTTAAAATAGATTTATCATTTCTTAAGAAATATATCTATTAAACTTTCTTTGATTACTATAACCTGCAAAGGTAAAATTCTCTTTTTCAAAGCTTGGGTTATCTCAAAATACCAGGAAAGGTGCATCTATAATTATATTTCAGTAGTCAGTTCAATTTTAAAAGCCAAGAAGATTCAGCATGACATTATAAAGATTATAAAATTAGGGGGGAAAAACATGTATTTTAGATTTATCAAGTGTGAGGTACTTAGAGAAGTAATTATCTTATATTAATTCCAAATAAATATTTTTAGTTAACTTTGGGAAATAGATTTAATCCTTTCTCCAAGTTCATAAGTGTATATTTATAGTTATACTGCTAAATTCAAGCCTCCTAATAAGGTACACAGTCAGTAGATAGAAAAGCTTTGGAAACAAAAATCCTTTCAAATCCTTAACTGATTAATTTTTAAAGCAAGTGGTTAGAGAGATGATACATCTATATTTTTAACAAAACTTACTTTCAACAATAATAAGATTTTATGTTTTTCTCTATCATTTATCTTATAGTGAAATGAAAATAAAATAGATCAGAAAAGCTCTATCATTATTAAAACTAAATCCAAAATGACTCATTACAACATTTCTAACTAATAATTTGGTGTAGATATATATCAGGGAAAATGATGGCCAATAATTACTAAAAGCTTTCACCAAGCTGAACATTTCAGAAAAAAACCCCTTTCTGAAAAGCCATAAATGCATACAACCTACAAATACTTTATTTTCTCAATCTTACCATTCCATATGTTTATAATCTGTACCGAAAATAATACTTCTATTGTTTACTTCTTTCCTTATACATGTGTTTCCCAAACTGAGGTAAACATACCTCTGGGATCTGTGACAAAATGCCTCTGTGTACACAAGGCCAAGGATAAACAAAATTTGCCTCCTTCAAATACCAATTTTACTTGGGGATTTGAAGAGACAGGTAGTTTAACTTAAAGTAACAAAATAAAGACAGTGCTATAGAACAAGATATAAAAATCATAGAAAATTTGAAGATAATAATATTGATTGTGAAGCAGTAAACTACTTCAGAGGAAATATTTTAAAAGACAGTATTTTAAAAGATCTGCCTTCATAGATCAACATGAGGAATCCTTAACATGGATGGGTGAATGGATGGATTTCACCGTTCCCTGCCAATCCCTCAATTCAAGTAAACTTTTGGACTTCACACCAGATACTTAAGAGTATGTAGATTCCTCTTTCCCCTGGTTAACTTTTTATTACTGAAATTCTCCAGGAGTCTATAGAATAATTAAATAGAATAACTTTTCCATGCCAATAACTTCCAGAAAGAATTATGATATTTCTTATCTCAAAAGGAACTTTATCTTACACAAAGGAAGACTCAAATGGCAAAACAATTATAAATAAATTCTGACATGAACTAATTTTATGTAGGCAATCAAGTATATTTTAACCTAAAGCAATAACATAAGATTTGGTGAGTGGTATATGGATATGTCTTATAACACAGTAATAAAATTTATACAGTTTGAAGTTAAACTAAATCCAATATCAAGACTGAAAATAAGCCTTCTGATAAACTCCATAATATTCTATATCACTTTTTCTCTTTCCAGCTACTTTTCCCATCTCTCTTTCTTATTTCCCCTCACTATTCAAAAGGTAATGTGTTGAATTCAGAAAGACATTAAAGAACTTTAAAAATCTTTGATTAAAATTTTGATGAACAACTTACATCTTGGACTAAAATTATGTTGGTCCATGAAGGTGATGGAAAGAGGGTCTTCTGCATGCAGAGTGCTCTGATCAGCATAACTTCGATCCATAGCATTCACCATGTGCGTCATCTCCTGCCGGGTGTTCCCCAGAGCATCTTTGCGTTTTTTAGCAAGCTTGCTGCCAAGACAAATACCAAAGGGAAACCTTAGCGTGAGGCTTGAAGGCGAGTTGACACCAGCAGTAAATAGTTCAGGGAAGCCCGAGGATAAGAATACAGATTTGGTTTAGAAACTCTAAAAACATGTCATAATTTCAGGAATTATTGAATTGACATCCAAACGATATTTGTTGATTGCTATAAAATTGTTTTGTCATATGGATATTTCAACATTCAAGCTGTCAACCCAAATGTCTCATCACTTCTTGTATTTTATCATTAAAATAAATTATCATAAAGCATGACTATACTTTATTAGAACAGTAAGTAAATACTTCCTTAGTAGAGTTGCTCAAGGAAAACTTAAGCTAATGCTAAATTTTGGTTTTCCTCCTGGGTGATTAACACACTTGAGCAACTTTTAGAAGTTCTTCTGGGGGAAGAACATGACTACTTTTTCAAGTATATTTTACTATAGTCATCCAACTAAAATAGATAAAGAAATCCCATTCTTCACTCTTTGTTCTATTGTTCAGTAAAAATGCAACATGTAGAATTAACATATGTAGCAATATATTTATAACATTAATCCAAACCTAACCCAGAAACTTGTAGAATCAACCGCAGCTAGATATAATGGAAATACTCAGGAATATATGGGAAAATTATATACTTTATAAGGAAAGTACTTTAAGAAAAGTTTGGAAAATGCTATGCAGAGGTATTATGCAAATGATCATAATACTGTATGACAAACATGGTCAAATCCTAAAAATGTGTTTCAGAACCCCATGGCAGAGTACCAACTACAGAATGGCCTTACGAATGCAGCAAGGCAAATGACACAGGGGATTTGGAAATTAGCAGAGTTAGACTTTTGAGCTACTCAAACACTGATATCTTTATCTTACATAACACGGATGTGAAATACATTCTGGTTCTTTGTGAATGTTACACATGAAACATGCAATTAAAAACCTATTACAGGCACATAAAACATTTATCTCACATTAATAAGGCACTCTAAAAAGAAATAAAGAGACTCTAAATGCCTGTAGTGGCCAGATTATGTTTCTAAGTTTATGGCAGCAGCTTATGGTGCTTTGGAAGTATTTTTTAGTTGTTTTAAGAGTAACATTTCTCAGCTGGATTATTAGCTAGGATAAATTCTTCTGATTCTCATGAGTATCCGTACTAGAGTAAATATACTACAAATACCTAAAAAAAAAAAAAAAGACTCACTTAGTAGTTGTGTTTATGTCCAAAGGCTTTTCCTTTAGAAAATTAATCTGATGATTTGAGAGCTACTCATGTGTAAGATATTTTTCTTTGAGAATTATAGTACTTGGCTTCAGGTGTACATACCCAACAATACCCAATATACTGACATAGCAGATCTGATACCTAAGTAAGATAGTCATAAACTAGGCTTTAGGGATGGAAATGGCATTAACTTTTTTAGAAATAATAATAATGATAAGTATTATCAATAAGAAAACAATGCCAAAACTGTAACAAGAACTACCATCACCATCACGACCACTACACCATCACAACCACTGTCACCACCACCATCACTACCACTACACCATCACAACCACTGTCACCACCACCGTCACTTAGTAGCAATATTTGCTCTATTCACTGAAAGATCTCTTGTCTCTTTTTTCTAGGTTAGGAGGCAAAAACCCTGTAAAACTCTTACAGGTTTCACACAGGGAATATAAATAGTGCTGCTGCCAGTGATGAGACACCACGTAGCAGGGTGGGGACTGCAGAGAACTGGAGAGCAGTTTAGGCGGCAACTTGCCTAAGTGAATATTGGCATTTGAACCCAGAGCTGAGTTTCTCATTTTAAAATTATTTTTAAAGAGAAGTCATGACTCTGAATATTTATGTTAAATTTCCTTATTCTTTAAAGTGGTTCTATTTTTTGAAAGAGTGTGTGGGGCAAATTACACATCAGCAGGTCATATGTTAGTCTATAGGCTTCACTTTCCAAACTTACCTCTAGGACATTTCCAAACTTACCTATAGGATATTTGTTCTTTGACCTACAATGTTTTTTTACCTCTAGTGTCTGGTTAACTTCCATTCTGTCTTGCCTCATCAGGGAGACTTCTCTGACTGAACCCAATACAACCTGTCTCAGGTTAGGTTTCCCTGGTAGGTATTTTTATAGCAACATGTTTTCTGCCTATAATAACACTCATCACATTATTATTGTGAGTATCCTTTTAATTGTTTTCCCCACTGTATGTTCCATGAAGGGAAGGACCATCTGTATATCCCTAGCACTTAGAGCAGTGTCTGGCATATAGCAAACACTCAATAAATACTTGTTGAATAGATGAATTAGGTCTGGTATATGCTTGGCGCTTGTCATTTGTTAACTCAATTAATTCTCAGATCAATGAACTGAAAAAGCCATGAGAATTCTAATTGTATAGATGAGCTCACTCAGGCTCAGACAAGTTAAATAACTTGCCCAAGGTTATTAATCTAATAAGCAGTAAAGAATGACCTGGTTCCAAGGCCTAAGCCCTTATACTATATCCACTTACTCACTTTTTTTTAAATTGCCACATTACCAAGCGTACTGTAATATGAAGCATCCATTGCTCTAGGAGTTAAACATTAGTTGTTATAAATTTGAGAATAATATGAATGTAGCACAAATGTTTTGCCATTTTAAAGTTAAAAAAAATAGTTTAAGAAATAACTTCCAATCTTTGTTTCTTGGATAAGAAGAAAGCATGAATTCATTCCTCAAAAAATTTGAGAGAGTGAAGTGGATAAAAATAAGACAACTTGAAATTTGGATTAAAAATAATGTAAAAAATTTGAAGATAGATAGTTCAAGGCAAGTGGAAAAGATGTTTAAATTTTGAGGCTTTACTTTAAAACATAAAATTTTAAACATATTTTACGATTGAGGAAAAATAAGAAGTAATGAACTTGTCAAATGTATGACAGGTAAAAGTTTTCATGGCACTGAAGGACTTTTCAGATTCACAAACCTTTGTTAATCGACAAATTATGGGTGAATATATATAACCTTTGTTAATATCTGCCAACTGTACACTATCACCTTGGTTCTTATACCTTAATCCTCACAACAACCCTGTGAGGTAGGCTTTAATTCAGGTTATTACAAAAGAAATAAAAATCAGCATTAGAGCTAAGTGTTTTGATCAAGAACTGACAGTTTACTATGATGATGCCAATGAATTTTAGTTCAAAGATCACACCTGGTTTTCTTTTAAGTTTTACTCTATTTTATTTCTAGTTTTATTTTAAAAATGTCTAATTCATAGTAGCTTCACTACATCTATTTAAGCAGCTTTTAAAAATATGTCTGTGACATTTTTTTCTAATTATGATTGATAATGCCAGTAACCCTAAGTATTACAATGACAGTATCAAAACCTACTACATAGTCTAGAATATAGAAATGCTACCTATCAACTAGAAAGGCAATCTCATTCTAACATTATAGATAAATGGATGGCTAATGGTAAGCTTATTGATGTTCTCATAATTAAACATTTATTGATTCCTGCATGTTTGATGCTTTGTCTCTCTCTGAACAACCAGCATATATAATGTACACTTCAGGACAGTTAAGCAAATCATTTTGCAACTCCTTGAGTTTGACAGATGTGCAAATGACTTTCATTATCAAAACAGCCAACAGCATAAACTTCTGCAGGTGGATATATGGGTGGGCTATAAAGAGGAAAAGTGCTCCATCATTGTATGAAATGGTACATTTAATTACCTTTGGCTTCATCAAACATGATTTAACAAGGATATTATAATTCATCAAAATAAGCTAGGAGTACTGCTAGTTTACACCTGCTTATTTTAGCAGATTTTAAGAAACCAAATGTTTATGATATTTAAAATGTTGGCACAATTCCGTTATATTCATTGAGACTCTTACCAAAATTTTTAGTAAAGCTAGCTTAAATTTACCTAGTGAAATCATATTGTGGGATATATGCCCCAAAAGTACTTAATCACCATCCTTAAGTCTCAAAATTTTGTGGATCAAATACTGATCAAGCAAAGACCAAGAAAACTTTGTTGTATCACTCCTTTGGACTGGATGAATACCCTGGAATTTAAGGTAATAAACTGAAAATGATTAGTGAAATAGAGTGGACAATACTCGCCTTCGTCATCCAAAGTAGCATTTCATACCTAAGCATAGGAAGAGCTAAAACTTTGGAGGACAAAAGGAGATATGCGACACCTAGCTGTGTTTTGTGTAGGTTGACAGGTTTTCTTTTTCTGGTCTTGGTTTTACAAAATCATTTTCCTATTTAAGTCATAATAAACAAACTCAAAATTTCTTTTCTAAAAAGAATTTTTTATTTCTTTGTCACTGCAACATTATGCTTTTAGCAGCCCAAAAGGTGTTCTGAAGTTATAACCCATCCTGGATTCCTGGAAATGTGGAGAGAGATGTTATCACAGTAAGACCTGACCTGATTCACATTCTGTGAAGGTATTTTGAATGTTCTTCTATGAATACATCACTTGGCTCATTTTGTCAAACATAAGTGTTATGTAAAGATAGGTATTAGTGAATTACAAACCCTATCTCTACTTTACCAGATAGTGAGACATCACATTGATAAGGTACAGGTTTGACTTAAGTAAATAAATGATGCTTTAGGCTGTAGACTACGGCTACTTATGGAAAATTGTAAATAAAAATTAAAAGTAGCTGAACATACAGAAATACAATATCCCTTTTTAAAAAGATTAACAAAATAGGTTAATAGGTAAACTTTATAGTTTTAGAGTCCAGGAAAACATATTTTTTGAAATGTCACCAAAATTGCAAACATTCTGTTTTTTGGTTTGGGTTTTATTTATTCATTTTTTTGAAAAGGGATACTGCATCTTTAACACATGTAAAGTCATATATCACCCATTTTCTACTTACAGGTAGTAGGAGTAAGAATAGTAGCTCCTCCTGGCAAGCAAATCACAGACAGTGGAAAAAGAGAAGCAATGGTGAATGAAAAGCGTGACTCTGTCACATTCAATAAAGCAGAAAAATGTGCGTTAAAAAATAAAATAAAATAAAGTAAAATTCATGTTTTTTTGGTTTGTATTTCAATTTGCTCATGCATTGGTTAGATATCTTTTGCCATGCAATTAAACAGATACGCAATAGAAAATAAAATATAAAATACATAATTTGGAAAAAATAACATGCTGACTTTTTTATAGCCAAAAAAATTGAAAAATTAAATGGATTGTGTATTTTCAACATGCAGTTAAGCATAATATCATCCATTACCATCTAAATGTCATGACAGATGGAACAGCTGTGTATAGAACTTCTACACTAAATTGACTATTTTTTTTAGATACAAAACATAAAGATCTATTAGGTTAATACAGAATATATGCAGAATGACACCTAAGTTTCTATAAATAAGTCATTATATCTTATTAATACACAGGTACATACATATATTATGTGAATATACATATGCACCATACACTATATACGCACAAAGATATTTCTACAGTAGATGTATGTGACCATGATATCACACACAAACATTTACTGTACTGAAGCATAATTTCAAATTTATGTTTGGAATTATTAATGTACTCATGCTGCGAATTTAAAATAATACATAACCGATGAAAAAATGGCATACATTTGGAAATAATTCAACAGTGATTAAATTAAAATGACATTGCGTTTTGAAAGATGCAATATCCCTTTTCTTAGCCTAAAAACTTACTTTATATATACCCTTAGCTGTAGAATTTTACTAAATTAAATTCCAAACCATTTCTTTACACAACAACCAAAAATACACAGATTTTTTTTTTCAACATGAGAAATATACCTACATATACTATTCCCAGTGAGGGACAAAGTCTTGAGAAACTTAACAATTTCCCACAAAAATAAAGATCCTAAGGGGCTAAAATAATTTGCTTTTCCATTATTTTTATTATAAATTTGTGTATTAGTATATAATGTAGGGAAAATACATTATATACTAAAATTGTTAACTTTGATACTAACCAATACTGTTATGTATCTATGCTTTTGTGTATGTATAATAAACATATTTGTGATTGTCATACACAATATATGTGTGACACACTACATACAACTAAAAGTCATTACAAAGTTTCTTAGGTAAGTAAGGGATTCTTAGTTATATTACACACTAGAAGGTAATATATCTAAACATGTAACTTCATCTATCTATAAAATTGCAACTTCTCTAGTCGTAGAGGTAGTGATGAGGAAGAGAAACAAAAGCCCTAGCATACTTTCTAGTAGAAGACAATCAATTAAAGCATAATTATGAAAACTCAAACATTAAACATTTTAATAGAAAGGCTCATTTATCCAACCATTTAAAATATGAACCAGAAAAAGAATTTGATGCATTAGGCAATTTTAGAGAGCTGTCAGAGCATTTTACCCACACAAAAAGAATCATGCTTAGAGATTGTTTTGGTGTACTTTAGAAAATTTATGTTTCAATTTTTTGGTTATTTTTAAAACAGATGGCCACAGATAAGAAAGGCTACAATAATAAGTGTTTTCAAATAATTAACCAATAAAATCAGTAAGTTTAACCCAATTCTAACTGAGTGAAGACATAACCAGAGGCCATTTTTATGTTTTCATATCCAATCTGAAGTGGCTGAGATAATTTTAACTCTAAAGCAAAGTTTAATTAACTCTCTAAACTGTTTAGTTTAACTCTCCAAATATAAATTTAAGCTAAATAGAAACATAAGATCTGAAAGTTATATTCAAAGATTTTATTGATCTTGATCGGCAAATTTGTGTTAGTAAAATACTTAAATCTTCCTGTCTCAAATATGATGTATTTTCCAACCACAGAGGTAAACAACAGCAAAAAGAGAAAGCACTATTGGGGAAAGCACGTATGTAGCTAATTTAACACAAAACACTACGATGCATACCTAATGTTTCTAATGCAGATGTGTCTTCTCCAACATATATATCTCCAGGGGATAATTGTAAAGAGGCAATACATTAAAATAAACTCTCATGGAATCATTAAACATGTAGTATGAGTCTTATCTATATTATTAATGATTTATTTTGAGTACAAAATAACAATCAAACATTATATGATTTAATATAATGTAAGCAACATCTTTTATTATATTCAATATAATTAATGAATGACAAACACTTCTATACACCAAGGTATTTTAGGACTATACTCTGTAAAGATTTGTTTTTAAATCCTTCCAAATTTTAATATTATTTAAAACATACAATTGGAAAGATTGGAGAGTTGTATTAATTTCTAAAACAATGCCTTACAGATAATGACACTTTATGGAATAGGAAAAAGTTCAAGTTATAAAAACTGTATTCTTTGAAATGTTTTCTGGTAGAAGTATACCTTAATCTCCCAAATAGAATTCAATTTAAATTCCTGTAGGTCTTAATATCTTCATATAATTCCAGAAGATGGCGATATTGGTTGATATAGTATAAAAGACTAATGCTCAATTTAAAAAAATTGACTCTTCATATTAAAGTGCTGAAATATTTAGTCAGTGAATATTAATATACAATTTTGTAAAATAATGCCCATATTCTTCTTATCTTATTTGTAGCCAACATTTAGAAAAACAGAGTAAGAGTACAAAATAATTCATAGACCATAACCCAAATATCATAATAAACTCTTATTTTGCCATTCGCAATACATAATGCTTCAAAACATAAGATACGTTAATAACTCAAGCGTTTGAGGAATTTAAATTCATACATTAATTTCAAGGTTAAATTGACAAAAAGTATATTTTATATCCAAAATTAAACTGCAAATAACCAATAAGAATTTATTTACAAAGCATAAGAAACAGACCCAGATGCTGGCAACATCATTAAAATTCAATTCTTGTTGTGTGTTCTAATTTAAAAGCACTCAGGGAAACAAAAAAGTGCTTCAAAACTAGTGACAGTGACATATGGTAAGTGGGTGGGACAGAACAAAATCAGGTCTTACCTCTTTTTTACAATTAATATGACAACTAGGAGCAGAAGGACGAACACCAAAATCCCAGCACTAATTCCTGCTATTTTCACCACTCTGTCTGTCTGCTTGGCTGGGTCTGGAATCACTTCTGGTTCTTCTGTTGCTGCTGCTAAATGAATCAAAAATATAAGTTACTGAAAGCAGCTAATTATCACAGAAAGGAAAATTATTCCCAGCTAAAGCTTACCACAAAAAGACAACTTATTTTATTTGAATAAAGATAATCTGAAAATATAAATACGGTAGCATGCTAAACTCCAGCATGAGAGACTTATGGTAAAGAGAAACTTTGGAAGAGAGATTTTGTTAACATAAAAAAATAAAAACTTAGAAATAGCTATCAAAGGGAACTGTTTTTCTCCAAGTATCCTTAAAAGTAAGAACACAGGAGTTTTAGCAAATAGTACAGTGGAAAGAGACAGGGTCAAATTTAGAGATTCATTCTTTATCACTTCATTCAATAATCACTTCTCCACTAAAATGCAAGGTGTTGTGCTTGGGCCTTTAAAGCAGTGTCAACGGCATTTGTCTGGGACACAAAGGGTTAGGTTAAATAAATGCCTAGTCTAAGTGCTGGAGGTGTGAGTTTATGATGTGGTAAAAAAGATTTGAAATAAACAGTTTGGAGGAAGACAAGAATAAGCAAAGGAAAACAGATTCATTAAGGAATATTTCACATTCTCTTAACAAATAAAAGCCAGGTAATAAACTTGGGAAACAGAACTCTGAGAAGACGAATTTTTTTTTTTAATTCTTTATAATCGCCTCACTTTCTTTCTTTCTCAAAGCCACCACCATCCTCCACATACATACACAATTAATATTATAAATCCTACTCAATTTACAATCTCCAGTAACCCTTGGAAGACATCTTCCTTTACCTCATTTGCCTTGAAAACTGGCAAGGAAAGCATTATTATCTACATTTTACAGATTAAAAAACCTGAGGCTTAGAGATATAGGACAGATTAGAAATTGCTCAAGAACAGAGACAAAAAAAAAAAAAAAAAAAAAAAAAAAGAACAGAGACAAAAATCTAACATATCTTCTATCTTCTAAAGCAGCATTTCTCAGTGTTTCCAGATCCATGGCCCCTCTTGCTAAGAATCTGTGTGACGGAGGACAGGTGATTCTTAGAATTAGGCACATGTGGGAAACTCTTAAAGCGCCATCAGTGTCAAGAGATGATGGCTGAATGAACAAACAAAAGGATCCCTAAATCCAACCTCAGATCTTCCTAATGGATAATTGGATAATTCCCTTTTAAAATTACCCATTTTTCTACATTCCAATCCTTTCTTCTTTAGCTTCTCTCTCTTGGCTTCTTTATCCCCAAACCTCTGCTTTCACCTCCAGTTATGAACATTTAAATATCCACTTCAGTTTTCCAACCAGCCACAGTTTCCTCCCAAAGGGGATGGACACAAGGTCGTTAACTTTTAATTTTTCCAAGTAGGAAATTAAAAAGAACTAATATATCTAATATCGGTGTCATTTCATAAAATGGTGCTTTAAAGGTAAACCAGTAGGAAACATAGTTTGAAGAAAAGTGTTAGAGAGAACACAGTTAACTTTGGAAAATAATTCTCTATAACTGTCTTAATGTATCTATTTCAATTGGATAGGATAAAATCCCCATGGACCAGTATTTGGTACCCATTATTCTCAAGAAAGAAAAACAAGCCTTCAGTTTGTTTCTTCTGGTAAGCAAGGGAGTTTTCCTTTCTGACTTGACACTTTCCATTATATCCAGGCTTCAGGGAATTTCCAATCTCAAATAGAGGTAGTTCAATGCTTACCACATTTCAAACTACATATTATGTTTCAATTCATCAAAACATGCATTAAATATAATGGAGATCTCTTCTTTCCCAAGAGCAACTTTAGAAATACATACGTATATCAGTGTGTATGTATAAATGTATGTGTGTATTTATGTATGTATACATATATATTCAATAAAAACAGGGGGAGTATATTTCCAAGTTGGATAAAAAGCTAAAAAGAATATATTTATTGTTTGTAATTCTCAAATTGGATTGGTTTGACACAGTTACTGCTTGAAATAGGGAGACAATGTTTGCTGTAGAAATCTCTTGAAAAAACTTCAGGGCATGCAACGAATCATTATTCACTATTTAAAGCTTACGCTCATAAGTTTCTGTGCTACATGTGGCTTTCAAAGGGTAATGATAATGATCCCTTTGTGATTTTCTGACTTAACTCACAGAATTAAACTTTCTGAAAGTCTTTGTAAGATTATTTCTTGTTCAGTGAGGTAAAAAAAAAATATATACATATATATATATATATGTATATATTTTTTTGCGATACGCGGGCCTCTCACTGTTGTGGCCTCTCCTGTTGCGCAGGCTCAGTGGCCATGGCTCACGGGCCTAGCCGCTCCGCGGCATGTGGGATCTTCCTGGACCGGGGCACGAACCCGTGTCCCCTGCATTGGCAGGCGGACTCTCAACCACTGTGCCACCAGGGAAGCCCAGGAAATATATTTTTAATATAACATTTTAATTCAATTAAACACATGCTATTATGGAATAACTTTACAAAGATATTATGCTGTAAGTAGCGTATGTTATATTTCATAAGAATCTTCAGAACTGCTAAGCTCCACCAGAAGCAGACAACCCTCACAATATACACAGGCGCAAAATGGACTATCATCACGAAGTACGAACATCCAGCCTTAATACTAACTGTGATTAATTATTATATAACAAAAGTGACATGTAGGTGATGGCTAAACAATTTCAAATACAGAAGATGAAGAGTTTTTTTAAAGTCTCACTAAATAATATAGATTTGCTAATAAATTAATCTAAACATATTTCCAGAAAAGAAAAGCCAAATCTAAAAGTAAATTTCTGACCAAGGATACTGATAACCTTGCAGGTGTATTCAAGGTGCAAAGTAGTGAAACATTTATAATCTATTATGTAAAACAGTGTTACTACTTTAAAGTCAGAATATATGTACTTGTAAAACAATGGACTTCAATTAATATTTACCAAGTGGTTAAGAAAGAAAAAAACACCAAGTTCATTCATTTGAGTTGGGTAAGATTGCTTGTTTGTCATGATTACAACTCTGGTGCAAAAGAGTTGTTCGTCAATGCTTCAAATCATTATAAATCTTGAGCATTGAAGGCTAATCAAATTCTCCAGGAACATATGATTTGGTGGTTGTTTTCCCCTGATTGTGAATCCTCCTCAAAGTCTTTAGCTATGACTTATTATTACTATTACTAACAGCATTTTTATTAAATGTCTGTATAAATTTATTACATTAGATACCTTAATCACATGTATTTCTCCCACTTCTTGCCCTGCTAAACCAAGGAACATAAATATCCTATTTAAAATCATTCAACCTTAGAAGATTCATTAATGGAAACACAAGCAGTAGCCCCTAAGTGAGCATTTTCTATTTTCTTCAAAGAGAGCAAAAAGCTATTATAGTGACTGCACCCCTGAGCCCCGTTTATAATTTATGCACATACACAAAGGCAATGTGGAGCACCTTTTTCAGAAATGCTTTCCTTTGCCATAAATCTTTACATTTTTTATCTGCCAAAGAATATTCAAAGAGTTCCCAGTGTTCTGAAGCCTAGAGCAGCATAATTTTTTGGACAGTGGGAAAAAAACTAAGGCAGTATTTTACTTTTATGGAGCAAATTTATGAGATGCATTTTTTTGGCAAAAATAGTTAAAGCAACTTTATAAATTGTGTCCTTGCTCCCACTACTTAAAAAGAATTTACCAAAAACATTTAGGTAAAAGGTTTAGGTAAAAAATATACAAATATTTTTTGTATATACATAAATTTAATTAAAAATTAAAATTACACAATAGCTGCAATGATACAAATGCAATCCATCTTCATGATGGATATGAGAGATAGAAGCCTCTAAGTACAATATATTAGGTGATCTCACAGCGGCTTTAGAGACACCATCGTCCTGCAAATTCTGCATATTCCCCAGGTATTTCACTAATGCTTTCTTTCCTCTTCAGTTATAATTCTGAAAAATTGTTCACACTCACTTTCCAATCATTACTTAAAATCCTAAAATCAGGCTTATGTCTCCCAATGCCACCAACCCACCATCACCACCATCTCTAATGACTTACTGGTTACTGAGTTCAATGTACAACTTTTCTTATTTCATGCAACCTCTTGATAGCATCTGACATTGCTATCCACTCTCTCTTTGAAACACTCCTTTCCTAGGGCTTCCATTACTTGGCCATCTCCCAGTTTTCCTATGACTCTAGCTTTTCCTTTCCAGATCTCCTTTGTGAGTCCCTCCCTTGTTTCCCTTAAAACTGGGTGCTGCTTTGAGTTCCTCAGCGACAACTTGAACCTCTTGACACAGTTTTCCATACTTTCTGGCTTGATAATTTCATCCGCTTCTGTCAGTTCAGTTGCCATCCGTGCTGGTCACTCTCAAATCAATACACAGTAGTCCCCCCTTAACCAGTTTCACCTTCCATAGTTCCAGTTGCCTGTGGTAAACTGTGGTCCAAAAATATTAAATGGAAAATTCCAGAAATAAACACTTCATAAGTTTTAACTTGCATACTGTTCTGAGTAGCATGATGAAATCTTGCACCATCCCAATCCTTCCCACCCAGGATCCCCAACCATCACGTCATCTGCTCCTGACATCCAACCATCAACTTCGTCATGGCTCCGTGATTCAGGATCACCTGAAGCAGATGATCCTACTTCTGATACATCGTTAGAAGGTCAATAGTAGTAGCCTAACACTAGGACACAATGCTTATGTCATTTACCTCACTTCATCTCATCAGGTGGGCATTTTATCATCTCACATCACTGCAAGAAGAAGGGTACATACAATAAGATATTTTGAGAGAGAGAGATGCCGTATTCACATATTTCTAACTAAGGCCTCCAACCTGAACTGCTGACCCATATAGTCATCTGATTCTTGTTATATGTCTGCACCTCAATGTAGGAAAGTCACCTTCAACACACTATATCCAAATCTGAACTCATAATCTTACCCTCAAACCAGTTCTTCCCCTAGTGTGTCACCTTTCAGAAAATGACACAACTTTCTACATAGTGTTCAAAGCCAGAAACCTGAGCATCATTCTTGAATCCTCCTCTCCTTATCTCTAGGATTAACATATAATTTATCATCCAAACTGGAATGCTTTTGAAAGTAAAGGGGGATACTCTTAATAATTATGACAGGACAAAAGGCAAAAACTAGAATTGTCCTGGGCAAACTGGCATGTATAATCACTTGACTTTTTTTTCCTCATACAATTAGTTGCAAAGTACTACTACTTCCTAAATATCTCCTGTCTCTACTTTTTCCATCCCCACTGCTACTGCCTTAACTCCGGTCAACATCATCCTTCACCCAAATTGCAGCTGCCACCGGTCTTATCTCCCTGACTGCATTCTCTAAGCCTAATCCACATCAAAACCAACATTGCAGCACATAGTCTTTCTAAGACTGTACCATGTCACTCCACTAATTAGAACCCTCCAACGGCTTCCCACAGCTGTTAAAATAAAGTTCATTAAAGCAGGGGCCATGCTTATTTTGCTTACCATTGTATTTCCAGTAGGACCTGGAAAGGAGCAACTACAAAGTATTGGTTGCATAAATGAAAGAATAAAACTAAACCTGCCTATGGTTGATTGTAATGGCATAAAGAAAATCAGTTGTCTTTTAAAAAAAACACAAGGATATATTTGACCAGACATATATCTTGTTTTTCTGGGTGTTGGCATAAGACGAACTTGGTACATACATTTCTAAATTGTCTCTAGAAATTTCGACCCCTTCTGCTAGCCATTCCTTCACAAGGCTAACCTTCTACCGTCTGCCACATCTACCACCAAACCCAAGTGCAGGGAAATTCCAGCATCATGCGAAGTACAGGAGATTTGATATCAGCAAGACTCTATTTTAATTCTTAGTTCCTTCTCTTATTTGCTGTGTGGCAATAATAAGTTAGCATCTCTTAGAGTTAAGGTCTCATCAAAAAGTAAAAATAATAACAGTGCCTATGTTATATAGCTTTTAGAAATAGTCCGTGACATAATGACGGGAAATATTTTTTATTAACAGAAACACTCGTAGTGGAAAGCAGAAGTAGATGCTGCTGCCCTGGGTAGAGATGGCCTAGATGTTAGCCCTTTGTGCCTATCATATAAAAATTAAAAATTATGAATAGGGGAACTGACATTACTGAAAAAGTTTTTAAAAAATCTTAGCAGTCTATTGTATAAATATATAATGATGAGTTTTGTAAAGTGCATGTTATTAATTAAATAGTCTGCCACAGTGGATGTCTAAGCCTTAAGGGCATCTTGAAACATGCATTATTTAACTCAGTGATTCTTTGAAGTCACTTGCTTCATCATGTCATATGATCTTATGAAACTTGTCTTAGATTATTGAATAAAACACAGGGTCTGTCAGAGTTTTATATTGGTGAAAAGGGAAAACAGCTATATGTCACACATTTTCTTTAAATAATTAACTAGAATATAATTTTTGTTCTTGTTTAATAAAGATATGGGTATTATCTGAAAATTTCTGATGTGGAAAATAACAGTGCAGAAGTCTATGGAGGCTTTAAACAACTATGAAATTAAAGTATAGATTAATATTACAAATATTTAAACTTAATTTCACACTGCTTAAGGCAACTTTTTGTAGTCTTAGATTCTCTGAATTTGTTTTTAAAACCATAGTTCAAAATGATATATAAAATCCTGAAGAAATAATAGAAATACTTTTTGAAAAAGCAAAAGAAATAGGTATCACATTTCAGGAATGTACTTAAAAGTCAAAAACCATGTAAAATATTATTTTTTATTTCACAGTAATTTAATGAAGGGCAAATACTTAATTTTACATATGGATTCTCCATTAAGCTTCCCATTTCAATTTATTTAATTGGGTAAAGTAGAGACTTACTGTGTTCTCTAACTTCTTAAACACAGTGGAGTCTGTCTACCAAGTTACCTCTGAAATCTGTCCTTAATTCTCCATTCCATCTTCTCACTGCCTCAGATCAAGACCCAGTCATCCTGCTTTTTCACTAAGCCTTTCTGCTTCCCATGTAGGCCTCCTCAGATTTATCCTCTATATTGCCACCAAAATGAGTTTTCTAAGATGCAAATGTGATTAAATGACTCCTTTAACTGCTTTCCATTCAAGAGGAATGGCAAATGTTCTTGGTATGGCATATAAGGCCTTTCAATATGAGGCTCTAATCAACCTTTTCAATCTCATCTACTGACAATTACTTTAGGGCAGGGGCCCCCAACCCACCCGGGCCGCCCAGCAGGAGGTGATCTGCGGGCGAGGGAGTGAAGCTTCAACTGCTGCTCCCCATTGCTTGCATTACCTCTTAAACCAACCCCTCACCCCACCCCGTCCGTGGAAAAATTGTATTCCACGAAACCAGTCCCTGGTGCCACAAAGGTTGGGGACCACTGCTTTAGGGTATCTTACAACCCGAATCAGTTAAAAGCATCAGCCATTCCCCAAATACTGAAATACTCCTCGATCTATTCCAGGGTTTGGCAAACTGTGCTCCCTTGGATTGCATCCAGCAGATTTTGACTGCAACTATTATTATGATTGCAAATATTCCAACTTACAAGATAATGCCAAATGGTTACTGATTTAACATACCCACAGCAGTGTATGTAAACTCTGTTTAAATTACATCTTAAAACTTTGTATTATCAGACTTTTGTAATTTTTGCCAATTTAGTGCTAGAAAATGATATTTAATATGCATTTGATTATTAAAATCATCTTTGAGATACTTGTTTGAAATATTTATACGTACTTCTTTTCTGAAATGCTTGGTGTACAACTTTAACCCATTTTTTCCATTTGGGTTTCATCTTTTTCTTATCTGTTTATAGTAATGTTTTATGTGTGAACACTAATCCTTTGTCAGTTATAAGTGTTGCAAATACCTTCTAGTGGGTGACATTTCTTTCACTTTAAATATAGTATCTTGATGAATAGCAGTCCTTAATTTTAGTGAAGTCAAATATATTAATCATTTATTTGAATTCGTAAAAACAATCTCTTCTTTTTTTCTCTAAAAGTTTTAAAACTGTATATTTCATATTTAACCCTGGCTTTATCTGGATTTGCTCTCTGAGTATAATATACAGTAGGAAGGTATTTCAGGTCCCTTCACCTGACATAAATATCCAGTTATCTGTGGACAAGTTTTCAATTGATCCAATGATCTACAAAACCACTTTTGTCCTATATCCAAATTATATAAACGGAGGAATTCAGTTTCCAGATTTTCCATTATTTCCCAAGAGGCAATATTCTGTACTGACATAACACTGTTTTAAGTACTATAGCTCCATAGTATGTTATAATATATGATGGGCATGTTTCCATGCCTAGTCCTTTTCCTCTGAAGTATCTTGACTGGTCTTTATGTTTTGCTATGGGTAACTTCTTCAGATTAAGGTCCAGCTGATACATGATCCCTTCACTTCTGTTAAAGCTGCTGTCAAAGTAGTCCAGCCACAGCAAAAGGCTTATTTTTCAATTCGAACAATTGTGCTTCTCTTCCTAAAAGTTCCATTTGGTTCTTTGCAAATGGTTCTTTGTTTAGTAACTCTTGATAGTATCTTGCTAATCTTTATGATTTGCACTTTTGTTTCTTTATATATTTTGTACACAGCCTTTAGCTCTTTTGTATTCTGTACTTGACAGTCCTAATCCCTGCAGTCCTCTGGGAATTAAGATCTGTTTTTTCTGCTATATCCCTCACAGTGAATTACTTTCATGAATGCTTGGGGACCTTTGATTGTGAGTTAATTGCTTCATGTTAGTCTGTGAGAATCCTGCAGACCTAAATTGATCATGCTTTCATCTAAAAAAGAGAACTTGCATCAGCTTCTGCCAGTAACCATGAGGTGACATAGGGCTCGGACCATCTCTGCACCCCTCAAAAGTACCAGCTCTATATTTTTGTTATAACAAAACAATTGATCTGGGTTTCAGTCCCCGCTCTGCCACTCACTAGCTGGGTAATCTTGAGTAAGTTATTTAACCACGGCATTCCTAAGTTTTCTTATCAGTAAAATAGAAATGATAAAAATACCTAGGTTCTAGGTCGATGGAAAGATGACATGTGCTAAAATACATAAAGTCCTTAGGACAATACTTGGTACATAAGGTCTCAGTAAGTGTAATAATTAAATAAAACATAATTAAATTCAGATGAAACTCTTTTACCAAATCTAGACTTTTGAACCATAGCTAATACGTGTTCAAATAAATAGCATCAAATGGAGAGAAGTCTAATTTCTAAAAGTACAGAGTTATTAACATTACTCTTTATCACATCCCATATTTGTCGAATACCTCAGGGGTACAAAAGACTGTATTAGGCTAAAAACCAGAAAGATGAACAAATGCTCTTCCTTTAGAGAGTATATAATCTAGAAGCAAAATGATAAGTACTTAAATAATTGTACTTATTAGCAGAATATGCCAAGTACTAAAAAGAGGAACAACCAGGGGTCCTGAATAGGGGCATAGAACTGTATCTGGTTTGCTGACATCCTAAAACATTTCTTAGAATTATTCAACATCAAAGTCCAACTCTGATTTTTAGATAAGGAAAAAACTCAGAAGAGGTGAATGGCTTTTTCGTGGTCACAGTATTAGTTATTGACACAATTAAAAATATAGTTCATGCTTCCTGACTCCTATTTAGCACTTTCACTTGGGAGAAATGTGATTAGCCACCTATTTTAGGAATATTTTTTGCCAGTACAAACTCAAAGAGAGAGCGAGAGAGTGAGAGAAAGAGATCAGAGATGTATCAACTTCAATCACTACCTAAACATAAGAAAGGAGTAAAGTTGGAGAGATAAAAGTACAAATAAGGGGGCTTCCTTGGTGGCGCAGTGGTTGAGAGTCCGCCTGCCGATGCAGGGGACACGGGCTCGTGCCCCGGTCTGGGAGGATCCCACATGCCGCGGAGAGGCTGGGCCCGTGAGCCATGGCCGCTGAGCCTGCGCGTCCGGAGCCTGTGCTCCGCAACGGGAGAGGCCACAACAGTGAGAGGCCCGGGTACGCAAAAAAAAAAAAAAAAAAAAAAACTTAAAAAAAAAAAAAGTACAAATAAATTGGCAGTCAAACCAAATCCTTTCTAGAAAAAATCAGTCATGAGTAGATAGATGGATGAATGGAATCTTAAATCCATGAAGAAGGCATGGTTTTCCTTCCTTTCATTAATAAATGAATTAACTGTTGTCCCTGGCATGTACCTGGCACAGTTCTAAGCTCTGAAGATTCACCACTGAACAAGACAGAGAATATCTCTGCTCTCATGCAATTTACATCCCTGTGTTGTGAAGCAGATGAGACGCAAGTAAATAAGCATCATCTGATAGTGAGAAGTTCTACGCTGAGAATTAAAATAGGGGATGAGGCAGAAGACCATGGGGACCTCTTTAGATTCAAAGGTGAGGGACGATCTCTCTGAACAAAACCTGGAGGTAGATAGTGTGGCTTTTTACTGACAAAAGGAAGAGTGTACCATATCAGTAGCAAAATGTTTTGAATACCTTTTCTCTGTACTAGGTATTAAAGGGGGTTCAGAGATTACAGAGCTGTCTACCTGATTTTAAAAAAATGTTATTTTTTTAAACCTCAAGTAATACAGGTGATCAACGAATAACAGTAGAGTGAATTAAAATTAACTTGGGGAAGTAAAAAAATAAGAAGACCAATAATATAATGCTATGACCCTGGGGAATAATGAGCTGGCCAACATTTATGCCAAAGGTACAGGAAGTGGAAAGGAAAGTGTAAATGATAAGGAACTACACTTTCCACATACTAATTATTATGTGTAGGACATCCAAGTAGTAGTGGCCTATTAAGAATAAAGTAGATTGAGCTGAAGATTACTGAGAAATAAGTCAAAACAAACAACGCTGGATCACATATACACACACAGTGTTTATAAAAGTAGGCTACAGAACAACTAAACCTGAACCTTAAAGTGAAATGTTTATAAAGTGATAATGTAGATATCTGGTGTTGTTGGGGGAAGAAAGCTTCATGATAATGTCAGTGATATTTTTTTCTCCTATAAACTACAAGATCAGGAAAGTCTCTTCTTCAGGGAAAAATCTGGAATATTAAAATCCAGGCACTGCATTTAATTAAAAGGCAAATGCACTTGACATTTTTGTTGGCACAGAACTCAGAATGCCAGATCTGGGCCAGTCATCCCAATATGTCATTTAGAGCACAAACAGGAAACACACACATGCACGTGCACGTGCGCGCACACACACACACACACACACACTTGAATGTAATATAATTTGAAATAATAGAGAAAGAAACAGAAACCAAAGAAAACCTTTATTAGTGCTCAAATGTGGATGTGATAAGGATGTGATGTAATCTAAAATAAATATGACCTACCTTTAACCTATTTCCATTTTCGTTATTTGTAAAATGGGGTTAAGATTAGCTGCTTTGGGGCTGCTTTTTGTTATGAATCCCACTTTCATTTTCAGCAGGTCATTTTCCACCAAGCCTTGGAAAATTCAATAATCTGGCATATCTCAGGAGAGCGTGCAACATGGTTTAAATCATATTAATAGAGGTTGCAGTGCAATTTTCACAGGTGTTTATTTACTAAATTATAGCCTGCCTTAATATTGTACAGAGGAGCCAGATTAAAAAGTGATTTCATTTGAGTTCCAGCTTTTCTAAGATAATTTAGTATAAAGTCTAAATGATTAATAAATGTTTTAGAACTTGAGATTGGTTTTAATCCTAAAATATCTTTTGGCTGTGAGTGAACAGTTAGGAGCCACATTTTTAAATGGTTCTTGATGGTCTAAAGTTATCTAAGCCCTGGCTATATTTCACAATTTCTACTTCTCAAAATATCTAGCAAACACTTAAATCCAAGATACTTTAATCAATTACATTTTGTACACTTCTAGATAATAAGCCCTATTTTTACACTCAAAGCCCTCCCCTTGTCTAAACAGGACCCCTTCAATAGAAAATTTCTATCTCCTCAATGAAGTCTTCCTCTGTTCTTCAATCTCACCCTCTTCTGAATTCCTATGCCCTTATAGATTCTGTTTCTTACCTGTACTGTAAATCACAGCCTAATAGAGGTAGGGTGGAGTTTTGGGAGGAGCAAGGTTAACATTCGCTGATTATATGAACTCGGAGGAAATTAGACATCTTCTCTGAATACCAGGTTCTTTTATGAAATGGGGCAATAATACTCTTTCATACATATTCTAAGGAGTAAATGAGATAATCTTAAAGAAAGTTCATCAAGGTTTGTTTCCTGTGTGTGTTTTCCATATCTTTTCTTCTTTGAGGGCATACACCAGCATCTCTCTCTCTCTCTAGCAAATAGTAGGGATTCAGGAAATACTTGATCTCCAAATCCCTCACGTGAGTTAGAGATTTAACCACCAATAATCTGCACGACACTGTTTGGGAGACAGAGTTTTATAGTGTAAATGCAAATAGGCTACCTAAGCTTTTTGCCTATTATTTTAAAAGGTATGTATTTGGTATAAATTCATTCTCAGAAGAAGAATGCCCATCAGTGGTGGCTTCAGCTCTCCCATACCCTGAGAAATATCCTCTTCTCTTTTATCCTTGCTTTATATTCCACTGTGACTAATTGTTAAACCACGGTGGGTTTTTTGTTTTGTTTGTTTTGTCTTTTTGCCTGTTGCCCATCCCAACTGTTGGTCCCTTACTTTTCTTCCCTTAAGAGCTAATTCTCAGAGCCCTCAAACAAGTGGCCTCATTTTTCTTTGACCTTTAGTATATTTGCTTTTTCAATTACCTCCAAGCTCACTGAATCCACTGCTCACATACATCTTCCACTTTCTGTTTTGAATTCCTTAAAGCTGGTTTCTAAGCACCTCACTCCAAATGAGTCCTACTACTGTCAAGGACTCCTAGCTTATGGGGAAAAAGAAAAATGTCATTTATTCTGAAGAGATCTCTGAGGCACTGTCCCCCAGTATGACCAGATCCCACAGCTGGGTTCCCGGTCCTCAGTACTCGCTGGCAGATCTGCTCTTCTTGGACAATGCTGAACCACAATTCTTCCATTAACCTCAATGTGAACTTGCTCTTTTTCATGGGCTTCTCTGAGCCTTAGATTTTATAAGCATATTTCTTTTCCAGTCCCCCCAACCTAATACGTTTTTATATTTTGGGGATATAGAAAGCCAAACGTTTCAAAGGAAAATTGTGCTCTTCTACAAAGTTTATACACACTTGGTAGATGATGTGCTAGATCCTGTCTAACCTTAAGTACTGGAGATCACTACGTAAACCAACATGCTCTGACACAGAGATAAGACACTTACTTCATAAAATCCCATCCTCAATACACTGTTCTTCTTTAAGAATACTGAACTTCTCTTACCTGTAGTGAACTCAATAGTGGGATCAGCAGAAGCCAGGAAAAGGGCAACAGAGGTAAAGCAAAGATTAAAATCTGAACAACGAAGTACAACTTGAGGAACTGTGATCATTAAAGATAGTCAATAAATTATTAATAATAACATCATGTGCATACTAACAATTATTCCAAGATTCTTAACTGAAGATTGATTTCTAATTGCCTTGACAAAGAACAAGGTGAAATTACAAGCAAAAAATCAGGTAAAATCATAGGCTCTACTCTGTTTTTCTTATTGGTTTTTGCAGCATAATAATTCCTTCAATTTTGCAAGAATAAAGATTAGTGTCTGTTTTAACTCTTTCATTTCCTTCTTTCAACTTCTTTTCCTTTCATTTCCTCTAGATAACGTTCACTCGGTTTGCTCCACATCTCTTTTCCATATCATATTAGATCTGTGAGATTTCTCCAAAAGCTTAGTCTTGAGTCTGCAGAAAACAAGAGCAGTAGTGTGTGTGCATGTGTGCGTGTGTGTGTGCCTCACACAAGCTCTCCACTCTCACCTGCACAGCCATGTTGCACCTGTGATTTCCAAGCTGCATTTATAAGGGGTGAACTGGCAAAATTCCACCCACTACTCTTTCATTAGAAGTGGACACAGAATCAAAAGGAATTGAATCCAAATCGACACAAGACAGCTGGCCCCATCCCTCTCTGGTAGCAAAATGAATGAGCCTTGACAAGGAGTGTGAATTCGCTTGTGAACAGGCAGTTCCCAGGTAGCGCAAACTTTTTGCTCAGTCATGGACATGTTACCTGCTACCAATGGATAGTGGGAATGAGTAGGTCTGATTATTCTAAATGATGAGCCCCAAAACATGCTGATAGGAGACAAATTCAATCCTGGGTTTCAACTGTGCTGTGTTCAAAGAAAAAAATATTCTTCTCTTTGCAAGGTATCATTATATCACAGGGGATTTCATAAAAGGAACCAACCATGACACAACTCTCGCTGGAAAGGAAACTGCACTGGAATTAGGTTCCTGCAGTCATGTCATAATCCACCTGAATTTACCTTCTCAACATCCTCTAACCTGCCTCATAGACCTGAAGAAATAGAACATCTGGCTAATGACTGAGGGCTTCATTTTGTAGCAGGAAAGAAGGATGCCAAGTGTGACACATTCTTCTGAGGACACACCTGATGGTTTCTAAAAGAAGGAGTGAGAGTCTGAAGACTCTCAGGGTAGCTTTAAGAAGGAAAGAATGGGGAAGGAAGGAGAGGTGTCCTTAAAGGAAACCTCTTGTGGAAGGTCTAAGTATAGAAGCATGCTTCTCACTGATGGTAAAGGAACTAAGTGTACTTAAGTCAGCTATAATTCCCCTGTCTATCCCTTCTTCACCATTACAGTCTTCCTTCAGGACAAGACCTTGAATAACCATGTTGCTTGCAGTTTGAACCATTTAATCTGGTGGAACAAAATGGGGTGGGTACATGGGTGGGAAGGGATGGGCCTAATTTGCTCCATTTCCTCGGATCTGGGAAGCCAGTTGGCTTTTAAAATGGATCAGCAAACTATGATCTTGTAAATCCTCTTGTTTTCCAGTAGCATTTTTAAAGAAAAAGACAAGATTAATGATTCCCTATTATGTTTGCAATACAATAAATGCATAAATTTAGTATCAAGTTTAAAAAAGTGCTATTTTAATAGGGTATGAAGCTAGAATTACATTTTAACTAATCTCTGAAAACTAATAGAATTTATCAGAGAATTTACAAGCAATTTTACGCAGCACACCATGGTAAGAATAAACATATTTTACTGTTCTGCATGGCTAAGTGAAGAGACCCACCTCTGGACAGGAACAGAGAGGGTGCCCAGCTATACTAGTGTTCCAATTAAGAACTGAGAGGAAGGCAGGGAGCTTCTATCAGAGATCAGTGGTTACCACTCACTTGGGCATCTGTATGACTTAAACGTGTATATTGAAACCAGTACCCCTCTTTAGAGAGGACCAGACAACCTCAGACCCATTCATCTGTTCTGTAGCCCTTCCCTACTAACTTCTTATTGGCTCCATCTCTCTGGAGAACTCTGAATAATATACTACCATTCATATTATTTCCAGCACTGAATTTGCCTCCAGCGTGTTTGAACGTCCTATATTTTGCTGTGGTTTACTATGAAAACTCTTCTGGGAAGTATTCTTTTCAAAAATATGATAAAAACAAAGAAACAATCACTTCTCAAGTAGTATATTTTAAAATAGAACCATTTTAATCTCTTATTTTTGCAATCAGAGAACATCTCTAGGGCAATCAGATAATTCAGAGATTTTAGTCTCTGTCCATCCATATTTTTGTTTTCAAAACAGGCATTGAACCTACTCATGAAGTTCAAGCTACTTAAATATTCCAAGTCATAACAGTAACTCAATCCTTTAAATATATAACATTTCAAGCCATATGAGCACACTAAAATATTTCTTTGTTACAGCTGTGTAAACATCTGGATAAATCATATCCTATCATGTCACCATGTACTTTAGCAACTGAAAGTCGATTCTAAGCACAGGACCACAACTACTTGCAATGTAACAGATGATGCTCTCAATATAAGACTATGTTGCTATGGCATCAGCAAACCACAATCTTATGAATCCTCTTGTCTACCCAGTACATTTTTTAAGGGAAAAGAAAATATTAATGGTTACTATTATATGCTTGCATTTACAATAAATATAATTTCAGTAGCAGGAATGGAAATTAATAATTTAATAGTTTTGTAGTACATAAAATTAGAACTACATTTGAACTGATCTATGATAATTCCCAGAATTTACCAGTAGACTTTGCAGTATTACCACTACATTTTTGCAGTTCATTAGCATGCACCAATAAAATGAATATGAAAGAATAAAATGTAACAGCAATATTTACCTTTTCAAGGAAGGCCACACAGTGCTAGTTTATTTTGCAGTACAACAAGCATATCTCTGACATATATGGAATAGATTCTACAAAGCTAAAGGAATTTACCAGCCCTTTTAAATTAGATTATCTCAAGCTATTTCCAAATCCCCAACAAACATTGAAACAGAGTTTTGTATTCTAGGTATGTGAACTTGGCTAACAACAAAGATTTGCATAAGACATTCTTTCCCTATGAGGCCAAGTTTTGTTTTTCTTCATTAGTTTCTATAAATTCTTATTCCAAAGTCTCTGATTCAGACAGTTTGTTTTCTCCAACTTTTGTAATATCAAAGTTATCTAAGCTGAACCTCAAAGGAGACAAGATATTCTTATAAATTTTTGCTAAATTGTCTTACCTTATAGAGAAAGACTACATAAACACATTTAAATAAAGACGAAAATCAATGGTTTGTAGTTTAGAAAACACTGGTTATATCCTTGCTCAAAAAAGATAAAATACCGACTAAACAGCTACACCTAAGATACATATTTGTTTCCAACTGTCTCTGTAACAAATTTACCACAAACTTGGTGGCTTAAGACAACACCCATTTATTCCCTTACAGTTCTGGGGAATCAGAGGTCCAAAAACAGTATAACTGGGCCAAAATCAAAGTATTGGCCTGTTTATGCTCCCTCCAAAGGCTCTAAGTGAGAAGACCATCCTTGGCTCTTCCAGCTTTGGCAGCTGTTAGCATCACATCACTCCAACCTCTGTCTCTGTGGTCATGTTGCCTTCTCCTCTGGGTGTCAAGTTTTCTTTTGTCTCTTTCTTATAATATACACATGATTGGATTAGGGCCCATCCAGTTAATACAGGATAATCCTCTTGTCAAGATCCTTAATTATATCTGCAGATATTCCTTTTCCTTATGAGGTCACATTTATAGGTTCCAGAGATCAGAACCTGATAGTTTTAGGTGGCCATTATTCAGCCTATTAAAATCTGTATGCTTTCTAATGTGTTTTAAAGAAATTTTTCCAGATAAACGTGGTAGTTAATCAAAAGAATCCCAAAGGAAAGAAATCAAAGTGATGGTGCTGAGTGGCAGGGAACAGAGAAGACAAAGATGACAATTTGCCACCTTTGACAGTGCTTGTCACAGGTCTGCTTCTCTTCATTCCCACTGTTTAGTTATTTGTTTTTATTGCTAACAGAACCTCTCCACATTCTGCACATACTCATACACACAGTAGCTAGAGAAGGGCCTGTGATGTGCTTCAAAACTTTATTATTCTATGTGTACAATGTACCAAAATGTCCTTCCTTTAAATCAGGTAAGATAACACAATGCAGTCATAATAGCTGTTTCTCAAGAGCTGAAGGGCTATATGTGGAAAAGGTATGAGAATCATTCATATACGCCAACCTTATTTTCACAAAGCCCTTAATATAATGAAAGGAGTATATACCCTAATTCCTATACCCTAATTCCTCTTGCTTCATCACATGTTCCAAACTCTTTGCATCTCCAGCTGTGGTCCTGCTCTATTCCTTTGTTGCAAGTCGAATCTCCTTTGTTCCTTCAATGTCTATCTCAAATCCATCTTTTCCATGACGCTTCCACCACTTGCTCTGGTAACAAATTACCACTTCATATATGAAAATCTCATGGTCTTTTTTTGAAAAGAATCTTTTTAAAATTAGAATCTCACAGTCTTTTAAAAAAAGGTCTGGATTATTCCTTGCTTCATACTTCATTAAATATACATATATTTTCCCCATTACACTGAGCTCCTTAAAGGCAAGGACTGTCTTACTCAGGATGGATGTTCTTTGACCTGGTCCCCATCCCTATCCATCCGTATGTTGCTAAAGAGACTTTCATATGGCTGAGGTTCAATAACTGTTCAATTAATTAAGCTTGTTCTCTACTTTGGGCAAAGTAGTTCTGACTATATGACTTTGCTTCCCCAGTCAAATTATAAAGGAGAAAGATGATCTTTTCTTAGTAAAAAGGATAGTTACTATAAGACACATAATGTATATTTCTTAAGGATTTGAATGACTAAAGAGGGGCAAGATTTATACTTGAAATTGGTTATTTTAAATAGCTACCCAGAATAAAAATTATTGTTTCAAAGAAGAGAAATAACTGTTAAAGGAGTACATTATAGCATATGCTTTAGTCTTTCAAATGATATAATTTCTCTGGGGAAAAAACCTCTTTCAAAGTGTACATTCAAATAATATGTACTATCAAATAGTACATCACTTTTAAAATTTCAAAATATAGGAGATCAGAGACAAATTTATTTTATCCAAGCCAACAAGTATAGAGTCTTTATTTGTTCAACAAATACTTGAATACTTTTACATGCCAGGTGCTGGATAGATGCTGGGGATGTATCAGCCTGTAAGAGTTAGAACCTATCTTTTTAGCTTAAAGAGGAAAAGAGACAGTATACAGCTAATTGTGATAAATCTTCTGACATAAAAGATAGGGTATTATGAGAAGATTCTAATCTAGTTTAGGGAATAAGAAAAGGATAATTATGCTGAGGCCTCAAGGGTGTGTGCCAGTGAGACAAAATGTTGAATGAATAGATACTGCAGTCATAGGGCTGTAACTACGCAGAGTGGTCAGAGATAAGAGAAACAGGTTTGCGAGCGTCCTACTATAGAATATTAGTATACTGTAGTATAGTGACTGCAGCCATACTAAAACCTTGTAGCAAGAGTACAAGGAAGAGGGCCCAGATCCAAGCCCCGAGTAGGGGTTAAAAACAAAGGTAACAGGGTGGGTAAGCATTTCAGACAGGTTCAAAGGCCTTCTTGCAACAAGCAATTAAAGACAGCTTAGTGTGGCTAACTAGTGGGAACTGACACAAGGCCACACTTGAGAGCTAGGTTACAACCAGATAATGCAGGGCTTTGTAGGCCACACTAAAGAGTTTCTTTTTTTGTTTTTTTTTTTTTTGCGGTACGCGGGCCTCTCACTGTTGTGGCCTCTCCCGTTGCGGAGCACAGGCTCCGGACGCACAGGCTCAGCGGCCATGGCTCACGGGCCCAGCAGCTCCGCGGCATGTGGGATCTTCCCGGACCGGGGCACGAACCCGTGTCCCCTGCATCAGCAGGCGGACTCTCAACCACTGCGCCCCAGGGGAGCCCCCACACTAAAGATTCTAAGCTTTATTTTAAGAGCATTTGGAAACCACATGCTCTTATTTAAGAGCATTTGGAAACCACAACGAGTATTTTAAACAAGTGTCATAAACAGATTTTCATTTTTAAATGTTCTCTCTGGTTAGAATATGAAGAGGCAGTAGGAAGAAGGCAATGGCAGACTGGAAGGACCAGCTATGGTGATACTACAGCGGTGCACACAAGACATGAAAGTGGCTTTGACTGAACTAGTAGCAGTGGCCATGGGGAAGAAAAACAGACAGATTTAAGAAATGTAGGTAGTGGATTAATAGTGTTTGATGATTGGTTGGATAGGGGATGTTAGGAAGAGAAAAGAGTCAACCATAATTCCCAAGTATTTGAACTACTCAGTGGATGGTAGTGATATAAACTGAGATAAAGAACACTGGAATAGGGGCAAGTTGTAGGAGGGGAAAGATCAGATTAGTTTTGAACTTCTTGAGTCTATGTGCCAGTGAGAAAGAGACATTACAGCTACAGGGCTGTAACTCGGAAGAGATATCTAAGAGATACAGGTTTGAAAGTCATCCTAAAACAGAACATGACTGCAGCTATGGTAAAGTCTTGTACAGCAAATCCAAGTGAGAGGAGAAGAGGGCCCCTATCCAAGCCCCAAGAAACACCAAAAAAGAAGTAAAAGCTGGCAAAACATGCTAAGAAATTGTGGATGGAAAAAACCCCCCAACAAACCATGATAGTAGGTTATTATGGAAGAAGCCAAGGAAAGCAAAATTCTTGGTTTAGTCCTATTCTAAGTTTAGATAGACAGGGGAAGTATTTACCCAAAAGGTTATTTTTAATTGTGATTTTTCAGTATGAGAACTAGAGGGGAAGGAACATGTTTATTTGGACATTTTCAAATTGCACAAAAGACTTAAGTTCTTTGTAAAGTGAAAAAAATATATATATATTATTTTAAACCTCATGCATGGAATAAATGAGTTACTAAGTATGATACATCTAAAGCCTATAATCCATTAATAGATAGCAACTAGAAATTGACAAGGAGCATTTTGGGGACAAATTTGATAAAGCAGTTGACAGTATATCAACAGTTCTCCAAAAGTTTACAGTCCATGAAAATTTTATCTACATATGTGGTTTTGTATTATAATGATGAAAATCATATTATGTCTAGCTTGTATTTTTATGAGATCTCTCTGTAAATATCTTAGAAAGAGTTTACAGGTTTGTTTTACTGTTATTAGAATAGCCAAAGAACCAGGTATGACACCGTTTTACAGATCAAAAGGGCAGCAGGAAAAATTGCTGTGTACTCTGGGCAAGTTACTCTGCTTTGTTGAGACCCAATTTTCTCAACTTTAAAATGGGATAAATCCTGCTCTTTAGGTTTGTTTTGAAGATCGCTGAATACATACTTAGATCATTGAATATACATCTGGAAGTGCTTTGCACATAGCAGGAACTTAATATATAGATATAAGTATCAAAATTATGGAGTAAAAAATTACTGGCATGCAACATACAACACACTTTGGCAAGATTACATAATTTTGAAAAATATTACTAGCATTTTTTTGCATAGTGTCTCATGCAAACCTTTTTCAAATTATTTTTAAAATGGAACAGGGATTCAGTGGTAGATGAGGAAGTTATTAATCATTTTATATTATTTCTCTTCCCCTTGCAATAAACAGAACACATCTTCACACTGAAATTGTGGCTTACCGAACATTCTAACCATCTCCCCATTTCATTCATTCAGTTTGTATTTGTTAATTCATTTAATAAATATTTTTGATCACCTGCTGTGAAAGCGGCTGAGGGCAGACTCAAGGGTGACCCAAGCCCTGCTCTCATGGAGCCTACAGTCCAAAAGGGGAGACAGATGTTAAACAAAAAATTATAACTGAGTTCAGTGCCACAAAGGAAAAAGACAATTCACTTCTTTTCCAGACTTGACTTATATTTCACAGTGCCCAGAGAAGTCTGGATTCTTGAGGGACCTCACCACTTGTCTCATAATTTACAACAATCACTAGTCTGGCCCCATTAATGTACACAGCTAACACACACTTTCACTAGCAAGAGAAGAAAATACCTAACATCACCATGTGAAGGCTAAAGTATTTTCACTTATTCATCGTATCTTGGAACAGCGCATACATCATTTTTCTTAGAAGCAGACTCTACTAGCATGATTCCCAATAGACAGAATTGTTTGTCCCTCTAGCAAATAGGTGATTATTGTCTGGCTGTTCATTAGTTCATTCACTGAAGAAATATGTACGTTAGGCAAAAATGTAAGTCAAATGGTATAGTTAGCACATGAAAATGAGTTAAGACAGCGCCTGCCTTCAAAGAGTTCGATAATCTTTCAGGAAATTGTGCACCTAAAAGCCAAAGTGACCTTCTAGAAATTTTTTTCACAACTTCCTCTGTTGAATGAATGATTACTTAAGAGCTTCTTAAATGCCAAGTTCTTTTGATATATTATTTCAATCAACTTTCACAAGCACCTATAAGGCTGGGAGGAGGCATTTGTATCTTCCTTTACAGGTGAGGATGAAGACACAGAGGCTGGTATCACCTCTTCCCTGGTCTACCTGGCAGTGCTTCCCTTATTGAAGTTTCTGATTCCAAATCCCACTCAACTCTATCTATCTCCAGCATTCATGTGTGGTTTTCCTACTATTGGCCTGTTTAATATCTTACAAAACTTTCAGAGAAAATGAAAATGGGAATGTAAATTAAATAACAGTATTTAGCCACCTAAAATGAAAACACATAATGTGGGACAAGCTCATGATACAACAGTAAGTACAAATAATAAGAAATTACAATTGCTACAATTATGGAAAATATTTATGTAAGCATTTGATAAGAGGAAGGAAACAGCAAAAATAATAATTCTGTAAGGATATAGTTTCAAAACATTTCATGTTATAAAATTGTTTTAATAATTTTTTAAAGCAGAGGAGAAAATGAAACCCTGAAGAACTATTGATAGCTGGCTCCTGCTCTCAAGGTTAAGTTTAATCCTGAGTCTTACAGTCCTCCTATAACCCTGCATCAACATACCTTTTAGCCTAATTTCTCTACATAGCTTTTCCTGAACATTCCATTAACTTTGCTCGTACTGGTCCCTATTCTAGATAAGGTTTCTGGTCTTTCCACCAGCCGATCGCAAGTGTCATTTTGTACAGCATTCTTTTTTCTGTCTTGGCACATTCTATCACAATTATTAGCTCATCTGTCAGGCTCTCTCACTATTCACAATTCCTTGAAAGCATGAGCCACATCTTATTTTTTTCAATGTGGCAGAGGGTAGGTGTGCAACATAATTATGTTAATTGAGTATTTTTGTACACTTCCATCAGTGGGGACCTTTTGTATTTGATATGATGTTTTGACAGTTTCTGATGGCAGGTTAGGATGGTAAATTCATTCCACTTTGACATGGTCATAATTCTGCTCCCCAATTCTTCCAACTTCCTAATTCTTTTAGTGAGCTAAGAATTCAGATTCAAAGTAAGGTTAAAATTGTGCTAGACTGCTTGTGACTTCAATTATCCATATTTCACAGTGAGGACTTGGCCAATGGAAGGTCAAATGTCTTACTTTGCCCACTCTTCAAAATACTTGTGAGCGTGGTGTTCCAGATATGCTGGAGACTGAGGATGGAAGAGAGAAGATGACAGGATCAATGCTCTTCAATGCATCACTGCTTTGGGTTAGGTTCCCTAGAAGCAGAGCCTGAGAGAAGGATTCGGATGCACATGATTGAAGGGAGTGCTCGCAGGAGAAAAGGAGAGAGGGAAGCAGGATAAGACAGATAAGACTGTGGTCTCAGCTGGAGTCTAACTTCAGACTGATCCCAAGGGGAAGCTCAGGAGCATGAACTGCCCCAGAGCCGACCTCACCTTGAAATGAGGGAGCTGGCTTTTGTACCTTCATGTCAGTTAGTTATTGGCTGTAAGCTGACAGAGTTGGAAGGTGAGCACATAAAGCCCTGGGAAATGTGAATGCTTTTAAACCAGAAATGATTCTGAAGAGCAGAGGGGAGTTGTGAGCCACTGGCAGCTAACACTCACAGAAACTCGGGAATGAGTCCACACGCTTGGTAAAAGAGTGCCCAAAGTGACAAGAATCATACAGAAGTACAACCTTCAAGTGACAGCATAACCAGCTCTTTAAAAGAAGAATATAAAGCAGCAAGAGACATTCTGAAAGATACACATCATAGGATTTCTAACTTAGCCAGCAGTGTTTCTAGCTCAGCCAGAGCTGTTCATATTTATCTGTATATCCTGACATTACCTGTAGAAGGTCCTTAAAACCTGATTCTCCCATTAGGTGACTGTGTCATGTGAGACATGGATGTTTCTTAGTTCCTGTTTCTAACTGTGTGTCTTGAAATTGCTTCCTTGGATTATTTTAATCTTATCAAAGCCTTCATATGTGTGACTCAACTGAAAAAGGAAGGTTTCTTCATTTCCACAGAATCAATCCTACATGGTTGATCAGATAGCGGCTGGATTATTCTCTTAAAAGCAGCTCATTCTCTGCACAAAGCTCGTGCGCATCAGGTTTCCTTCTTAGTTCCCTAAGTCAGAGATCAAGTTCAAGAAAAATTTCAAGCTGACATGAAAGGAGTTCTCCTCAAAAGTCAAAAATGTCATTCGCCACAGGCTACACAAAACTTTTCACATGGAAATTGTCATGAACATCTGAACATTGCATGACTGAGTCACAGCATTCATTTTTCTCCCCTAACAAATATTTACTAGACACTTACTAGGTCCAAAGAAAGACACTAAAGATATGTCTGGCAGATAAACTAAAATAAAATGAAACTCCATGTTTGGAAGTGATGTTAGACATCACCATATCAACAAAACTTTTAATAGCAAGGAAATTTTTTAAAAATCCTATGTAGAAGCCCAAGAAAAGAAATAAATGAGAGGGCAGACACAGTAGCTGAAGCAGAGATAAGGAACTTAAGCTTTGAATGCTCTGACTTCACCTTGCCCCCCATCCTGGAAAACCACTCATCTAACTGGAGGTACAGTTTAGGTAACGCTGTTGACTGGTGATTTGGCTAAGGCTACACAACTTGATTCGTAGAACCCAGATTATCTGATTCCAAAGCCTGGTACATTTTCTTTCACATCACAGCTAAAGGTATAGTTCCTGTCTTCTGAAACTTTGCACCTTGTCTGGAAATAAAATGCACAAAATCACAGTACAAGTTGTGTGACTATGTACATGCTGCAGGATAAATGTTGGAAACTCAGAAGAGGAGAGATGTGAAATTGAACTCTCCTGAGTCATTCTCAGAAAAAAAACTGATGCGGTAATTTCAGTGTCGGTATAAAACTTCTGTATGTTCTATGTAAGACTAGACTGTGATAATTAGCTTTATTGTGGGGTTTTGCAGGGAGCAGACAGATAATGAGAAAAAGCCAAGTACTCAAAACTTCAAATTCCGGTTTTAAAAATCACCTATGCTTCTGTTCCCCAATAACCCATTCCTCCAAATGTTTCTGCAGTTAAATTGAGCCCAGCCTTCTTTTCTCATCTTTCCTTGTCTTTTCCTTTGTCTTTCAATTTGTAGATTTTGAACTAAGTTAAGACAGCTTAAGAAACACTAAAATTTAAAGCGACTAAGAGATGAATCACCCCTTACTTTCTTTCCCTATAAGAAAAGCACCTGACCCGTTGGTCTAGTGGCCTGTCTGAATCAGTGTCCTGGAGCTCAGGCCCTGTCTTTTGCTGCACCCTCCGCCCAGGTCAAGGCCCTCCAGGTGCGACAAGCTACCAAGCTGCACTTGTCTCAGCTTCCAGCTGGCGGCAGTCTAGTAGCAGTCACAAGAGCAGGGACTTCCTGTGGAAGGCGGGCTTTATTTGAACAGTTCAAGCGTTTCTTGTTTGTTGTGCCTGCTCTGATCTCAAAATCCTGTCTGATTTTGACCTCTGACCTGTTCCTAACTTCCAGCTTCTGCAGAAGGCAGACTTTGGCGGCTTCCTCAGCTGCTGCCTCTCACCTCCAGCGTGTAAGCTCTGCCTCCCAACTCAGTCTTCCCTTCAAGTCAGTACTGGTTGGTTCCTGCCCCACCCCACCCCTGCTTCTGGGTTCTGTGCAGTTTCCCAGCCTCCTTGTGGTTTTCCTCCTTCTGGCCTCTGGCTCTGTGCGATGCGTCATGCTGATTCCCACAAGCTCAGCCAGTCACCTAATGAAGATCAGTAACAGGACTTTCCCTATTTTGTTAAAGGTTTGTGAAGGCCACCGCTCCAATAGCTTCATCAAGTCACACTTCTAGGAGAGTAATTCTAAACTCTGATTATAATCCAGGAAATTTTCCACCAAATATAAAGGTCATTATTTATAATGTCTTACTTGCCTATAAACTGATGATAATTAGGTTAAAAAGCCAAGCATCAAATATGAACAGTCAAACTACCAGGGTGAAAACATACAGCTCTCTAAGAGGATGAACAGATGCAGTAATTCTGGTTTCCAAGGGTTGAAAGGTTATGTAGGTTCTACAGTGTTTTATATTTTAAATCAGTCCCATGAAGAAAGGAGTCAGTAGCATCTGGCACAGATGTAGGTCTGGGTGCCGAAGGAAAACCGGCGGCAGTGAGGTTCACCAGGTGAAGCGCAAAAGCACAGTCATGACAGGATTGCCTGCACCTGGCACCAGATCTTATTCCCTTGGATAATAAATAAATAAATAAATAAATAAATAAATATATATATATATATAATTTTTTTTTTTTTTGCAGTATGCGGGCCTCTCACTGTTGTGGCTCCCCCCGTTGCGGAGCACAGGTTCCGGACGCGCAGGCTCAGCGGCCATGGCTCACGGGCCCAGCCGCTCTGCGGCATGTGGGATCCTCCCGGACCGGGGCACGAACCCGTGTCCCCCACATCAGCAGGCAGACTCCCAACCGCTGCACCACCAGGGAAGCCCAATAAATATTTTTTTAAAGATTGATTTTGATAACCCAGAAGTGTACCTTAAACTAGTTCTAAGCTATGTGATCTTTCCAGAAAGAAAGCAGCTAAGTTTTTATGTCTGAAACTGATGGGAATGTGGGTGAAGACAATACGGGGCTTTTGGGAAGTGGAGAAAGTAAGAGATGTGAAGAAGATAGGAAAAGACTGAACACATTTTCAGTACTTCTAAATCGTTTCCAGTTGTTTGTATTCCCTGCTTAGTAACTAAGAAAAGAACTACAGACTTTGGTACATAAGGGGAGCACTTAGAACCTGACACAGATGCCATAGCTATGCTCTTAGTCTGAAAGTGGATTTTGCTGAGAAATGTCTGGAGATACTGAGGTATACTGGCTAAACTGTGGTAGAAAGTAGCAGTTGTTGAAGTCAGATTTAGAGCATGAAAATCCAGCTCACAAATCTCTTTCCAAAACGTTTAGGACTATATTCGAACTTCATGAGATCATAGCTATGTTCACAATTTTCACCTTGCCAGATTTCTGAGGATTTTAGAATAGAACAGCATATGTCTGCTATTACTGCATTAAGATAAATTTTTGTTTTATTTTACTGACACAGGTTTAGAAATTAAATGAAATGGTGGTTTTATATTTAATGAAAGATTTTGTATTATAAGGTAACATTGGTGATTAAATGTCAGTTTCACAAAGTCAGTAATAGTATTGTACACAACATTGGATCTAATTAGGGTCCTATGAATGCCAATGAGAATTTGAACCCCTCAGGTATCACACGTCTTTACATAAAAAGAAACACTCCTTTACACATATGACCAGTTTCTTGAATCCAGATGGGTTCTCCAGTACAAGCTATGCCCTGGTCAAAATGTACACATGGTAACTAAACCATCTTCAAAATTATGTTATCCATATTATTTTTTTATACGAAGGGCAGTGCATTAAAAAAATAAAATAAAAAACAAAAAGAACTATGTGCACAGTTAATGCCATTAGTCTAAATGTGTCTCACTACAGAGAAAGGCAACTAAAGCAGCCCAATCAACTTCTTTAGGTTTTCAGGAAATAATCCAACAACGTGATTGAAAAGCTATAATACACATTCAAATTGATGGCCTTTTTGTGATCAGCAGCGTTTCAACCAAAGTGTTTCGTACAAGCTACCCTTTGGTAAAGGAAAAGAATCATTGAAATCCTCACTGAAGAAATATATTTACTTTTTTAGATTTTATATTGGCATGTTTAACAAACACATTTTAATCATTCACTCATTCATTCATTCATGTAGCTAGTACAAAAATAGTAAATATCCGGGGTACTGTAAAGTAAATGAAGTGATGTAGAGAATGATACCAAAGAAGACAAGGGATCTGGGTTTTGTGAAACCTATAGTCTCCATAGATTTTAAAACAGGCCTTCAAAAAAGTTTTTAAAATTTTAAAATGTTAACAGTTTTAGCATTTAAAACTGTTAAAGTTTTATACTTTACAATTCCTCTTTGGAGAGCAGAGTATTGTGTCAGATGCTATTTTTTTTGCAGTACGCAGGCCTCTCACTGTTGTGGCCTCTCCCGTTGCAGAGCACAGGCTCCAGACACGCAGCCTCAGTGGCCATGGCTCACGGGCCTAGCCGCTCCGCGGCATGTGGGATTTTCCCAGACTGGGGCATGAACCCATGTCCCCTGCATTGGCAGGCGGACTCTAAACCACTGCGCCACCAGGAAAGCCCTTGTTTTGTTTTTAATCTGAAGAAAAAGGATTGGGAAATCAGCAGTAGATGGACAAGATGTGATGCTGAAACATGAACTGGAGATATGTAAAGTATATAATTCCTTAATATTTGTGGATTGATTTGAATGAAACGTTTAAATCAAAGTGGTATAAAGTGAAAAATTGGTAGAGAAGCACATATGTGAAGGAATGTCGTGTTTTGTGGCTATGTGAACTGTGTGACAAAGAAATAGAAGAAAGAAGAAGGAGGAAAGTGAAGTACACATGATTTTGAAACTACTTATTTAATGTTGTTTATGCTGGTTAAAAAAAAAAATTAGGGAGTTCTCATTTTTTTTTTTTTTTTTTTGCTGCTTAAAATGCTGTCTTCCCACTCAAAGGACATTACTTATTAAAAACAATTATATTAATTATCTTTTCATGAAACATTACCAAATCCTTCAGTGAGTGGTTTCTGCCAATACATCTGGACACATGATGGCAACATGGCAATGATACAAGGAAATTCAGATTTTCAATTTATAATCTACCACTTGAAGATACGCTCACTAAAATGTATCATGTCCAAGTGTGGCATGTCTGGGTTCTATTTTGGGAACTCGAAAAAGAAGATATTCTGTGATTCTGTGCTCACAGAGGTTCCACAGCAAAGCACTCCTTGGAGCAACCAAATTGAGACAAATGCCAAAAATATGCATTGGTATGGAAGGTTAAGTTCTATAACAGTGGTTCTCAGTAGGGCAACCAGTGACTTCTGGAAGCATCTAGAAAATGTGTAGGGACGTTTAAGGTCTCCCAATGATTACAGTTGAGGCTCTATAATATTTAGTTGTGGGACAGCAGAGCAGTCTGCATTAATACATGTTGCAGTCTGTGATTCTAAGAATAGCAGCAAACATCAGAGTATTCCATATGTTTTTTGTGTGGTTGTGTCCAATCATTTAGGTAATGAAGTACACACTGTCTTAAGTTACTTCCTTTAGCTCTTTTATATATTAGTGTTGGGAAACTTTATTGATTACTTTTAAAAATTATGTATGTTCGTACACTGAATGGATTTTGTTTCATGACAGTAAAGAGGGTCTTACCAAATAGTTGTTATTTTGAGGACTAGTATGGTTTGGGAACCTCTGTTCCATAAAAATTCCTCAAAATATGAACAAAAAGAGGTCCAGGCAATTAAGGCACAGGGAATCCAAGGGCCAAGGGAGAATGAGTTCAACAAAACCACTGAGTTTTACAAAATCTTATATTCTGTGGTGGCCACATCATGGTCCTGGGAGCAGCTCCATTCAGGAGATCTTTGGAGACAAATAGTTTTTCAGATAACCAAACTCTAAGTTGGCTGCTAGTAACATAGCTGTATAAATAACACTACCTTTATAGGTAAGAAATTATTACCAAAAAAATATTTAAGAGGGGAAATGATAGTTACAAGCCATAAACAAAAGAGAAGATAAATAACCTTCTTCAATGGAAAATTGCAAGAAAAACAACATAGAAAAGTAGGGTGTCAGTGCCTACAGATCAATAAACATATCTCATTCATCTTTGTTCTCCTGAGACTGTTTATACTTAATACACAGCATGACATGTTCTTAATAACATATTGAAATAAATATAGGAAATAAAGAATTAACAAGATGGCCAAAAAAAAAAATAGGTACCTCACAAAATTATAAAGCTTCCTTGAAAAGGACTACCAATAATCCCTTTTTTTTTTTTTTAAATTAATGACCTAATTTCTTTCAGTCTTCCTCCTAACTCAGTCTTTTAGTTGTGAGTCTTATTCACAGTGCCACCCGCCCCCACCCTTTTATTTTGAGCTGATCAGATTTTTCTGCCTCCTCTCAGTAAGCACTCCTGTGTATCTGATCACTAGACCTGGGTCTCTGATGCCCATAGATCCTCTTTGGGAGAAACAAGAGACATTACATACTAAGTCGTTTAAGTCATCCCAGATAAAGACTGAATTAATTTACATCTCAGGGGAAATTTGAAACTGGAGTCTCCTATCCTGAGGTCCTTCTACTTCCTGCAGAAAAGTTAATTTAGGTCATTTCCCGATACCCATTGCATGATGAGCAACTGTTCCTGTGAATGAATCCAAATAAAAGCATGAAGAAAATGCGGGGCAAGTCAGTCTTCCGAGAGAGTTCTCTACCTGAGGCCCCAGACTTCTCAGAGTCTCCTGGACCTTGGCCTATCAAGGCTTAAGATGCTTATTTAAAATATTTAGAAAATCAAATTTAGATTTTATTATTCATATGACACTAACACATGTAAGTCTAGCATAATTAGGATTTTACTACATATTTATTTCAATGAAGTCTTTATTTCGATACAGAAAAATAGAGAGAAGGAAGTCACGTTTTAGGCATCTGCAAAAATCATTTTTAGCATCATTTCAGTAAATAAATATCTTGTGATCATGACAAGAGATTAGGGAGATGAGCACATCACAGGTTATCTGGGTAGGTCTAAAACTGAATTCCTCTGAAACAGAAGTAATCCACAGTTTAGCAGTGTGAAATATTCTTATATTTTCTCTGCAATATATTACTTTAGATGACTGTATATATCATGGTGAAATTTCCCTTTGTTTTTTAAGAATTTTAAAACAATTATTATATTGAGAGTAAAACTGTAATTTTTGCTTTACAATAAATTTCCATGTGGTTTTAATACCAATTCCCCAAAACGTATGTTCTTTATCAACAAACAGGATATACAGCTTAGATGTTTTACAGCAATGTTTCACAGACATCATATATTGAACACTGAAAAAGATTTCTATCAAAACATCTGGTAAACACAATTCAAACTGAACTTAGATGGTGATGTGCATATTTTTCTAACTTTTTTTCACCTTGGATATATATCTTAATAGAGATGTAACCACTTTTTTTTTCCAGGAGAAATTTAAACTACTAATGTACTTTATGTATTTTTTTATGATTGTTGTGACATTTGTCTTGTTGTCACTCTGCAAAGTATTGTGTGACTTTTTCAAATAGCTACTTTAAACTGGATTAAAAATTTTTCTTAGCAGTGAATTTAAAAATACTCTCCACATTTGCCTCTGCCAACCAGCTTACCAAATGAACCCCAACATATTCCTGTGGCTACTCATGATTTCCTCCACTCTGATTATTTTTTGACACATTTTGTTTGCTTTTAAAGAATAAAGAAAAAGGACACTTTGCACAACTTTTATGAATACTGCCCCATTCAATGTGAGAATGTCTGAAGAATTCTGAAATCAGACGGTCAGTGATTAATAAAAGCGTATCATAAACCAAGATGGTTTATAATCTATTGTAGCTCAGGAAATGTAACAAAACCGCTATGCACTTGAAGATATTTCAAAGCAAACTGAAGTACTTCCAGGTTTTTCTCAAAGCAGCAGACTTCAATAAAAGACTTAGGAATGTTTGTTAATTTTTTTCATTCATCAACTTGAAACAAAATTCACCACAGAAATAGTTAACTGTGTTCCTGTGATCACCTCTTCATTCGTTATCGGATGGTTTTAAAGCAACAATCAGTGGTATCATCATGTGGATCATTTAACAATAAAACCCATTAGATAAGCAAAATCCTAAAGACTGGTATCAGTTAGTAGTGATAAGGGTATGGAGAAACCAGCATTCTAATATACTGTTTGAAATGTAAATTTATATAATTCTTTTTGACTGTAATTTGTAATATTTTAACATATATATATGACTTAGAAATATCACTTTTAGGAATTTGTCCTATAACAGAAAATATAAACATCTTAGGCAACAACGTTTAATTCACTATTCTATGTAATAGTAACACTTTTGAACATCCTAAATGTCCATCAATAGGGGAAGGATTAAACATACATTCACACAATGGAATATCTGTATTTACTAAATTGAAAATATGTCCAAGACATTTTAAGTTAAAAAATGCAAGCTTCACGGGGGGACTTTCAAGATGGCAGAGGAGTAAGAAGTGGAGATCACCTTCCTCCCCACAAATACATCAAAAATACATCTACATGTGGAACAACCCCTACAGAACAACTACTGGATGCTGGCAGAAGACCTCAGACTTCCCAAACGGCAAGAAAATCCCCACGTACCTGGGTAGGGCAAAAGAAAAAAGAAAAAACAGAGACAAAACAATAGGGATGGGACCTTCACCTCTGGGAGGGAGCTGTGAAGGAGGAAAAGTTCTCACACACTAGGAAGCCCCTTCACTGGCAGAGACAGGGAGTGGCAGGGGGGAAGCTTCGGAGCCACGGAGGAGAGCGCAGCAACAGGGGGTCAGAGGGCAAAGTGGAGAGATTCCCACACAGAGGATCGGTGCCGACCAGCACTCCTGAGAGGAGAGGCTTGTCTGCTCACCTCCTGGGGCAGGTGGGGGCTGGGAGCTGAGGCTCGGGCTTCCGAGGTCGGATCCCAGGGAGAGGACTGGGGTTGGCTGTGTGAACACAGCCTGAAGGGGGCTAGTGCGCCACAGCTAGCCAGAAGGGAGTCCGGGAAAAACTCTGGACCTGCCTAAGAGGCAAGAGACCACTGTTTCAGGATGTGCGAGGAGAGAGGATTCCTTCCCTGTCTGCCCACAGAAGGTAGAGCACCGCCTAAACAAGCTCCACAGACAGGTGTGAGCTGAGGCTATCAGCGCGTACCCTGGAGACGGGCATGGAACGCTAATGCTGCTGTTGCAGCCGCCAGGAATCCTGTGTGCAAGCACAGGTCACTATCCGCCCCCCCTCCCCCGCCACCGGAGCCTGTGCAGCCCGCCAATGCCAGGGTCCCGTGATCCAGGAACAACTTCCCCATGAGAACACACGGAGCGCCTCAGGCTGTTTCAACATCATGCTGGCCTCTGCCACCACAGGCTGTTTCAACATCATGCTGGCCTCTGCCACCACAGGCTAGCCTCACATTCCAATTATGACTACCATACCCCTCTCTTCCCCCCAGCCTGAATAAGCAAGACCCATCCTGTCTGGGTGGGAACAGATGCCTGAGGGTGACCTAGACGCAGAGGTGGGGCTAAAGCCAAAGCTGAACCCCAGGAGCTGTGCGAACAAAGAAGACAAAGGGAAATTTCTCCGTGCAGCCTCAGGAGCAGCAGATTAAATCCCCACAATCAACTTGATGTGCCCTGCATCTGTGGAACACCTGAATAGACAACGAATCATCCCAAAATTGAGGCGGTGGACTTTGGGGGCAACTATAAACTTGGGTTTGCTGTCTGCTACTGATTTGTTTCTGATATTCATGTTTATTTTAGTATAGCTTTCAGCACTTGTTATCATGGGTGGATTTGTTTACTGGTTTGGTTGCTCTCCTTTTTTAAAATTATTATTTAATTTCTTTTATTTTAATAATGTTTAAAAAATTTATTATTATTTTTTCTTTCTTTTTTTCTGTCTTTTCTTTTGAGCCATGTGGCTGACAGGGTTGTGGTGTTCCGGGCTGGTGTCAGGCCTCAGCCTCTGAGGTGGGAGAGCCCAGTTCAGGACACTTGGCCACCAGAAACCTCCCTGCCCCACATAATGTCAATCAGAGAGAGCTCTCCCAGAGATCTCCATCTCAATGCTAAGACCCAGCTCCATGCAACGGAGAGCAAGATCCAGTGCTGGATGCCCCAGCCAAACAACTAGCAAGACAGGAACACAACCCTGCCCATTAGCAGAGACGCTGCCTAAAATCGTACTAAATTCAAAGACATCCCAAAACACACCATCAGATGTGGTCCTGCCCATCAGAAAGACAAGATCCAGCCGCACCCACCAGAACACAGGCACAAGTCACCTCCACCAGGAAGCCTACACAAGCCACTGAACCAACCTCACCCACTGGGGGCAGACACCAAAAACAATGGGAACTACAAACCTGCAGCCTGCGAACAGTAGACCCCCAAACACAGTAAGTTAAACAGAATAAGAAGACAGAGAAATATGCAGCAGATGAAGGAGCAAGGTAAAAACCCACCAGACCAAACAAATGAAGAAGAAAATAGGCACTCTACCTGAAAAAGAATGCAGAGTAATGATACTAAAGATGATCCAAAACCTTGGAAATAGAATGGAGAAAATATAAGAAACATTTAACCTATAAGAACTAAACAGCGAACAATAATGAACAACACAATAAATGAAATTAAAAATTCTCTAGAAGGAATCAATAGCAGAATAACTGAGGCAGAAGAACGGATAAATGAATTGGAAGACAAAATAGTGGAGATAACTACCACAGAGCAGAATAAAGAAAAAAGAACGGAAAGAATTGAGGACAGTCTCTGAGACCTCTGGGACAACATTAAACAAACCAACATTTGAATTATAGGTGTCCCAGAAGAAGAAGAGAAAAAGAAAGGGTCTGAGAAAATATTTGAAGAGATTATAATTGAAAACTTCCCCAACATTGGAAAGGAAATAGTCCATCAAGTCCAGGAAGAGAAGAGAATCCCATACAAGATAAATGCAAGGAGAAACACGCCAAGACAAATATGAATCAAACTATCAAAACTTAAATACAAAGAAAAAATATTAAAAAGCAGCAAGAGAAAAGCAATGCAACAAATAACATACAAGGGAATCCCATAAGGTTAACAGGTGATCTTTCAGCAGGAACTCTGCAAGCCAGAAGGGAGTGGCAGGACATATTGAAAGTGATGAAAAGGAATACCCTATAACCAAGATTACTCTACCCAGCAAGGATATCATTCAGATTCAACAGAAAAATTAACTTTTACAGACAAGCAAAAGCTAAGAGAATTCAGCACCACCAAACCAGCTTTACAACAAATGCTAAAGGAACTTCTCTAGGCAGGAAACAAAAGAAGGAAAAGACCTACAAAAACAAACCCAAAACAATTAAGAAAATGGTAAGAGGAACATACATATTGATAATTACCTTAAATGTAATTGGATTAAATGATCCATCCAAAAGACATAGACTGGCTGAATGGATAGAAAAACAAGACCCGTATATATGCTGTCAATAAGAGACACAACTCAGACCTAGGGACTCATACAGACTGAAAGTGAGGGGATGGAAAAAGATATTCCATGCAAATGGGTATCAAAAGAAAGCTGGAAGAGCAACTCTCATATCAGATAAAATACACTTTAAAATAAAGACTGTTACAAGAGACAAAGAAGGACACTACATAATGATCAAGGCATCAATCCAAGAAGAAGATATAACAACTGTAAATATTTATGCAACCAACACAGGAGCACCTCAATACATAAGGCAAATGCTAACAGCCATAAAGGGGGAAATCGACAATAACAAAATAATAGGAGGGGACTTTAACACCCCACTTTCACCAATGGACAGATCATCCAAAATGAAAATAAATAAGGAAACACACCTTTAAATGACAGATTAAACAAGATGGACTTAATGGATATTTACAGGACATTCTATCCAAAAACAATAGAATCCACTTTCTTCTCAAGTGTTCATGGAACATTCTCCAGGATAGATCATATCTTGGGTCACAAATCAAGCCTTGATAAATTTAAGATAATTGAAATCATATCAAGTATCTTCTCTGACCACAATGCTATGAGACTAGATATCAACTACAAGAAAAAAACTGTAAAATATACAAACACAGGGAGGCTAAACAATACACTATGAAATAACCAAGATCACTGAGAAAATCAAAGAGGAAATCCAAAAATACCTAGAAAAAAATGACAATGAAAACACGACGACCCAAAAGCTATGGGATTCAGCAAAAACAGTTCTAAAAGGGAAGTTTACAGCAATACAATCCTACCTCAAGAAACAACTCCAATAAACAACCTAACCTTACACCGAAAGCAGTTAGAGAAAGAAGAACAAAAAATCCCCTAAAGTTAGCAGAAGGAAAGAAATCATAAATAACAGACCAGAAATATATGAAAAGAAATGAAGGAAACAATAACAAAGATCAATAAAACTAAAAGCTGGTTCTTTGAGAAGGTAAACAAAATTGATAAGCCATTAGCCAGACTCATCAAGAAAAAAAGGGAGAAGACTCAAATCAACAGAATTAGAAATGTAAAAGGAGAAGTAACAACTGACACTGCAGAAATACAAAGGATCATGAGAGATTACTACAAGCAACTCTATGCCAATAAAATGGACAACCTGGAAGAAATGGACACATTCTTATAAAAGCACAACCTTCTGAGACTCAACCAGGAAGAAATAGACAATATAAACAAACTAATCACAAGCACTGAAATTGAAACTGTGATTAAAAATCTTCCAACAAATATAAGCCCAGGAGCAGATGGCTTCACAGGCAAATTCTGTCAAACATTTAGAGAAGAGATAACACCTATCCTTCTGAAACTCTTCCAAAATATAGCAGAGGGACGAACACTCCCAAACTCATTCTACGAGGCTACCATCACCCTGATATCAAAACCAGACAAAGACGTTACAAAGCAAGAAAACAACAGGCCAATATCACTGATGAACATAGATGCAAAAATCCTCAACTACAGACTAGCAAATAGAATCCAACAGCACATTAAAAGGATCATATACCATGATCAAGTGGGGTTTATCCCAGGAATGCAAGAATTCTTCAATATATGCAAATCAATCAATGTGATACACCATATTAACAAATTGAAGGAGAAAAACCATATGATCATCTCAATAGATGCAGAAAAAGCTTTTGACAAAATTCAACACCCATTTATGATAAAAACCCTCAAGAAAGTAGGCATAGAGGGAACTACCTCAATATAATAAAGGCCATATATGACAAACACACAGCCAACATCGTTCTCAGTGGTGAAAAACTGAAACCATTTCCTCTAAGATCAGGAACAAGACAAGGTTGCCCACTCTCACCATTGTTATTCAACATACTTTTGGAAGTTTAGCCACAGTAATCAGAGTAGAAAAAGAAATAAAAGGAATCTAAATCGGAAAGGCAGAAGTAAAACTGTCACTGTTTGTAGATGACATGACACTATACATAGAGAATCCTAAAAACGTTACCAGGAAACTACTAGAGCTAATCAATGAATTTGGCAAAGCAGCAGGATACAAAATTAATGCACAGAAATCTCCTGCATTACTATACCCTAATGATGAAAAATCTGAAATAGAAATTAAGGAAACACTCCTATTTACCACTGCAAGAAAAAGAATACAATACCTAGGAATAATCCTACCTAAGGAGACAGAAAACCTGTATGCAGAAAACTATAAGATACTGACTGATGAAAGGAATTAAAGAAGATACAAACAGATGGAGAGATATACCATGTTCTTGGATTGGAAGAATCAACATTGTGAAAATGACTATACTACCCAAAGCAATCTACAGATTCAACGAAATCCCCATCAAACCACCAATGGCATTTTTCACAGACCTAGAACAAAAATTTCACAATTGGTATGGAAACACAAAAGACCCCAAATAGCCAAAGCCATCTTGCTTAGGAAAAACGGAGCGGGAGGAATCTGGCTCCCTGACTCAGACTATACTACAAAGCTACAGAAATCAAGACAGTATGGTACTGGCAAAAAAACAGAAATATAGATTAATGGAACAGGATAGAAAGCCCAGAGATAAACCCACACACATATGGTCACCTTATCTTTGATAAAGGAGGCAAGAGAACACAATGGAGAAAAGACAGCCTCTTCAATAAGTGGTGCTGGGAAAACTGGACAGCTACATGTAAAAGAATGAAATTAGAACACTCCCTAACACCACATACCAAAATAAACTCAAAATGGATTAAAGACCTAAATGTAAGGCCAGACACTATAAAACTCTTAGAGGAAAACATAGGCAGAACACTCTATGATATAAATCACAGTAAGATCCTTTTTGACCTACCTCCTAGAGTAAAGGGAAATAAAAACAGAAATAAAGAAATGGGACCTAATGAAACTTAAAAGCTTTTGCACAGCAAAGGAAACCATAAACCAGATGAAAAGACAACCCTCAGAATGGGAGAAAATATTTGCAAATGAAACAACTGACAAAGGATTCATCTCCAAAATATACAAGCAGCTCATACAGCTCAGTATCAAAAAAACAAACAACCCAATCCAAAAATGGGCAGAAGACCTAAATAGACATTTCTCCAAAGAAGATATACAGATTGCCAACAAACACATGAAAGGATGCTCAACATCACTAATCATTAGAGAAATGCAAATCAAAACTACAATGAGGTATCACCGCACATTGGACAGAATGGCCATCATCAAAAAAATCTACAAACAATAAATGTTGGAGAGGGTGTGGAGAAAAGGGAACCCTCTTACACTGTTGGTGGGAATGTAAATTGATACAGCCACTATGGAGAACAGTATGGAGGTTCCTTAAAAAAATAAAAATAGAACTTCCATATGACCCAGCAATCCCACTACTGAGCATATACCCTGAGAAAACCATAATTCAAAAAGAGTCATGTACCACAATGTTCACTGCAGCTCTATTTACAATAGCCAGGACATGGAAGCAACCTAAGTGTCCTTTGACAGATGAATGGATAAAGAAGATGTGGCACATATATACAATGGAATATTACTCAGCCATAAAAAGAAACGAAATCGAGTTTTTGTAGTGAGGTGGATGGACCTAGAGTGTCTCATACAGAGTGAAGTAAGTCAGAAAGAGAAAAACAAATACCACATGCTAACACATATATATGGAATCGAAAGAAAAAAAAAAGGTTCTGACAAACCTAGGGGCAGGACAGGAATAAAGATGCAGATGTAGAGAATGGACTCGAGGACATGGGTAAGGGTAAGCTGGGACCAAGTGAGAGAGTAGCACTGACATATATATACTACCAAATGTCAAATAGATAGTGGGAAGCAGCTGCATCACACAGGGAAATCAGTTCAGTGCTTTGTGACCACCTAGAGCGGTGGGATAGGGTGGGTGCGAGGGAGATGCAAGAGGGAGGGGATATGTGGATTTATGTATACATATAGCTGATTCACTTTGTTATACAGCAGAAACTAACACAACATTGTAAAGCAATTATACTCCAATAAAGGTGTTAAAAAAATGCAAGCTTCAGACCACTGTCTTAGGATGATGGCAAATTTTTTAAAAATCTATCTTTTGGTAGAAATAGAAATATAGATATGCCTTTATGATCATAAATAAGTCTGGAAAGAGATCCCCACTTTAGGTAAACATGTAAAGTTTTGTATCTACAACACAACCTTAGATTCATAAAATCTGAACAAAAACACCTCCGTAGTTTTCATACAGGAAGATATTTGTTTAATGGAGGTTAGTAGTTAATTCTAGATTATAGCAACTCTATAACATAGACTGTAAATATCCTACCAAAATGAAAAGAGAAGCATTCTATTTCCAAGAACAGATCCTAAAAGAGTTGAGGAATCTCCCTGAAGATGATAGCTCATGATTTAAGACAGATGTGGCCAATGACTATTTTTACCTCAAACCTGCTCTGCATAGTAACTGCATACAGGTGTCCTGCTCTCCATCCCGCAACCCTCTACTTGAAGCTCAATATCTGGCTGAGTGCCTGACAGAGAGTAAGCACACGATAAATACATTGTGGATGGATGACCAAATTCCCAATGTTTAGCAGCTGGTGGAACAGGTAGGTGTAGGGAATTAAGCAATGGACAAAGATGTAGTCCAGGGATGACTATTGTCCACAATGATGATGTGACACTTAAATTGTAAAAAATCACAGACCAACAAAAGTAGTTTTTACCATGAGCACTTCTGAAAATCGATATGGTAGGAAGCCTACAGAAAAGCTAAATTATGTGAGGTGGAGTCTTAGCTACATACTTCCTAGGACCTTTAGTTTTCTTTCTTCCTTATTTCTCCACAAAAATTTTCTTATTTGCTCTTGTCTTTAGTGCACTGTTAGATCACCACCAATGAACCACGTTTACTTCAAACTATCTCCTCTACTGGCTGAATAGGTCAGAAGAATACCTGGCCAATACAAAGCAGCTTTTTTTTTTTTTTTTTTTTTGCGGTACGCGGGCCTCTCACTGTTGTGGCCTCTCCCGTTGCGGAGCGCAGGCTCCGGACGCGCAGGCTCAGCGGCCATGGCTCATGGGCTCAGCCGCTCCGCGGCATGTGGGATCCTCCCGGACTGGGGCACGAACCCGTGTCACCTGCATTGGCAGGCGGACTCTCAACCACTACGCCACCAGGGAAGCCCCCCAAAGCAGCTTTTTATAAAGGAGTCAGAACTGAGATGGCGGTATTAGGGAGAGCAGAGGACACTTTTACTAGTAGAGTGAAATCCTACCTCAAAGGCATAGCCTAGTTGGATTTTCACCTGGGAAAGAATAGCAGCAAAGAGACCAAGAAAGCAGGAGGTATACAAGAATTGATGGTTTCCTCAAAGGCAAAGACTGGGACTTTAAAGGCACAGATGTAAAGCCATGTGTTGTAAATAACAGCCAACAGCCAGCAAAGAAAACACTGTCTTTTTGAATTCACAATATGGAGGGCACACCTGCACACACAAACATCTATCAGGAAGAGTAACACTGGTTTCAAAGGGCAATTTGTATATTTCATGAAAGGCCAGTGATACTTAAACTGTAAACTTCCTTCTGCTACCACCTGGGATATACAAAATGTGGTGATAATCACTTTGTCACCTCTAGCATCATATTTACAAACATGAATTTCTGCATTTCCTAAAGCAAGGACGCGTAAGTGGTAATCCCTTTGTCAGTAAATACAGCAGGGGCTCTTGGAATAAAGAGTAGACAATGAAAGAAGTGAACAAGTTTCCGAATTTTAAAGTTCAGTTGAAATTCGTGTAAAAAACGGAAGGTGACAAATCTAGAACTATTTCGATGTTTGGGTGATAACATTCATTTTCTGTCTTTAAAATGAAAACAGACTAAATTATATGTGTTCAAGTATGGGGCATTTTTTATATCTCAATTTCACAAAATCTGAGAAATTTTTTAAAGAAATTAGAATTTTACCATGATTTTTACAAGGGTAATAGGTGCTACATAATTTACTTGAGAAAACTGATCACAAAAATACCCACTTTACTAATCTAAAAGTTTTAAACACATAAAACAAATTACAAAATGTCATTCACTGTATTTTCCTCCTATCAATCACACATAGTGGTCACTGCTCATTCAAGAAAGATCCAATTAACTTTCTACTCTAATGCCATTTATTAAATCAGAGAGATAATCTTTAAAGTAATCCACATTTCATTAAAAACTGAATAGAATGCATAATTTCAGACACTAAACTGATAGGGGATAAAGAATACTTTGTGTATTATGGAGCAATAATCATAAACCAATGCACTATAACACTCTGAAAATGTGTTTCAATGAGGCCAAACTGGATTTTAATCTTTTATTCCTACAATCGGATAAATACAGAAGAAAAGAGAGGCAGAGCTCATGTTACCATAATACTGCAATAAAACTAACATAATCCTTTTGATGTGGGGATTCACTCTAAAGACCTGTTTTTAATTACTAAGAATAAAAATAATTTAAGTTTTCTATTGTTTAGCATTTGCCTTGTTCAAAATCAAAGGACTACAATAGGGAATCTGTATTGCCACTATATAAAGATAATAATGTCAACAAATAATAAATGTGTGTGTGTGTGAAGGTGTGAACGTGCAGAAAGGTTGCACCTTCAACAGTGCTTAGAAATCTCCTCACCTACATATCCAATTTCATCGTTTACAAATTTTGCTTGCCATATAACTGCAGGACACAATTCAGCTAAATTTCTGGCACATAAAAAAGATCCTTTTTCTTCCAGTTTCCAGCAACATGTTCCTTGTTTTCTTCTGACCGTAGACACTTGTCAGTAGACACTTCAGCATTCACGTTTCTACCGACAGTCTGTTAAAAGGCAATTCAAGCTTTTTCTGTCTTGCTCCTCAAAATTCTTCCAAGCCCCTGCCCCTGCCCACTTCCAAAGTTATGTCCATATTTTTAGGTATTTGCTACAGCAGGACCCTACTTCCAGGCACCAAAATCTGTATTAGTTACTTTTTATGCTGTAACAAATTGCCACACATTCGTGAGTTAAAACAACACAAATTTATTATCTATGGTTCTAGATGTCAGAAGTCCTAAATGAATGTTATGGCACTGAAATTGAGGTTTGGCAGGCCTGTGTTCCCTCCTGGAGGCTCAAAGGGGAAAATCGTTTCTTTGTCCTTTCTAGTTTCCTGAGGCCACCTGCATTCCTGGCTCATGTTAATATTCTGTATATAACAGGTGTGTGTATGTAAGCATTATTTTCAATTTTAAAAATAGTTTGTTACAAAAATAGAGGAAATGCTCTTGAAATTTCTAAAATGTCTGCAAAATAAATTAGTAATATTTTCATAATGTACAACTGCTAAAAATTATAAGAAATAAGTATAATAATAAGTAAATAAAGTTCAATTGTCTTCTTAAAATGAATTAAAAATCATCACTAGCCAGAAATTTCCCATCAGTAACTCTTCTGTTTTTGAAAACTGCCCATTACTTTAGCAGAATAGTTAGACAGTATACATAATTACATTACATATACAATTTTTATCTATTTTTTCTAGTCTTTACTTTTTAAACCTACTCTCCTCATAAAGAAAAAAGGTAAAAATTAATATAAGAAAAAATAAAATGAATAACTCAAGCAAAACTTTTCTTTCTACATAGTTTTTTTTCCATTCTAAGACTGTAGTATAGTTTAGATGGAAGGGAATCAAAAACTGACTGGAATACCAAGAGGGCAAACTTTTTATTCATTAATTTTTTTCTGTAGATTAAAAAGAAACACTTCAAATTATTTCTAAAGTATGTCAATAAAACAAAGATGTAGTAAAAGAAGACGACTAACATATCTTCAAGGCATTGAAAAGTGAAATAATTCTGGACAATTAATATTCATTCATTCCAAAGAGACTGCATTTATATTAAATATCAGGCATGGACTTCACAAATATAAGCAGATGTTACCCCTACCCTCATAAACCTTACAGTCCACCTAGACAGTTCTTCATCCTAAGAAATTTCAGAAGAATATATAATTTGGAGAATCATTAGCCTTTGACTTCACTGTAGAAATATTATGCTTTTCTTCTCCTCTAGTTTTTTAAAAGCAAAGGAATATTTTAGTTTTGCAAATAAGTTGAAAAAAATCTACTAGCTGTTAATTTTTTGTAACTTTCTGTGTATTAAAAAAAAAAAGAATTTACAGGATAAGGCCTTTGACAGAGCACAAGGAAATATTGCTGCCTGACAGAGGTTAGTTCCAAGCCGTGAATCACTGATTTAAGCTTTATTAAAATTGTACTTTCTCCCTGCTTGGTTTCACTTAGATATACTTTCATTTTCCTCGGGCTGTAGTCTATTACTAATATACTTGCCTGCAATTCCCTCCCTTCTGAGTTGAAGAAAAATGAAACCCCAAATCAGATTAATTTTTGAAAACGAGTACATAGATACAATAGGCAAGAAGAATGATGCACATTAGGCAAGAAGAATGATGCACATTCCTTTCCCTTGTGAGAGAAAGTAATGTGAGTACCAGCAAAAGTACTTAGGCATTCAGAGGAAGAACAACAAAGTTAGTCTCGCTGATTACAATTTTTCAGAAGAGCTGGCAGCTTCCTCAAAGCTAATTCTATCCTCAGGACCAAGAAAAGCCCCACCCCTACCCAGGATTTCTTAATAGCCAGACTAAAGCATCACAGTTGACCTTAGTTTCCATCAGCATAAAAAGCGGTATAAATGGATCTCAAAATTTCTTCCTGATGCTTTACCATTTCCTTCAACATGTAGCTGGCAAAATATAAGCATCTTCGTACAATTTAAGAAACTAAGGTTAGGATTTTAGAGCCTGAAATCCAATTAAATATATTTTTTTCTGCAGACCTCACCCCTACTTTCAAATCTCCCTTCTCTGCAGCTGTGAAGGATACTGCCCAAGAGTGCAATTTAAGAGCCGAGATTGTTGAGATATACTCAAGTTCATGTGTGATAAATATGGTGGGAATGAACTCAGTCAGAAAGATTCTACACACATGGTACAACCAAATGGAGCTTCCATGGCATTACTGTAACTTCTTGACAGGCTAAGTGTTCTTTTTCTTCTCATGCTTGTTATTTTTGAATGCCTGATCACTTAAAATAAGGCATTTTCATCCATCTGCACACTCAGAGAAAAGGGCACCAATGAAAAATTTGACAAAAGGAGCATAAGAAAAAATTAAAACTATGAAGCAAATGCTTTTTAAGAAATTATTCTTTATCCAGTAATTAGGGAATACATAGCAAAGGGGGGAAGAAAGAATAAAGTAAATAAAATATTACCAGTGTTTGTATGCTTCCATATATATTGGATAAAATCTTCTATGCACACCTACGCTTTTGTAACAAGCGAATTTTTCTTAATATTGGAATGCATGTTTAAAATGCATGCTAGCAGTGAAGTCAAGATATTCTGAGGGGTTGGCAAAGACCTATATCATCACTGTTTAATATAAGTAATATTCTGAATTAATAATGATCTGATTTAGACCGTTCCCAGGATGGGAATATACAAAATAGTTAAACCAACACCTTTCACAATCACAGGTCAACTTTGGGTTTACCAAAAGAATAAATAAGCTGATATTAAATGAATGGATGAACGGACACATGCATGCTTTAGTGTTTGGAATTCTCTTCTTTCCATGGCTTCTAGAAGAACCATGTGGGTTCCTCCTTTCCAGCTCCTTCGAGGACCAAGTAAGGATAATCCTACCAAAGTACCTATGCCAAGGCAACAAACAGGTTCCTAATATTCTAGACTGACACCTAACAGGAGATTCCCTACTTTTAAAGGTCAATGATTGAGCTATATGGACTTTAAGTGCTCTCTTCCAATCGCTCCATGAAATAATTGGTCCTTTATACCTCATCTCCGAACCAAACTACTATTTTTCATTATTATTCCTAAGGGGAAATAAAAATCAAATGTCAGTTCAGACACTACCTGCTGCAAGTAACAGATTACCCACCAGTAGTGGTTTTGATAATAAGGACATTTATTTTTTTCACACATCAATATTTGGAGTTAAGGAGTTCCAGCAATGGGTATCTCAGCTCAGAGTTGTTAGGGCTTTGAGTTGGCTTATTTGTTTTCTTTAATGTTCTCCTCTTTTTAGCCAATTTGGTTCTCAACTTTCTAAATATCACATCCTTACAAAATAATGCTCAAAATAAGATGGATGGGTTGGGGGTTGTCTCTGCTATCTCTCCTTCCAAAAGTCAGGAAGAAAAAATTTTCTTAGAAGACCAGTGACTATCAAAGTGTAGTCACCTGAGCAATAGCATCAGTCTCAGCTGCAAACCTGTGAGAAATGCACATGCTTGAGCCCCTCTCCAGGATTACTGATTCAGAAACTGTGGAGTTGAGGCTCAACAATCCACTTTAACAAGCCCTCCAGGTAATTCTGAGTCGAGCTAAAGTTTGAGAATCACTAATTAAGACCAATCTGATTCATCCCCTGCGTCTAAGCCCACCTTCCCTGAGCAGCGAAGGTACTTTCTCCTCAAGGTCTCTGCGTGTGTCCCTTCTGCCGTGAAAGCTGCTCCCTTGCATGGGTCCCTCTCTCATTTCCTTCACCTCACCAGTGTGTCTTTCTCTGATAACTGTATACAAAATAGCGATGCCCTAGACACAAGTCCCAGCATTCTCTATCCTCACTTACTGCAAAGAATTTGTGTCTGGTCTGTTTCCCTCTACTGGAATTTAAGTTCATAGAAGTTAGGGCTTTGTCTATATTTATTTACTGCTCTATCTCCAAGGCCTAGAACGTTGTTTGGTGTAAAACAGGCATTAAATAAATGCTAAATACATGACTGGCATATTGATATCCAAATGAAATTGGAAGAAGTCAAAGAATGGTTAATGGGTAGACAAACAGCAGTTTGCCAAAGCAAACTATTTACAAATGGAGATTTGGAATAAAATCCATTCTTGACTTGAAAACTTAAGGGTTTGTCACAACATAAAAAGTAGCTGTATTTCATTAACTTAAGAAAAAAATCCTCTTTTTCACCTTAAATGCTATGTTCAAATAAATTTACTTATACTACACTTTTCTGTTCTATTAAACTTGATAGCTTTTATTGGAAATGGACAGATTTTACCAACATAGGAACCTCCATCGAAATTAAAATTTTAAATTATCAGTTTTCTTCTAAAAAAACCCAGAAATGAACATGAGGGGAAATTGGACACAATCAAAATAGTTTCAAAATGTAAACTACTTATATAAACAGATTATAATACTTTCAATTTCATATACTATTGGTCTTATTTCTTAGTTTTATTCTAGGGAATTATTTGATATCTTGATTACTTACCAATGCTTGCTTGCTTATAGAATAATTTTATGTAAATTGAGTATGTGGTTCCGTAAATGATTATTTACATATTGAGAACATTTTAAATGACATAATATGCGCGATATTATTGACCAAGATAAAATAAAAATTCAATTGAAATACATCTCGTTAGTTTAATATGGATAAAGCATATTTCCTGAGAACTACTTTTGAAAACCCATTGAGTAATTTCTATTATAATCATATAATATTTTCATATTTAAATCTAACCATTAAAATATCACTCACTGAATATTTTCCTTGAGAAAAAAATAAAGTTATAGTGGGATACATTCTTTATGGCACCATGGCACAAGATTCTTAGCTGCAAATTTACAAATAATTTTGTGTGTGTATACCAGTTTCGAGCATTGTTATAAATTATATGTAAAAAGACATAAAGCAAACTGATATCAGTCTAAACAGTGTTTTTTCAGTGGTCAGAGAGACTTGTACCTATACATGTTGAGCATGCAAGTTGCACGATGCTCTTCACTGGACAAGTGACTTTCCAAGCTTGGCCCTTTTTCTTGATGTACGACAGAAACCTTTCCTGAGACTTATTCTCCTTTTTGCTTTCCAAAGATAGCAGCGGACTAAATTCCTTTTCGTATGTTTACAGTTTTGGGTTTGGATATGCTATTTGATAAACGGTATGACTTTCATGATTTCCAGTATAATTTAGATTAACCCTTCCACTCCATTCCTGACACATATCTTCTCAAGGACTTCTTAACTAAATGGGAGTCAGAGAGCAGGACCAATGATCCCAACTGCAATGAACCTAACTCCCAGAACACTTCTTTTGTCTCATAATATATATTCACATCACTATTTATTTTAGACATTATGACGTTGATTATTCATATGTTTTCTTTACCAGTCAAGTCAACGTCTGTATTCTCTTTATGTGTTGGCTACCAACAGGTGTGACTTCCAAGAAGGCACGAAACAATCCATTACATTGGAAATTTTTTAGAATAATTTTCACAAGTCAAAATATTTTCAAAATGATCATGCTATTTTAGTGTGTGGGCTACTTGTTCTTGGCTTTTAAATTCTTTCACATTTCCCACAAGAATTTCCAGTGCCCTAAGTCAGTACAGCGCACACATTTAAAAATAATTTATTTATTATATTTTAATTTATTTTTGGCTGTGTTGGGTCTTTGTTGCTGTGCGCGGGCTTTCCCTGGTTACGGCGAGTGGGGGCTACTCTTCGTTGCGGTGCATGGGCTTCTCACTGCAGTGGCCTCTCTTGTTGAGGAGGACAGGCTCTAGGCACGCAGGCTTCAGTAGTTGTGGCACATGGGCTCAGTAGTTGTGGCGCGCAGGCTCTAGAGCGCAGACTTAGTAGTTGTGGTGCAGGGGCCTAGCTGCTCCGGGGCATGTGGGATCCTCCCCGACCAGGGCTCGAACCCGTGTCCCCTGTGTTGGCAGGCAGATTCTTAACCACTGCTCCACCAGGGAAGTCCCAGTGCACACATTTTAAGTATACAGCTTAATAGGTTTTTGCCTATGTATACTAGACACCTGTGAAATATTGAATCATTCCTTGCCCAGAAGGTTCCTTCTTCCCTTCCTAGTCAATATGGTTATGTCATTTAATAAGTGTATCTTCAACATGCCCTGCCAGAAACGTTTTAATTTTCATACTGAAAATTTTTAGTATGAAAGCTGACCATACTTGTATGTTGTTAGTTTAAAACATAGTCAGGCAAAAAGTAATTTTACCTTAATAATGTGTTTTTTTCTATGTAGAAAAATGCTAAGTGTCCAGAGAAGGCATTACATTAGATCTGGATAGAAATATATTAAAAATAAACAAATAAAAAATAAAAACAAAACCTCTTACTTTTTCCCCAAGTAATCTCTATCATGAAAACTTAGTTTCATTTTTATTTCTTTCATTACTACATAACACAGATTATGTCCTTCTGAAGCAAGGTACAAAAGGATTATGATAATTATGGTGATGATAAAATAGCAGTTAACTCTTAACTGATAGTTGTAGTATACTAGGTACTATTCAGGCATTTTGTACATATAAATTATTTTAATCTTCACAACACTAGTAAGGGGTAGGTACTCTATCATTCTTTTTTTTTTTGGTACGCGGGCCTCTCACTGTTGTGGACTCTCGCATTGCGGAGCACAGGCTCCAGACGCGCAGGCTCAGCAGCCATGGCTCACGGGCCCAGCCGCTCCGCGGCATGTGGGACCTTCCCGGACCGGGGCACGAACCCGTGTCCCCTGCATCGGCAGGCGGACTCTCAACCACTACGCCACCAGGGAAGCCCTATCATTGTTATTTTTAGAATGAGAGGTTAAATATTTTGCTCAACTTTAAAGAACAGTAAGAAGGGGCAAAGTCAGGATTTCAACCCAGATAGTCTGAGGCCAGATTTCTTTCACGCAGTAAACCACGCTGTCAACCTGAGACCCAGAAGTACAGCAGGGCTAGATTATTAGGCAAAGAAGAAACTACCACAAATGGACCCTATCTTACTACCTCTGAGTTTCTGGCAAATATTCTATGCCACATGGTAAATCTAATTTCCATAATCCCAGCTCTCCTGCAGTCAAAACATAATATGATATTTGTCATCATAATTTTATTTGTATTGAGCGTGGGACAAAATGATACTTAAGCTCATGTAAATGCAAAAAATTAAATAGCCGAATAAGAAAATTTAAAATTTTAGAATCATTTATCCATATCTAAAAAACTTCTCGCAGGCTGACATGAGACCATTTTACATTTCTGGTTCTATTTCAAATCCGGAAAAGCATAGGTCCTAAATGCCTTCTGCTATTATATTTTAAAAATGTCAACTTTAATTCTTGATCCATATGCCAAGTTTTTAAAATAAAATAAATGCCTATACATTATATGCATCTGTATATACTTTCTCTTTTCCTTCATTTAGGCTTGCTTTATTGTTTAAAATATCACGAGGAATCTTAGTATTTGAATTGAAAAAGTGTATATTTTTTCTCTTCTGTGAAGCTTTATTACTCCTCATGAGTCAAGAGAATAGTCTTTTGTTATTGCCTTTACAAATCAAGAGTATAAAACAAATGCTTAATTGAGCAGATTGATGATTAGATGGAGAAAAATGATGAAAGGAAAGATGCCAGCACAAACAGAATATGGCCATTCATTTTTACTCCAAATGAATCAACTACTGCTCATGAATGGGGGCCTAATACTAATTCTGGCAGCAAACCACCCAAAGCACCAAACCTCTGCAGAGCCCCACCTCTGCATACGAACAGCTTTTTCTCATTTCTCTTGCTAGAATACATACACCAAGTAGCTCTCTCTCCCTTGCTGGCACAGCCAAATAACTCTTAAGTGAAAGATTATAAACATTGTGAATGCAGGAGACTTTCTCCCACTCTGAACTCTAAATATTCATTCAAAGATGAAAATGTTTTCTCTTAAAGAAACAAGGCAACTAAACTATAATATGTAATGTCAGGATGAAAAGTCTTGGCTGTTCCCAGATCTAATTTCTTGGCATCAGTTGGATTAAAAAATTTTTTTAGATAAAAAAAAGTAAAGCATCTTCAATCAAACTGCACTACCAACATGGACCCGTCTCTGTCCATACCCTTGCATATGCCTAGACTAGCTCTGTCTTTTTGTGTTTGTCTACCACAGAAAGTAACAGAGGTTTATAAATAAGGAATATGCTATTTTCAGCTGATATTGCTCAGCTTTTCCTAATATGTTGGCTGATCAGCAGCACAAGATCTTTCAGATACTAATAAATGGCAGAAACAAGTCCTTCTAAAGTTTTCTAAATCTTTCCTATTCTCAGAACAAGATTCCTCCAGTCAAATACTAGAGGATGGAAAGTATCACTCCATTACATGTTAAAGACACCCAAGTGAGTCAGAACTTGGCTGGCAGTTTAACTAGGCCCTACTACAAATACTCTGTAATAGAAGTGCCACATTTAATTAGCCCTGAAACTGGGAACAAAGCTCTTTCATTTTAGAAAGTTGGTGAATGGAATTTGGGGAAAAAAAAAAAAGCAAACCTCTTACCTTTGGTAGCAATTCTTACACACTGGGTTTTAGTTTCCTGAGGGAGTAAAAAAAAGAAAAAAGAAAATGGTCAGTTATAGATATTTCATAAACTATAACTAGTATGAAGATCAATCTGGGGTTATAAAACAGGTTTATAAAGAATAGCGGTATTAAGGACATGATTTTTTATTTATGTTCACGAAGAGACTTTTAAAAAAATCTAAAATAACTTAAAAATTTTAGTATTTTCTAAAGGTGTAGGTATCTGTCTTCACCTTGTAATGAAACAGGCTATCTTGTCTGGGACAAGCAGTATAGCATTCTATTTGCATTTATTGTACTTTCTGAACGATCAGAAAGAAAAATGTATTTGCAAAGCTAATACAAATCAGGCCCAAATATAATTTTTTTTAATATTTATTTATTTATTTGGTTGCACCAGGTCTTAGTTGCAGCAGGAGGGCTCCTTAGTTGTGAAGCGCTGGCTCCTTAGTTGCGGCTCCAGGGCTCCTTATTTGAGGCATGTAGCCTCCTTAGCTGTGGCATGCGAACTCTTAGTTGCGGCAGGCATGTGGGATCTAGTTCCCTGACCAGGGATCGAATCCAGGCCCCCCTGCATTGGGAGCACGGAGTCTCATCCACTGCACCACCAGGGAAGTCCCCCAAATATAAATTTCATTTTCACCTCATAGCTGTAGACTCAGACCAAAGCTGAACATTACATACTTTCACTTGGATCCCAGCATGACTAAAGAGCTAAATGATGAAAGTTAGAAAGATCATCAAAAAATTGCATCACAGTTGCAGCATATTTTATCTGTTCTTTTTTCCTTTTTAATCTAGTTGTTAAGAATAAATATTTCTTGGTGGGATTGTTTTCCTCCTCTTGCTAGACAGATGGGATCGAGGAAGTAGAAGTAGAAATGGTGAAGGACAAGACATTTCAGAATTTAAAAAATCTCTTTTTCTTCTGTTTTTAAATGTTGTGAGGTGGTACTAGGGTGTGGAACACGGTGCTAGGTCTGCACCTCATTCCTTCAGGACTTAGTTCATTCAGCTTATATCTTTGAATATACAAGAGGTTGAAAAAGATGTTAAAGACAGTGAACAACAGAGGCTATTTGTTTTCAAGGTGTATTTGTAACTCCATCTTCAGCAGTTCTATAGGTTGATAAACCAAGACTTTATATACTTTTCTCTTAGGCATTTATTATTTTTAAATTAAACAAAATAAAGCATTGAGGGGGAAATTAGTAATTAAAAATGAAAATCTGCACTTCTATTACTTAATTGTGACCTGAAGCCTTCCTAGTAAGCTCCAAGAAACCGTTTCACATTCCCATAAAGGCTCAAAGGGACTTTGATTTCCTAAAAGCAATTGCTGTTAAGTCTATCAGGATTACCAGCCTCTGCTGATAGGAGCCATGTCAATTTTAAAACTTTTTTCCAAGATAACTGTGAAATATATTCTTGCTACTCTGTACTTTGATTAAACCACATGTAGATATATTAGCAATTAGAAGAGGAAATTCATATCAAAGCTTTTAAAGAGTGCCAGAGGAAATTCTTTGTAAGTAACAGACATTCATTAACACTTCTCTCATACCACAGACCAAGTAACAAAAGTTAATCTGGAATCTCTCACCTTTCTAAAGATGAATACCCAAACACAGAACCATACTACTTTATACCCAGAATGGAATAAAACTTCCATGGTTGTCTCTTTTTTGAGCAGTCCCATCATGGTAGTGGCATGGAATGATGTGTGGGTGGGAAGTGGGCAGCCAACTCCCACTTAGGTAAAAATAAACTAGAAGATGAGAAGAGCATTTTAAAACATGAGCAGCCTCTGGCTTTGAAGTACATCTTAGAAGATGCTGTGGCATTTTTCTTTCCATATGCTGTAAACCAGCCATGCAGGTAAGCACAAAGATAAAGCTTTCATTCAAAAGCAGCCAGTCAATACCCTAAGTTCTCATGGCCCCTTACAGAAATGCAAATGGACTGTTATATCTTCCAATGAAACTATTCCAAGATATAATAGGGCTTTTGCCATTGGACAGCACATATTTCACATCTGCCAGGTAATTGGGACTCAATTACCCAAACCCAGCAATTTCCTATATAGCTACAAGTACATAAAAATGTCATTCTTCTATTGAATTTTAAGTTGTAAAAGGTTTCTACTCTCAACATTTTTTTTCTACACCTCCATGCAAAAATAAAAAATAAATAAATTTTAAAAATATGTTTTAGGAAAGAAAATCTTTCAAGAGAAGAGCATAAGATATGAAAGGCCAGGCTATTTCCCCACGTATGGAACCACTGGTAGTTTCTAACGTCCTGTTGTGTTTCCCTCTTCAATACTCATTTGGGATCCATGGCAGTGTTCAAAAACAACTGTGTCCAGAATGGGAAAAAGAAGGGCAGCCAGGGAGACGGAAAACAGACTTCTTTAACCGCACAGCACCCCACCCTTGCCAGGCTGCCTTCTGTTTCGGTTTTGTCACGATATACCACAGGCGCCCTATTACTTTGTAATCAGAGGACTGTTACTAGTTATTTACTATTTGGCTTGTAACCCCTGAAAAGTTTATAAGGGTTTATTAGCCTGCTGTGGAACACGCATTCTGTTTATCCTGCAGTAAATTTAATCTTCTGAAGCGTGCCACTATTGAGCAAAGAAGACAGAACAATGCTCCATATTTACTGGGGCTGGAGTCCCGGCAGCAGCACACCCACCTTTTCAAATCATTTTACTCACAATTGCCCTTGTGGGCTTTCCTGAAGAGGGCTCAAGGAGAAGCAGTTACTAGGAAACAGGAATGCTGTGCGATGTAACTGGCATGGAGCCTCAGCCCTACAGCAGGCCCCAAACTGTGCATGTTGCTGGGAACAGAAACAACACACCCGCTACACACCGATTGTTTCTTACTTTTTATTTTTTTCACCTGACAAATGTTACTGAGTATTTATAAAATTCAACAGCAGCTTTTCCTCGGGTCAGTGAAAAAGCAAAATCTCGGAGGAAGCTCACCTTCTCCACACTGCTCATTGCCTGGAAATAGATGTTGTATCCTTTGCGTGGAGCCAAAGGGGGGTTCCAAAAGCCCTGATAGGTCCTATTATCGCCCACGGTGAATGGGGCAGGTTCAGGAAGATTCCCTGGGGGTAGTTCAGCAGCGAAGTAGTACGGTGCACCCCCATTCATGGCATTTTGGTATGTGACAGGAACCTGGTAGCATTCCATGGCTCTGGCTTCTCTCTTGGTTCGGTGAGGGTGCAATTCCTCCACAACAATCTGATAGGCACTTTTTGGAAAAAGAAAAAAAAAAAAAAAAAGCACACATTTAGAGATTCTAGATAGTGAGATTTCTCAAAAAAGGAACAGGGTACTTAATGTCAACATGCAACGTTTCAAAGTCTTTCAAGTCAGACTTAACCTCCTGCATTCTGGTTTTCAAGCTATTTTGCAGTAAAATAGAATTTCACATGGATTCTGCTTCCCTCTAACCCCAATATAATTACTAAGGACCTGAAGAAAAAAAAAAAAAAGACGAATCACCACAGAACTCTACACATTTTTAAATGTTGAGAGATGAACCACCCTAATAAGGAACCTGACATTAAGCAGAGACACATCATACATTAAGTTCTTTGTCTGATATTTTAAAATGTTTAAACTTAACATTTTCCTTTGAAATCATAGTGTGGAAGGCCCAGCTCCAAGGCCCAACAGAGTGACTGCCTCAGGGCGGGGCTTGAAGCCCCAGTTTGTGGCTGTCATCGTGTTGGAGACAGAATGTGCTGACAGGCTTCTCCACCTCTTGACCTTGCCATGGCATCAACTTCGGCTCAGAGCTATGCAGATCTAAAGCACAAGTGACACGCTGCAATACGGGCACAGATGGACAGAAATCTGTCCTCGCCACCGAAATAGACTGCCTCCTTCTGCTAGAGTTGTTAATAATAAAATGTTACAAATTGTAGGAACAGATGGCATTTGGCCTATTAAACCTCAAACTTAAACCTTCTAATACCTTTCTTAAAACTCTTAAAACTTTTCTCTAATAGCTAATCTTTTATAGAGGAAAGGAGAGAGAAAATAATGCAACTTTAAAATAAAGATCTGCCTCATCACTAATTAAAATTTTAATCAATTTCTGCAACTGGTGTATTAATAATTTTCTTTGTAGGACATTCTTTAGGCAAACTGCTTTTAGGTAATGTACACCTGAGAAAATTGACATTATCAATATATTTTTATATATTTTGTATATTACATATATATAATGAATTTAAAAGAAATATATTTTTAAAGTCCTGACAATTATGAGAGAATGCACTATGGTCACATATAAATTAAATATAAATAAGCTGTGTGTAGTGATGTGGGTTTGAATCTTGAATTTCCAGGCAAATATGCTCATTCTATATAGAGAAACCAGTTGCTATTCAAGGGATCTCCAGCAGCAAGAGAATATTTTCTTTAATGAACTTCCAAAAAATAAAGAAAGGTGAGAGAGAGATAAAATTTGCATCGAAGGCAATTAGACATTAAATTTTATGCCAGTTTAGAATCTAGTATAAAACTCTAATTTAATATAAACTCTGTTATACCTAGAAACAGAAAACTTAACATAGAATAAGAGAAAGGAGCTTTATAAATTAAAGATTTTCTTTTCTTCCTAATTATTCAAGTTCCCATTTTTCATTAAAATAATGCTAAGAAATTGGTAGGTTGGTATCCATCTCCTTTCCTTTAGAAATAGGACAGAAATTGTACAAATGTCAGAAATTGAGATTTGGGCAAGCAACTAAGGCAGAATTCTATGTTATTTGGAATTATATGTACTGCATCATTCTCTATACCTCTGCCAAGTTGGTTCTCTAAGCTCCAGGGAACCCTATTGACAAGATACATGCTCTCTGAGGGGTCTGTGGAGCAGGCACTTGTCACTTTTAAAATACAGGAAATACATAAGCATAGCCCTTGGAGAGAAAAAAAAAAGGAGAGAGATCACAGCTGACATATGGTATGTTAGGCAAACCTAGTCTTTTCTTTTTCTGTTTATTTTTAATTTAGAATCTATATCTGTATGTTATACATCTGTGTATCCTGTGGATACATACATATGTGTAGATAAACTCTCACATGCACACTCCTCAAATAAATCTAACCTTATACTCTTGCGCTAATGGGCAATAATGATAATTACCCATCCTTGTTAATTGTTTAACCTAATCTTTAAAAATAAATTCCTTGTTAATTAGTCCATACCTCTAGAAAAATCCAGAACATCTGGTGAACATTCAGTCTTAACTAATTCTATTAAAATGACATAGGTTGTACATTCCAAATTAAGGAACTTCACACAAGACAGCTTGTCTCTTCAGATCTATTAAGAACAAAAGCAAACTGCCAATGTCGGAGGGGAGTAAAGGAAGAAAAGGTACGATCTGCTCTTTGGGAAAGATCTCATCGAACTTGAGATGGAGCCCCAAACTAAAAATTATGAAGTTCTTTTTGAAATAAATGATCTTACCTTCATTGTTCAATTTGTCTGAGTAGGTTGTTCTTTACCACATATTCCGCATTTTTCTAAAGTTGTTTTTTCCCTGCTACTTTCTTATTTATCAATACAAATTAAAGGACAGAAAATAAGGAATGGGAAATCAAATTAGAAGTGATTTGACCGATTACATGTAATGCGTCTGTGCTCTTTCATCCTTGTGGGGTCTAATTACCTAATGGTACTTAACTCTAGCAAGATCTAAATATTATTTGAGCTTAGTACTCTGGCAAATTTAAATATTCCAAAGCCATCAGATAGTTTTATTCACTCTACCTATATTTCATATTTCCCCATTCCTTTTAATTAATTTTTAAAATATTTCTACAATTAAGTTAAAATCAATATACTGGCATCATGAACCTTTACTTAACCCTCAAAATATGATTTCTTTATGTTAAAAAACTAAAAATGATTTCACTATACTGTAATTTAATTTGATTAAACATTGGTAGGTAGTCATTTTTAGTTTTTTAGGAGGCCAAATAATGACTTCTCATCATACAACTTCCCTTCAGTTATAAGACTGTAAAAAAAATATACGCAGGGATTTTGCCATTAGCTCAAAGCAATTATATGATAGACATGGTAGATATTCTTCCTTATTTAATGTTTAAAAATGTTGGAGATGAACTCAAAGTCGCCTATAACAACCTACAATGGATTTTTTTTTAACCCATTAGAAAGTATACCCTCTGTGATTCTGGTTTAAGTTTTAGCTTGTACAACTTCTAGGTGATATCAAATAACAAATTATACAATTGTATACTTCCTCACTTTTTTATCTAAAATGTCTGCTTAAAGCTTCAGGAGAAATTCCCTAGCTCTAATGTTTTACAGTTCCTCTCATCAATAGACTTCCCAAGATCTCATAACCACCATTGTTCCTACTGACTGCCCCAATGCCAACATTTTGATAATGCACAGAAGTAAAGGTTTAATGACCATTTTGGTGCACATCATGTTTCCTGCTCTCCATTTCTTCACTCCTTAAACATACAATCCAGGTCTATCACAACTTTCCTATTTCTGTAAGAGGAACTACTAGTTTCTGAATCAACAAAGCTCAAAATGCTGGCATTAACTTTAACCAATTTTATTTTTAATCATGTTTTAGCTCCCTTGCAATATACCATTTCTTTTTATACCCATTGCTTCCAGCATTAGGGAGATATTTATAACTTTATGTTCATATTACTGGTCTAGTTTTCTTGCCTTCATTTTCTCCTTCAGGTAATCTAGGCACCCACCTACCTAGCCATACATTCTGTCAATTATCTTTTGAGTATTCTCTGTACGCCATGAACTGTTCATGGAGAATGCAAAAGAGAATCATTTTGAACACTGCTGCTATTTTCCTAAAACACCACTTTGGACATTAACTACTCTTCTCCAACATTCAGCTTTGTCAAAATTATGTGATGCTCTCCCATTATCAAAATCTATTCTCACTACACTGGGGTTAATATCTTACCACATCCTGGTATCTCCATCTTGCTCTCACTACCTCCTAATGTGTATCACCGATCTCAAACTTGTATGACCATTGTTACCTAAACATACCAAATATACTGTCAAAGAGTTTCCTCCTTTCTCCTTTTCTAGCTTTTCTACTTCTGACATAAAGCCTTCTCTAACTAGTTCACTCAGTAATTACTCTGTCTCCTAAAGCCAATGGAAGTAATTCTTGAGGTAGAGGTAACGAAAGGGTGAACTATGGGTAGAACTCAGTCATGTGGGATGCCTTTCCAATTTAGTCCTTAATCCACCCACAAATGATAATGCCACAGATGCATTGATAGGTACCATCAGTAGTATCTCTCTGGGAATTCTGGGGTTGAGAAAAGGCCAAGAACCACTGTCTTATAATATTTATTGCTTTTATCACTACCATGCTACATTACAAATACTATCTGGTATTATACTATTATAATAGTATCCATGCACCATTTTAAGTGCTGAGGTTACAATAATGAACATAGTAGTAAAAGTCTCTCCTCTCATGAAGCTTACATTTTACTAGGGAAATAGAAAAAAATAAACATAAATTAAAAAAAAAAAACTACACACATGTTGAAGAGGGGATAAAAACAATAAAGAAAAATAAATCAAGATGGGGCATAGGGAATGACAGGATGAAGAGTTCTATTTTATAAGCAGTGGTCAAGAAAGACCTATGTGCCCTTTAAGCAGAAACCTGAAGGAAGAGAAAGCTTCAGCTTTGTGGGTGCTTGTATTAGTTATCTCCTGCTGCATAACAAGTTATCCCCAAACTCTGTGGCTCAAAACAACAGGCATTTATTATCCCACAGTTTCTAGGGATCAGGAACTTGGGAGTGGCTCAGCTAGAGGTTCTGGCTCAGAGTTTCTCAAGGTCGCAAAAGTTGTTGGCTGGGCTGAAGTCCTCTAAAGGCTGGAAAGCAGATTTAACACAAAGGGCACACCTCCTCATGGTTTCGGTTAGGAAAAAAAAAATCCTACCTACTATGATTCTACAGAATAAACATTAAGTTAAAATAACATCTATTTGATTTTACTTGGACCACATGACCTGTGTGCCCATAAAATGGGGCCAAAGGAAAATCAGATGCAACTATTTGATCTCTTTGTAATGAAATACTCTGCAGATCTATGAGGACGGTAGTCCTAATGTTTCAAGCTGTGTATATGTGACCAACTGACCCAGGAAATAACTCCAACATACAAGGTTTGTACTCCAACTAAACTCAGTTCTATATTCTGATCCGTATATCTGTTAAGCTAACACTGAGCATCAGACAATTTCTTTTCCTAATATAACTGTGGAAGAAATGATGGTTTTGATGGCATTTCATGACTATATCCTAGTTACCTATCTAAAAATATATGGTACTTAATATTTTAAAATGCAAGGTTAGGTTTTACCTACAAAATAAACATTTAGTTATACCCTAGAATAGATAGCTTCCTGCCAGCTTAAAATAGGTAGAGCTTATATTTGGAAAATGCTGTGATAAAACACACATTCACTATTACACCTTACAATAAACTGAGTTCACCAATGAGGAATTCTTCTCTGCGTTTTAGCAATATTCTGCTGCTATTTTCATTATTTGAAAACACAGCTACATTGGGTCAATCTTTTAATAAATGGGACATTCTACACATTCTAATTTGTAATTATACCTACTCAGGTTAGAATTTGAGTTCATTTAAGAAGAATATAAAATATTTCAGAAAAAAATAAATTATGCATTCTAGGAAACTGATTCCAAATGTGGGCAATATTCATTTTGAATCATAGTAATGATTGTCAAGTGATGACAGTTTTAAGGCTAGATCTCAAAAAAGTTGGTAAGGAGATTCAAAGGTCTAGTTAAGTCAACTTACAACCTTTAGAATGATTATATATTCAAAAGTTAATTTTGTCAAAGAACCACACTTGTCAGAACTACATTGCACAAGTTTTACATTAGCATATGGACACCATCTTAATGAATACTGAAGAACAAAGTGGTTGGTGATACTGAGTTCTGCATTATTCAGAACAGGATTTTTCACTGGGGTGTACAATATTTTGTACACATCATGACACCTTAGAAAGAAAGCTAGGTTAAAGCATTGGTAAGATAGGCAAATATACAGAAATATTATATAATTTATAATATACCAAAGAACTCATTCCAAAGAGAGAGCACGCCTTTTGTTTGATTTGGGGTAGTAATCAAATAAAACAATAAAAATATTTGTTATTACTTGAAAACCTCAAAAAACCAATATCTTGAATTCTTAGATGACTTTTTGCTCTGTTATCACCTCTAGAATAAAATCTACCATCATCTCTCACCCATAGTCTCCATTCTATCACTCCTCTCACCAAGCTTTATACACCCTACCACGGTAAAACCTTATATGGGAGGCATAGCCTCACCTGCATTTCCATTGCTTTCATTGTAGTGTGGTCCAGTAGCTCTTCTCATTGAGACCGTTGTGCCTTCAGGTCTGGCTTACCCTCAGTTCATTCTCCATGTTTCTACTCAGAGTGATCTTTCTAAGAATATACAATTGCTCAAGATAGTTTCCACTTAAAATCCTTCTGTGGCCACCTTCAGTTTTTAGATGGACACTAAACAGCCTCTTGCTAGGGCTCTTGCTTTCTTCTCCACTCTCAGATCCTGTTACTTCTCCCACACACCCTTCCTTCTCAACGACCTGAACGACCTGCTGTTCTATCAATAGAACACACTACACTATGTCACATATCCAGTCTTTCTCTTTGTGGTCATTTGGAAAGCCCATTATCCCTTTTCTTCTGAGCAACCTCTCTCCTCTCCTCAAAGTGACCCTTGGCTAAGCTCATTTCTCCTTCAAAACTCAGCTCTAGTACCACATTTTCTAGCTGCTGTCACTTCACTTATCATACTGCATTGTTACCATTCATTTATGAGTCTACCACCTCCACTTGAGGGTACATACTACATTTGCTTTCATGATTTCTATTCTAAGTATCCATCTCAGCTTCTGGCACATATTGAATGCTACTGAATCAATAAATTTATATGGAAACCATTGATAATTTTAGCTTTCTTGGTACAACTAAACTAAACTAAATGTACAAACTCTGCATAACAAGGATTTCCTATGTGCTATAACAGAGGCTTCGGAAATTGGAGTTTGTTTGACATTAGGTACACCAGAGGAGAAAGATTTATATTTCCACTGGAGTTGGAACAAATTGATGGTAAAATGCAGTCTGGCAGAGGCTAGTAGTACTGAAAAGTAGGGAAAGATAGAACCTTGTATTTAGGGCCTGTGATAGCAGACAAAGCTAACAAATGGATACTCTAAGGAGGTTTAGCTAGGTGGTAAACAGGTCTGGCTTTTATCCAGAGGGGAGGTAACGGGCCACGAAGTGGAATTGCAACAAGCATTAGCAGAAAAGAGATTCTGATAGACTGACATAAATAAAAAAGAAATTGGGTAGAAAGTCAACTAGTTTCAAGAATCTGAAGGGAGTGATGAGGATCCAGTTAAAGATGTGAAGTACCATAAATACAGTGATATGAAAATGGATTACATCAAATTGGGTCCTCATTTTCAAAGAAATTCGAGCATTGGACAAGATAAGCCTCAAGATCAGCCTCCAGTTACTGGTAGCAGTGTTGAAGGTAGGGATGTGGTCAGAGGAAGGAAGACAAGATTACCCGACTGCATGAGTCAAACAAGCAAAGGAGGCAGGGCTCATCTGAAGCCTAATAGCTTGACTAGACCAGTCTGGTCCTGCCACCCAGGAATTAAAATCGTTAGAATGATTTGACTCAATCCCTGAAAATAACATGGCTCATAATTTCTGCAAGATGAGGATAAGGTGGGAGATTTTAATACTGGATAAAGTAAATGGCAAATTGAATTTTAATATTTACTATGGAATTCCCGACAAGCAACAATTTAGGAATTAAAGGTCACATTGGCTGCATTCATTTTAGCTATTCTCCTTTTATTTCCTCAAAGCTTCCTAGTTTTCAATCACTCATGAAATTATTCGTAACAGATTTAATGCAATGGACAGGAGTTATTTTCTCATTCTATACCTGACAAATACCTTCACAGCTCGTATACCATAGATGCCAACAGAGGAAGGGAAATGAAATGGGACTAGAGAAAATAAAATCAAAGAGCAAAGCTGTTAAATGAAACAGCACAGAGAAGTGAACGGTTCAGTTCATGAATATCTCAAAATCCCCTCCCCCTCTTACCTGATAGGTGCACCTTTAGCCTGTGCTGGTCTCAACAATACAGTTATTGTGGTGGCAGTTTCATTGAGAGAGGCATCAACTCCTTCATAGTCAGGTAAAGTTGGAGCTGATAAATGATTAATGAGGAAAAAAAGGTTTCAATCAATGAACAGAAATATATCATAGTTCAAGATGAATAAATGATCCTGACTAAGGGAAAAATCAATACTTATATCTAAACAGTACCTTAACATATGCCACTGAATGTTAACTCCAGGAACCTAAAGCAACAGAAGAAATGAAGCAAAGATTTGTTGTTGAAATTTAAATTATAATCTGGCAGCTTGTGACACACACTCCAAACATTTTGTGAAGATGTTTTAGCTTTTAGTGTCCTGAGATTGTGAAATCAGCATTGATGGGATGGGAGGAAGGTGTCAACAGCATAGGTCTGGCTGCACCTGGAGATGTGGAGATAGAAATGGCAGGAACCTAGGTAAAGGGCTCCCTGGGAGAGGTGGTGCTGCTTATGACCTAATGGTTGTGGAATGACCCAGTATTAGCCTGGACTGCTTTCACCACTGTGGTCACAACAGAAACATATCTAGGAAGTATGTTGAATGGGAATGGGAACTTTAGCTGTTATTTACCATGAACTAGTGCATTAGTTGCCACATTCTTGAAAAGAAAGAAACTTAAAATTTTTCAAAATATTTGACAATGCTTGGGGGTGAGAGGGCTTCCTAATCTTGAACTGGGTGAATAACCTCAAATGGCTTTTGATGCTTTCTATGCAGAAAGATGTTTAAGGGAGTATATGAACAGTGAAATGTGTGCATTAAAAGAAAAATTGAGAATAGTATTTAATAAAAATTTTAGAGTATTTCATTCATTCATTCAACATTTACTGAATATTTATTATGTGTCAAATTTTACGAGACATGCTATAAATATAAAAGCAAATGAAGTGTGGTTTCTGACATTTATAGAATTAAAAGTAGGGATTCACATTTATCAAGAGTGAGAGTCTTATAAAAAGCAAAAAAATTATAGCAAAATTTAGGTCACCAAAAAAGGGGACAGTTAATTAGCCAACACAGTGGTTCTCAAACTAGGGAGATCAGAAGCACCTGGAGGGCTTCTTAAAACACAGATCGCTGCCCCTCTCCCCTACAGTTTCTGATTCAGGAGGTCTGGGGAGGGGCCTGATAATGTACCTTTCCAGGATATTTCCAGGTGATCTGGATGCTGGGGGACCACAGCTGTCTAAACTAGTGTTGGGGATTGGGAAGATGAAACAGAAGACTTTCACTGTTTAGGCAGTGCTTGAGCTGAATGTTAAAAGACGAGTAGGGGCTTCCCTGGTGGCGCAGTGGTTGAGAGTCCACCTGCCGATGCACGGGACGCAGGTTCGTGCCCCGATCCGGGAAGATCCCACGTGCCGCGGAGCGGCTGGGCCCGTAAGAGTAAAAACTCATCAGAAAGAGAATACATGGAATAATATTCCAGAGAGAGGAAACAATATCTGAAGATATCATCACGTGAAAGGACACAGAGTGTTCTAACAGCTACAATTAGTTTGCTATGCCTGGAACTTTGGAGTCATGGGTAGGAGTGGAGAATGGGAGGGGCCATAAAATGAAGGGCCACAAATGCTAATCATGCAAGGATGTTTGGGCTTTATCATATTGGATATAATATATTTGATTTTGAAAAAAATTAAGGAAGAAATATATGTTGTACAAAGATGAATAGAAAAAAACACTGGAGCAAGGCAAGTCTAAAGGCAAGGATGCTGCTTAGAAAGATATGTCAATGATCTGCTTAAAATATGATTCAGATGGAAAGAAAGAAACAGTTTAGAAAGAGGCAAATTATCTGAGAATTATTTACAAGTAGAATCAACAGATACTATATAGGCATAATATGTATATGAGTATTATTTTATATGGGTGTATAATATATCATATGTGTATTATACATACATGCACACACACACACATACATATAAACAATACTGCCAAGCATCATGCCTTCAATAACTTGATTTCACTTTAAGTTGCTTTTAAAATGCTGAAAGATAGAATTACTGGACTCAAGGGATAAATAACAATAAATTACCTTAAAAGTTCAAGTGAGCCTGAGAACCACACTAACCATAAATTTCATTAGCCTTAGCTTGATTACTATGTGTTCCCAAGATACAGTGATTGCAACGAAGTTTTAAAGTTCAAATCAAGTATCCATGTACATAGGTTGCTTCAAATGAAACTGCAGTTAAATAACACAAAGAAAATGCTAGGTGGGTGTTCTGGTCTTTATAAGTTTTTTTACTCAATAAAAAAAAAAATTGTGTTTGAACCACAATAAATTTTGGCTCTCAATAATGTTCACTTGTTCAATGTTCTCAGTTTTATAAAGTTTATGTAAATTTTGTACATATCTCTGTTGAAGGATCTTATTTATAGCACTATTGCTAATTCTAAAGGGTAGGAAATATGTTTTATTATATCATCATATCACCAAGTCATATTTTCTAGTAAAATAATTTCAATAAATATTTAAATTGATGATTTAGAATTGTTCCATCAAGAAAAGAATTGGCAATTTTAATACCTTGCTATTTTGTAACATAATGAATACTATTTTAAAATTCTTTTTTATTAGACTATTAAGATATATCAAATGCTATGCAAAAGGAACCATAACTCATATTGGAATAATTTTTTCCATGACATACATTTTTAAAGTTTTATATTATATTCAAAATTTTCAAATAAAATTTTAGACTTAAAAAAATTAGAGTATGTGGTTTCTTTCTGATTCAAATTATATAATTTCAGAAGAATAGTAGAGATTTTTTAATGATGTATTATGATATGCCACCAATATATGCTATGTAGAACTATAATAAAAATGAACATGAAGGAACAAAAAGAATTTACAAATTCAAAATTAGTATTTTAATATGTTAAGTGGTTGACCCTTTAAAACATTTATTTTTCAAATTTAACTTTTCAGTTACATAAGTAACATATATCCGTTTTAGTAATCTTAAATAAGATAAAATATTAATACACATACACTGGGGTAGATATAGGGCATATTACAAAGCTAATTCCTAGCAAACTATGAAATTGTGAACATAACATAATGTGAAGTTTAATTGTATTTGTTAATCAACCTAAAATTCTCCTGCACATTACCATTCTGAAATTTAGATGAATTTATGTGAGATCTCTAAGAGAAAGAAAAGTTCATATTTGTTTGTCATAAAATTATCAGAATGTCAGGGAAAAATGGAACAGAGAGACAAAGTATGTAGTACTGCAAGGATCTTCTACCATGCTTTTGATAAAATCCATTTACAGTAAAGATCAGATACCATAATAATTACCAACTCCTCAAACGTATAATAGGTTTTTAATATGAACTTTCATAATGAACTTTTAAAAATTTCTAATTATGATATAATATAGTCTTTAAAAAGACCTTTGTCAATTAAAAAATGACAGAGATTTTGAGATTTGGGGGGTTTGGACATATAACAAATAATAATCTGTATTCAGATAATTCTTTAAAGTGCCTTCAATCATGACTAATTATATTAAAGATTCAATAAATGAGGTGAATTACACTCAGTATATATGTGATTCTCTAGGACATGCTATTACAAACCAATTCTGTTTGCCCTGTATTCATTTGCATACCTGAGATATTGGTGGTCACATTGATGGCTGTGGCTGGCCCAAAGCCTTTGACTGTGCTGGCTCTTATGAAAAACTGGTAGGTGGTTCCAGGATGGAGATGCATGAAGACATGGTGTGTACTGTTCCATAAATTTGATACAGTCTGGGGAGGTCCAGCCACTGGAACTGCAGGATCAAATGATCTTATGCTGCTGTAACTGACCTGTTTTAAGAAATATATTTCCTATTACATATCCAATATAAGTCATAATACATTCTAAATAAACCCCCTTGAGTAAGATAGCGTTCAAGGGCATCTGTGTGGAATGAATCACATTTTTTTCACTTCTTTTCTTTCTCTTTTTGATATGGTTATTTCACTGTCATTCTGTATCTATTGTCTGTCTGGCTGTCTCTCTATTTAGTTATCTATTCATCCACAGATAAACCTAGAGTTATCTGACTGGATCAATATACATCTATTTTCTTCCATCAAAAGATAAATGAATATACTTAAATATGAATATATATCTATATATAATCTTATGGACATATATAATATAATGCATATGAAACCCAGAAAGTCCCACCAAAGCTGCATCAAGAAGAAATAGATAATTTGAACAGACCAATCACTAGAAGTGAAATAGAATAATGTAATAAACTCTCTGCAAACAAAACTCCCCATTCCTGTGATGTACTCTGTTGCCACTAGAAAGTACGTGTTTTATGCTATAACCAACACTGATTACCCAGGAACAGAACTACACATTTGTGCAATTAAAATGATGCTTTCCTTTCTTCTTTTCAGGTTCTCATATTTAAAAATAAGATAATGATTTATATTCAAAGTTGAGATGAAGCTCTGTAATAGTCAGGTTTATGATATATTTTGCTTTTCAGGTGTTTCTCCCCTACTCTGAAACAACTGACATTGAATGGCCTCTCCTAAATCATAGTGTGAAATATGAGTTTCTTAATTTTATAAAAATTTATTCTTTACAATCACCAGTAAGTCTGTTTGACAAGGCCCATCCTACTTCTCTAAAACAACAACATTTACTTAAGAATTTGAAAACTCTAGGTGCCATACAATATTTGTTTTGATGCTTAATTTTGGAATCAAGGAATTTATAAATTAAAACAGAGAAGAACTAACATTGATTTTAATTCCCAATTCTCACTTACTTCTTTTCCATTATTTTTCTCTAACATTTTCTTTTACTCTCCCCTTCAATCCATATTTCAATAAACTTCCTTATTCTCCCAGTACCTCATATTGAGTGATGATTCCATTTGGATCCAAAGGTTCCTTCCAGTTCAAGAAGATCTTATTTTCAAAGGATGTTCCTTGAAGAGAATTGACTGGTACAGGGCCAGGCACTACAAATAAATACATTTTTGGTTATAAGGGTCCTTATATCAGAAACAGAAAAAGTAAACATATAAGCTAAACAGGTTAAAAGTAAATAAAATAAATAAAAATATGTCCTTAAAAAGAAAATAAGCTGTATGGCAAGTTTTTAATACATGGGAATACATGGGAATTCAAAGTAAATCAATCTATAAGCTTCTAATGCAGATTATGTACAACTGCAAAGTTATTTTTATTCAGAAGAATATTCTATCACCTTAGAGAGCTGAATAAATTGTGTAGTCTAGTTTTCTCTGTTGTATACCTCTAATGACATGAAGATCTCATTTGTAATTTGTTTCAAGAACAGAGCTTTCCCTGAAAGATTTCCCTGAAAGATTTTTTGAAGATTATCATAAGCCCCTAAAGTGTCTCCATAACAATGTCCATACAATAATAAATTATAATAATAATTAACACTCCTTAGACTCAAAAGCCAAACTATATAGTACTGAATTGAAATGTTCATTAACAGTCAATCTGACTTTTATAGCTATATTTATTACATTTCTATAACTTAAAAAAAGAGCATTGATTATTACAATTTTTAAAAAACTCCTTAAGGATGAATAGGTTTTAAAGTCATTGCTTCAGTCTTTTGAATGAAATTCCCTTTTTCAAAGCTAAGAATCAAACCATTTTATAACACCGGACTTCTTTAGAACTCAACTATCAACATAACTGGTTTTGAAGTGTACCCAGGTATGACAAGATTTGAGAAACCATTCCAGTCCTTATTTGCAAATGTCATATAACCCAGTGGCAGCAATGAATGATGTGTCAGTTTCTATAGACAAAATACAAGATACGAGATACTTTTGCTATTGTGTATTTTCCTTTTATATATTTTATTTAAATATTCAGTTGCTATTTATTTACATAAATATCCAGTTTCTTGTTCTCATAATTCTTAAAAATATAACCTGTCTATCCTACTTTGCCTAAAAATATGCTTTCTCTTGAAAATATCAACCCAATATTGGGCAAATATGTTTTTTAATTAATATTTTTCCTTAATCTAACGTTTCAGTGAACTTTACACATGACATTATCTAGAAATGTAGTTTCAGAGTACACAGCAATTTTGTGAGGACTGAAATAAATTAAAAATCACTGGATCAAAGTAAATGCATTGCAATGTGGCCAGCAGCAACAAGAAATTCTGAATGATATGTCAAAAGAGTAAGATTTATTTCAATCTACAAGCAGACGATGAATGATGTTATGACCTCTGGGAGAGCCAACATAATTTGGCATATTAATAATTAATTCATAAAGGAAAAAACCCACAGTAAACAGAAAAGATGCCAGGACTAAACTCCAGAAGATATATTCATGCATCTAACAGCTGAGGGCTTCGGGAAAAGTTAACCTAAGGCATCCACTCCCCTCGACCCCCAGGTCCACAGTATTGGCACAGGCTATGCAGTTATCGAGGCAGAGGGGCCGTGATGGCCCCTGTGTGTAATCTGTGGCATCTGCTGAGGCTACCATGGGCCTTGGTTTGCTTCCTAAGAGAATACCTGTTGTTTCCATTCCACTCAAATGACATAAGCTTACAATTGTAGTTAAGGGAAAGTATTTATTTGCCTCTCCACACCTCTCGTAGAGGGTGGCTGTTGGGGGGAGGAGGAAGTAAAGCCTCAACTAGTGAGTAAATGTTTATTTGATGGTATTATAATTACTACCCGTGTTCACCAAACACGATTTGGTCAAAAACATAATATGAAACGGCATGGATATGTTTCAAATTGTTCACAAATAAGGATAGTTTTTTTTTAATTTTATTATTTGAAAGCTATAGATGGTATTTTATTTTATTCTATACTATTTTATTTTTTGGCTGCATTGTATGGCATGCAGGATCTTAGTTCCCTAACCAGGGATCAAACCTGTGCCCTATGCATTGGAAGTGCGGAGTCTTAACCACTGGACTGCCACGGAAGTCCCAAGGGTAATTTTAAATGTTTGTAAATTCTACATTGAGAGAAGGGTAGAAATGGAAAGTAGCCTTCCTGGAATTCGTGTATTTCTCTGCTCTTCTTATACATGTTCTACTTTGTCAACAGGATTCACTTCATATACTTATGGAAAAGTTTGTGGGAAAATTATAGCCAAGAGAGTTCCACACTACTGATCTTGCACTGAGACCAGCACAGTGAATGAGAGAAAGAATTACACTTAGGTGAATTACAAAACACACACATAAAACATATGGAGGAAAGGAGTGAGGGCACAGACAAACTATGTTCAATAATTTTCTACAGACAACCTGTATTCAATAATTTTCTATGATGGAAGGAAGACAATTCTTTATACAGACATCTATATGTACATATGATTTGTGCAAATACAACGTGAAGTTACTCATATCATCATCATGGCAGTCTTCATAGTGCAGGAAATGTCCTCTCACATTTCCACATCAACAACTTTTAATAAAGACAGAATGCTGACTTTTATTCCCCTACTTATAATTTATTTGAGAGCTGTTTCAGCTAAATTTTTTTTTTTGCACATAAAAAAGTCCCTAAAAATATAACTCTCAAAGTGGAAGAGAGGAAAATGAAATGTGGGTGGGGCAAGATTATATTAAATAAGCTTTACAGCCTTTAAAATATAATAAATGTACATTTAAAAATAACTTTGTATTAGTCAAAAAATGTCCCCAAACCAGGCTTTTCTGCTGAGCTAACTTCACAATATTGATTTTTATGAATGCTAGAATAAAAAGTGAAAACAAAATCTCTTACACAAAATTCTACCCGTGCATTAAAAAATGCATGCAATAAATTAAATATAAATTCTACCTTAAGGTTCTGGTGGGAAATCATTCTAGCTTTGCTTTCATGGTTTATGGATGTACCCAGAATTCTTTTCATGAAATTATATTCTTTTATTAGATGGTTGATAATTTATTATTTTTCTATGTATATGGGGCAGCAATAACTTAGCAAGACTGACTTAATTAGATCATCATAATCCATCGATCTTCCAACAATAGATTATGATTTAGATATTCTGTCACCCCCCCAATTCAGGAACATTGAAACACATCAAGTACTCTATGTAGAAGCAGAGTTTATAATGAGCAGATTTGGAGCCTGAATTATTTGCAAATACTTCATAGAAAGCTTGTACTTCAATCATTTAGTCTTATATATAAAGCAAAAAATTAAAAAACCCTTACAGTAGAAGGAATTACTTTGTGACTGTACTATCATGAAATAATAACATGCACCTCAATATCATTACAAACAATAAAAAAATTCTTCAAAACAGATGTTAAAATAAAACAAAAGTAAGAAATATTATTGAAATTAGACCAAATAGTTAATGCCATTTTACTTTTACAAAACTATTTCTAGATGAAATAAATAACACAGTCATGAGTTTGATAAATTTTAAGACATAATTTAAATTTCCATAGCAATTCACTTCCTGATTAGTAATCTAGTCATATGTGTACCCAAAAATACATTAAAAAATTTAATGCAATATGAAAAAAGATTATATAAGCCTGACTGCATTCTTTGGTTTGTGGAAAGAAAAGCAGACTAAAAACTCATACCAAAGAATACCATCAAAATGAATTATATTGTTAGAGAATGACTGACTGAAGAACCACAAAACTCACATAACTGAGACTAACATTACCAATTAAGAAATCATGTTTTTTCATATATACGGAATCTAAAAAAAAAAAAAAAGGTTTTGAAGAACCTAGGGGCGGGACAGGAATAAAGACGCAGATGTAGAGAATGGACTTGAGGACACGGGGAGTGGGAAGCGTAAGCTGGGACGAAGTGAGAGAGTGGCATGGACGTATATACACTACCAAATGTAAAACAGATAGCTAGTGGGAAGTAGCCGCATAGCACAGGGAGATCAGCTCGGTGCTTTGTGACCACCTAGAGGGGTGTGATAGGGAGGGTGGGAGGGAGATGCAAGAGGGAGGAGATATGGGGATATATATATATATGTATAGCTGATTCACTTTGTTATAAAGCAGAAACTAACACACAATTGTAAAGCAATTATACTCTAATAAAGATAAAAAAAAAGAAATCGTTCTTTTTTTCAATTTTAAGTGCAGGCAATAAAATGTGTGTACATTCTTATTACTGAAATCACGGATTATAAAATGTATAGTGTACAATAAACAAATGGGACCTAATCAAACTTAAAAGCTTTTGTACAGCAAAGGAAACCATCAACAAAACTAAAAAACAACCTGCAGAATGGGAGAAAATATATGCAAACAATGCGACCGACAAGGGGTTAATACCCAAATATACAAACTGCTTGTACAACTGAATGTCAAAAAAAACCCAAACAACCCAATCAAAAAATGGGCAGACAACCTAAATAGACATTTTTCCAAAGAAGACATACATATGGGCAACAGGCACAGGAAAAGATGGTCAATAACCTAATTTAGAGAAATGCAAATCAAACCCACAATGACGTATCACCTCACACTGGTCAGAATGGCCATCACCAAAAAGTCTGCAAATAATAAATGCTAGAGAGGGTGTGAAGAAAAGGGAATATCTGCACACCATTGGCTGGAATGTAAACTGGTGCAGCCACTATGGAGAACAGTATGGAGGTTCCTTAAAAAACTAAAAATAGAGCTACCATATGATCCATCAATCCCACTTCTGGGTATATATCCAGAAAAGACAAAAACTCTAATAATTCAAAACGGTACATGCACTCCGATGTTCATAGCAGCACTATTTACAATAGTCAAGACATGGAAACAACCCAAGTACCCATAAACATACAACTGGCTTAAGAAGATGTGGTATATATACACACAATGAAATATTACTCAGTCATAAAAAAGAATGAAATGTTGCCATTTGCAGCAACATGGATGGATCTAGAGAATCCTACACTTACTGATCTAAGTCAGACAGACACATACTATATGGTATCACTTACATGTGGAACCTAAAAACAATGCAAATGAATCTGTATACAAAACAGAAATAGACTTACAGACACAGAAAACAAACTCATGGTTACCAAAGGGGAGATGGAGGAAGGGATAAAGTAGGAGTATGGGATTAATGGATATGAACTACTATACATAAAATAGATAAGCAACAAGTATTTACTGTATAGCACAGGGAATTAAATTCAAGATCTTGAAACAAACTATAATGGAATATAATCTGAAAAAAAAATAACTGAATCACTTTGCTGTGCACCTGAAACTAACTCAATTTATAAATCAACTATACTTAAAAATGTCTAGTATAATATAGACATAATATTTATCCCACTTTATAAAATGAGGCAGAGATTTTTCAGAGCTTTTGAATCCATGCTTAGACTTCCCATTTTGATACTCTACCTATGAAACAACTACACTCAACCACTGTTTCTTTCATAAGCATGTGTTGTGTGTGTGTTGTGTATGTGTGGGGGGGCAGGGGGGTAATACAAGTGTTTGTGTGTTTATGTATAAAAGCAGGGTTTGTTCTTTAAAATGTTGTTAATGTTTTGATTAAGTGCAAGTTCAAACATGATAGCTGAGGTGACTGTGTTTTATTGTCTCAAAGATGACAAAAATACATTTATCATGAATAAGTCTTAGGTTTATTCTTTGAAATTTTATGAATATGCATAATTTTAGGACAATATTGTTTCCTTGAAAATCTGAGCTAAATGAGGTCAAAAGGCTTTCACTTCCCTTTATTACAACAAAAAACCAGAACAATCCAAGATCATTTCCATTTCTCAGAGTGAGAAAGCTTGAAGTAATAAGGAGAATTTCTAGAAACTATGGAATATTGACCCATTTTATGGCAATCTCATACTTGGTAGACATCAAAATATACATCTGAGCCTAAAGTTCAGAACTCGAGGGAAATTGGGAACACTCAGGTATCAAATACATCCTGTTTTCTGAAACCCAAATAAAAATGTAGATGGGGGCTTCCCTGGTGGCGCAGTGGTTGAGAGTCCACCTGCCGATGCAGGGGACACGGGTTCGTGCCCTGGTCCGGGAAGATCCCACATGCCGCGGAGCGGCTGGGCCCGTGAGCCATGGCCGCTGAGCCTGCGCGTCCGGAGCCTGTGCTCCGCAACGGGAGAGGCCACAACAGTGGGAGACCCGCGTACCCCAAAAAAAAAAAAAAAATTGTAGATGGAACCTTAGAGATCATCTAATTTAACCTTTTCATATAGAGTTGAGAAATAGAGAACTAAAGGGGTGAAAGGATTTGCTAAGGTTACAGAGTTATTAGAGCCAGGACTGAAAACTCATGATTCCTGACTCCCAGTTCGGTTTTGCCTCAATTCACTATATAGCACACTTTTTCCCCCTGCACGCTTTCATTCATAAAAGGAAATATTGCAAATGAAATGTCTTACATTGGAAGAATACAGTGTTATTATTAATCATTTTTGTCTCAGATACATTTTTTTAAATCAGAATATGTATTCAAATTCACATTAATGACATACTATAGTATGTGTGTGTAACTTATAATATTAATATAACTGTTTCTTCTTATTATTCAATAATTTAGAAGTAATACGCACATAGAAATTGGGCAAGTTATAATTCAATTACTTGGGTGGTAAAAAGATGGATAAAAGATGATAGCTTGCCAATATCTGATAAGGACCTTTATTTAGACTTAAACATATAAACTTTGACCTTCTTTTATTTTTATAATTACATAAAACTATCTAAAAATGAATAGAATAGGTAAACAATGCTGCTTTCAAATCTAAAGGAAATGAAAGCTATTACTACTGATCTGTAAAATGCAAAAAACTAAAATTTTAACTAAGTGCCTTTCACCAATAGGTAATCGATGTAGTGCCACAAATGGTGAAAATTATTTTTGAACATTTGATAAAAACTTTAGTTAGACTTTTAGTGTAGTTGCTACTTTTCTAATATTGTATAAAAATGGAAAACAGTAAAGGAATCGTTCATTTCGTATTTGATGCTACCCTGAAGAATATTAAGGTTTTTGTTAAAGGCAAATCCTTTCCAAAGTTAACCCCGTTAAAAGTATTTAGCAGATTTCGGAATCCAATTCAATTTTGGGGACTCTAGGCAAAACTGTAAGCAAGTACATAATTCTTGTCATATAATTCCTCCCTTTAAAAGTAAGGAAGTATGAGCATACCATCTTCATCAGTTTGAATAATCGTCTCTTCACTCTCCTTCCTGCCTTCTGGATTGGTTAGAATCATCTTGAGGCTGACGTTTGTATAAGGTGGCAGATGGCTCACAACGTGCTGAGGGGCTTTGGGGTCCATGTCCAAACAGTCTGCCTTGCTCTCATTGTGACCACGGAAGTAATGGTAGCAGATAGTGACATTAAACGTGTGGCAACGAGTGATGTTGTAACCCAGGGATTCCCAGTCCACAGCAATGCGTCTTGCCTGTATCTCGGCAATCTTTAAAGTCTTTGGGGTTCGCATAGGTTCTGAAAAATAAATCAAAGACACAGATAGCTGTCAACTTTACCATGAATAATCTTGAAAAAATTTAACACTGAGCATGACATAGCATGCGTAAACCTAGGAAAATCTGGAAGTCATCGTTTATTCTCATTTTCTTTACTACTCATGATCTTATTCTTAAAGGTTTCTGTTAGGGCTATGATTTACCAATGGGAAAAGAAATGGGAAGTAAAATGTCCACAATCCATAGTACTCAGGAACATGGCAGAAAAATAAAAACTTGAAAATGTGGCCACAATGCTTTTATAGTTGTTTCTGTTGTTACTGCCCTATTCCCCATCTTTCTCTGGTCATTATTGAGCAAGTGAATTGGCTAATACATCATAATGGATAAGAGTCAACATGTTCTGCTCTCTGATTTGTCATGTCACCAAGCTATGCTGTATACTAATTAGTCTAATCGTAACACTAAACTACCACTTACAAAAATGATGCAGATATTAATTAACATTTATTATTTCAGTAATGATGTTGTTCATCAAAGCAGAAAAATATCTGAGAAAAATTGCAAGAACACATGTGGATATTCACATTGTCATCTATCCTTCTTGATCTCTTTTTGTCTTTCTCTAGGAAATGCTCAGGTCTGACAATCCATCCAGTGTCACCGAAACCAAACTGGGAAGTGAATTTCCATTCAACTGGAAAATGCTGGCAGAACTAAACACTCTGAAGACTGGAATCCATCCATCACTGCTTCCCAAGTGTATAATTTTCTCATGCAAGACTAACTTTAATCATCTAGCTTAATCAAAATAATTACCCTATGAAAGTCATGGCCATGGCAAAGTCTACACAGTAAACAAACCAATACACAGCAAAACTTTAATACATTGATTTGACAAAGAGATTAAAGTCAAGGTCAAGGTTGAGGCCTTGTTGGTGCCTCCATTAACTCACTAGGGATTGTTAGTGCTCATGAAAAATAGAAATCAGTAGGGAAAAATGAAGAAAAATAAGTAATACAAAAAGCCCAATATGGGTGTTTTTATAAATTTTCATTTTTGAGATTAAAATCTTAGTTGTGTAAAAATAATCAGCATGGCACACAGATGGCAAACCCAAATTGGGATTCCAGTTCAATATATTTAATGTGAAATCTGAAGTACACTCTTGTGGCCATTTAATTTAAAACCTCAAAACTATTAAAAAATATATATATATATGCAAATTAATCTTTGGTAGAATCCAAAGCTTGGTTTTAAATTCTGTCTGATCTTCTGATTGTTTACAATATCCAGTCCCCCTATTTTACCACTTTTGTTTCAGTGTTAAGTAGGCTGGAAGAAAGATGTGGTCTTTTAATCATTTTAAAAAATCTCTTTATATGTCTAGCACTATGTTATCATTTTCCCCGCCAGGCACAAGAGTGAGATGATGACATTTTCCTTTCCGTCTAGTTAGACTAAAAACACAATCTTTGGCATCACTGCCCACAAACTGGCCAGGCACTTATAGGCATGATCATCCAAAAACTTCCCAGATAAATTGTGACTTTGCTGCCTGTTAGGTAGCAATCAGATACAACTGAGTGGCCACGTTGCAGTTAGTCCATACGTTGTTCTAAAAGTGTCTAGATTGAGAAATTTCTCCAGAAAATACCTGATGCATATGAATGCAAATATCCCATACAACAATAAGAGAAAACACCAATAAATATTTATCCCTCTGCTTTAATTTTTTTTAGGTCTAGTAGTCATATACCTGTTTTCATACACCCTTCATTTTGAACCTGACATCTTATTCCTTTATAAACTTCTCTTTTTCTGAGTGATCATTCTCTTTCATACATCTTTTCATTTTATACCACTATTCAATGTGCACTTACCCTGCATACTAATACAACTTTAAAAGACTAAGAAAAGCATAAAGAAATTGAAGAAGACACAAATGAAAGATACTCAGCGCTCATGGATTGGAAAAATCAATACTGTTAAAATGGCCATACTACTGAAAGCAATCTACAGATTCAGTGCAATCCCGATCAAAGTTCCAATGGCATTTTTTTGAAGAAATAAAACAAATAATCTTAAAATTTGTATGAAACCACAAAAAAACTCCAAATAGCCAAAGTAATCTTGAGAAAAAAGAACAAAGCTGGAGGTATCACACTCTCTGATTTCAAACTATATTACAAAGTTAAAATAATTAAAACGATATGATATTTGTACTAAAACAGACACATAGATGAATGGAACAGAATAGAGAGCGCAGAAATAAATGCACACATATCTGGTCAATTAACTTATGACAAAGGAGTCAAGAATATACAATGGGGAAAGAACTATCTCTTCATTTAATGGTGTTGGGAAAACTGGACAGTCATATGCAAAGGAGTGAAACACAACCACTGTCTTGCACCATATACAAAAATTAACTCAAAATGGATTAAAGACCTGAAAGTAAGACATGAAACCATAAAACTCCTGAAAAAAAAAAAGGTGGTAAGCTCCTTGACACAGGTCTAGGCCATGATTTTTTTGAATCTGACACCAAAAGCAAAGGCAACAAAAGCAAAAATAAATAAATGGGACTACATCATACTAAAAAGCTTCTGCACAGCAAAGGAAACCATCAACAAAATGAAAAGGTAACCTACTGAATGGAAGAAAATATTTGCAAATCATATATCTGATAAGTAGTTAATATCCAAAATATATAAAGAACTCCTACAACTCAATAGCAAAAAAACCCAAACAAGCTGATTAGAAAATGGGCACAAGATCCAAATGGACATTTTCCCAAAGAAGACATACAGATGGTCAACAGGTACATGAAAAGATGTTCAACGTCAGTAATCATCAGGGAAATGCAAACCAAAAGTACAAGATATTGCCTCACACCTCTCAAAATGGCTGTCATCAAAAAGACAAAAAATAACAAGTGTTGGTGAGGATGTGGAGAAAAGGGATCCCTTGTGCACTGTTGGGAATATAAATTGGTGCAGCCACTATGGAAAACAGTATTAAGGTTCCTCAATTAAAAACAGAACTACCATATGATTCAGCAATTCCACTTTGGGGTATTTATCTGCAGAAAATAAAAACACTAACTGAAAAGATATATGCACCCACATGTTCACTGCAGCACTATTTACAAGGAAACAACACAAGTGTCCATCAAGGGATGAATGAGTAAAGAAAATGTGTTTACATATACATATCTATGCATATATACCATGGAGTATTATTAAGCCATGAAAAAGAGCAAAATCTTGACATATGCAGCAACATGGATAGACTTCCACAATATTATGCTAAATGAAATAAATCAGACAGAGAAAGACAATACCATATAATCTCTCTTATGTGTGGGGTCTTAAAAACAAAAACAAAAAATAACCAAAAAACCAAGATTATAGATCAGTTAGAGAGAACAGATTGGCAGTTGCCAGAAGCAGGGGATGAGGGGTCAGAGACATAAGTAAAGGGGGTATAATGTATTAAAAAATAAAATGAGGGCTTCCCTGGTGGCACAGTGGTTGAGAGCCCGCCTGCTGATGCGGGGACACAGGTTTGTGCCCCAGTCCAGGAAGATCCCACATGCCGCGGAGCGGCTGGGCCCGTGAGCCATGGCCGCTGAGCCTGCGCGTCCGGAGCCTGTGCTCCGCAACGGCAGAGGCCACAACAGCGAGAGGCCTGTGTACCGCAAATTAAATAAATAAATAAATAAAATGAAATAAAGATTTTAAAAGAATCTGTTTTACAGATGTACGACACAACTTCATTGGTAGGAGTGGAGGAAAATTTTACCTTAGTAACTTTGGCAATGAGTAGAAACTACAAGACCAATAAAACACCAAAAAACAGAACAAAAAACAACAAAAAAGTGGATATTCATAAGAATGGTTTAAAGTTTACACATGACTTTAGTCATCACAGAGGGACTATATTTCTGAACAGCAAATTTAGAGGCCTCTTTTAAAAAAAAGAGATAAAAAAAGTGTACATATGAATGTGGAAAAAAAGTGGGAATGCAAAATGGTAAAGAAAAAAACCCTACTTAACACTTCATGTACTAAAAGACTCTACAATTTGTCTGTCAAATTACTGACTACATATTTACATTTTCTCCCAAACTAATAATAAAATAATTTTTAAAATTTCTCAATTTATAAAGTTAAATAATTATAAAAATAAATAGAAATTTTCTTCTGCTAACTAATCTCATTATATCCAATTTCTTTTGCCTTTCGGCTTCCTTCATTCAACCCTTTTATGGAGCACTGAAAATAGGGAATATATGTGCTATTCAATTTCTGCTCAGCTGCTGCAGCTAGCTGACTGCCTATTAGAACTGCTTGACATTCTGAATAGCCCTAGAGCAAGTCAAAGTTTGGAGGAACTTGGTGTTTCTCTAGGCTTGGAAGAGCCAGAAGAGATGTAAATGTGTGCATACTGAGGGACTTGCTGTCAAAAGCAGAAGTAACTCACTACCCCCACTCTTTTTATTCTCGTATTTGAAATTAAAAAAAAAAAAAGTAAAATAAAAGCATACCCAGACACTGTGAAAGACACAATAGCTCTACATCCTCAATTATTCATTTTTAAGAGTTGACAAAAGATATATTTATCATGTATTGGTAGTATGTAAAAAAATACATAGAGTTCACTTTGAGTGAGAATTGTTTTGGTGTATTTAAATGCTGCTAACTTTGACACTAATATAAATTAGACTTTAAAACTCTAATTTAAAATCTGGAAAAGGTAGCTTTAGAAATCCTATGCATATGTGCATAAACCACAATCATAATATCAGTTGCCAACACTTTATTAACTGGTAAAAAAACAAAGATTTGTGAAAAGAAATAGCTTTTTAATAGGCAAAGAATCTTTCTACGAGGTCAATATGGTATATAAAATCTATATTTTTCACAATGGCTTGAAGAAATGCTGCAAAATGAATTGTTATTACTAAAATAGTGACTTAAAATATAATCTTACTGCCATCTAGGGCAATATTCAGAAACCAACATACAACAAAGTAAACACATACACACACGTATGCAGAAACACATCTAAAGTCAAAATTCAATTATTTTGAGCTCTAAGGCATCTGTAGTAATTCAGAGGAAGTCACTGTCTAATTACAGTTATTTAATTGACATGCGCTTTATTTTTTCCAGTTTTTATTGAGGTTGGATATTCTCAGCTGTATTTACATATATGTTATAATTACATATATGTATCCATGCATGTACATCTATGTATATATTCACATATACATATATAAGCACATACACATACATACACGCATACAATAGGCACTCTGCTAGGCAACACCTCTGAAGTCTGTTAGCTCTGACATGGGCTGACAACCACGTATACATAGATTTTTAAAAATCAGGATATAAACAGCAGGGACTTGAGACTGTTCTACTACTATGAAATCCATTCAAAGAAAATTCTATCAGAGAATTCGACAAGAAAATTACCTAAATTCCTCAACCTGATCCATTAGTCTTATGCCTCACCAATAACTGTGTTGTATTTCTGAGATATGAATGCATAAGTAAAAATTTAAACTTTTAAAATTGGAATAATTAACTTTTGTAGAATAAACGGAAGTAGACGGATATTGCTCAGGACTCACTATGTTATATAAAGCTGGGCATAAGTGCTGTTTTAAGGATTAAATAATTTAAAGAAATGACCTAGTGTGGTGAATGGCACATAGAGGCGTCACAGTAAACAGTATTTATAACAACATAGGTCACCACAATGATGATAAAACAATGGGGATCACATTCATCAATGCACTACTTGTCAGGTGGTTTGAAATTTACTAAACGTTCTTTCTTCTTCCCAATTTTTTACTTTCCATTTTCAAATTTTTGTTAGGTATTCCATACATGTGTTTATAAAACAGTTCTCTTTCCTTCTGTCTCATTTTGCTTTTCTAGGAAAAGGAAATTTGGGAGAGAAACAAGGAATTGGAAAAAGTTGTGGGGCAAAATTCTGGCAGAAACTTGGGAATAAATATAGCAAGGGAGTGACCTTCATGCAGCAAAGGATCATATTAAAATATTTTGAACAAGTAATCCATCTACTGTGAAACAAAAATAGACTGCCTATTATATAAAGTGTATGATACCAGACACTGTGGAGGATTCTAAAGTGAATAAAACAATAATAGACCTCAAGGAGCTTAACATTTATTCAGTAAAGATGATAAGCTAAGAAAAAAAATTAAAGCAGTATGATATAAATGGTATATGAATGGAATAAAATACTATAGGAATTCGAGAGAGAAACAACTTCCACCTGTCAAATGGAAGAGATATTTGCATTTGGTCTCAATGGGTAAGGCAGGAAGATCTATAGACATAATTTGGATAAATAATAAAAATGCAGAGGAAACAAGATGAATAAATACAAACACAACTGGAAAAAATATGTAATCCCACTTGGTTGCTGTACAAGTTATCTAATAGGAGGTTATATAGGAAAAATGGGTTGGGAAAAGATTGGAAAAACTTTGGATGTCATGATAAGAGGTAACTTGATCTAAGAGCCAATGGAAAGTAACTGAGCAGGAAATTAACACAATTAATTAACTACTTTAGAAAAATTAATTTGGAGGTTTTGTCAAGTGTGCAGACACTGGAAGTGGAAAAATCCAAAGGTTGCAATGTGTTAGGGGAGAATAAGGGGCCAAGAAGGAGTGTGACTTCGGGAGACAATGGTTTTCTTTATTTTTCTGCCAAAAGTTGATCATTCCACTTTTCCCATTCCATTTTTTCTTTTATTGTTCACCTATTTCCTAGTTGTTACAGTGAGAAAAGCCACATGAAATCAAGAAGAAATAAAAAGAAATAGCAGAAAAGTTACATATCAAATCTATGACCAGTAATATACAATTAGCAGATAAATAAAGAAATAACATATCACTGCCCTTACTTAAATTCTAAACAGATCAAGCATGGGATTTATGCTTGTAATAGTTTTTGTGTCAAATATTTAACACAACTTGATAGGATAAAATGAAGAACTACTTAATAATCCTCTGAAGATTAAGAAAAATTAAGGCAACATGAGTAAACAGGACCTGTTGACTTTGAGTCACCTCTCAACAGCAAGATGATTTAATAAGTGGTTCTAGATAACAGATAAAAGGAAATTCAATTTTGGGCATTTGTTAAACAACACATGACACGACAGGTCAATATCCAGGTCCTTCTCTAGTGATAATCTCGGTTACTCTGAAAGAGTTGTGAAAACAAAAGCTTTAGCAGCTACAAGAGAATCAAGGGCAGGGATCACATTTCCCTAGAATCAGTTTTTAATGATAAAACTTATTATCCAGCTGTCAGTCAGAGAGAAATAGAAGATGTCCCAAAGCTCATGCCAAGAAGAAAAGGAAGATGTTGTCAAAGATGTCACAAACTAAGAACACTGAAGCATGACAGGGAGCTTCTTGCTCCTGGCTGCCTTTTCATCAGAAATCTTAGAAGCTGACTGCAAAGCACAATTTCCATTCCATTTATCAAAACAAACACAAGGAAAGTGAACTTCCTGACTGTTAGAGAAAATATTTGTTGGTGTAAAATAAAAAATAATTGAGATGAAATTTCTGAACAAAGTTGAATTTTGTTTTTTTTTAAAAAAGGAAGAAAACATTGGCATACCTTGGGGGAGGAAAAAACTGAAGTGCTTTGGAAGACATTGTCTTTACTTTTCTCTATTGATGCTTTGTATTTTTATTCTTTTCCTCATGGTAATGACTGAGGATAATCAAGGTTTTACACTGCACATCTTTTCAGTCTTAGAGCTTCATTAGTCTTGCCAGAAAGATTTCATCTCTGCTCCCACGGGTCAAATTGAGTTAATGATAAGTTGGTGAGATGACTTGATTAGCACTGTAATATGAGGGAGCCTCAGGTCCAGGAATAACCACAAACCAACTGTCAGCTCTTTTGGCTTTCTGGCTGTGTTGTTGAAATGACATGTTTGCCCTCAGGGGATATAGAATGACAGGGGGTGCATGGCTCACTCAGCTCTCCTGCAGAGTCACAGAAATATTTACCCAGTACCATCAGAACAATACGAAGCACATCATCAAATTAAACCAAAATATGTCATCTTCACTGCTCTCAAGAATCTGACTGAAGTTCATCAGATAATTCTAATAACATTTGCATACTCTCTACAATAATGCTAAGGAAACTGATTTTCAAAAGAACTTACTACCAAAGTGACGTGGAAAAAAAAGACAAAAGTAACTATTTTTCCAATAGATAAATCTTATTGAATGTCTTATTAAACCTAATTCTCAAAACATGGGGAGTTGAAAATTTAGGGGCCCTTTAATGTTTTTCACTTAAATTTTTATCTAATAATACCAGACTCTGTTGGAAGAACCATGTAATTACAATCAATCTACTTCAATTCATCTCTCATACTGCATATTCTGTTTATATGTTATACTTTAAACAATGCAAAAAATAAAACATTTTGTATAGCTAACCACCTATACTTGGATAAAACATAAAATAGAAAAAGGCATTTTAAAAAATTTATTTAAGGAAAAAAGAAGAGAATAATCTACCCTTAGTGTAAAAACAAACTTTATTTTTCATAAAAATGTTTAGCAACAGCATTAATCACATACAAAAACGTACAGTGAGCTGTATATTACCCTAAAAAAGTAATATGGAAAAAACTACTTCATAATATACAGTGTATAAAATAAGATGACTGGAGAGGAGCTGTATACAGCAATGACAAAACTCTAGAGGGAATTTTCAATGCCTTCTCCACCCCTAAAAAGAAGATAAATGACACACTTCTTAGGTTGTACTAAAAATTGAGGTAAATATTTTGTATGCCAAGCAAAGTGGTTGGCCCATAGTATATGCTTGGAAACTTCATTTTCTGAACAATAAAGCAACTAATTTTAATATGCTTTATGTTCAAGAGCTAATGAAAATAGAACTTAAGAACTCAATTCTGTTATGGCTCCAATTCTTCACCTCTCTTTGTATCCACACTGTTGGTCATGTGATTTTACAACCCTTCACACCAAAGAAGTGGGGTTTATTTCCCCATCGCTTGATTTGGGGCTTGCCTCATGACTTGCTTTGGTCAACAGAATGAAGCAAAAGTGGCGGTGTGCTAACTTTCGGCCTGTATCTCAAAAAGTCCTGTGAGCCCCTCTTGCTCTTTCACCTCCACCATCTCTTCTGGACTAAGAAATGCATGTGGAACAGAGCTGAGTTAGTCACCTCGTCGTGCCAGCAAAGGTAATCTAGACCAGCCAATTGCCAGTCCACCAGCAGATCTGTGATCCAGACAAGATCATCAGAGGCTTTCTGCCACAGATGAGATTTTGTGGTTAGTAATTGTTCAGCATTTTGATATAATCCCTATCCCTAATCTCTTCACTTGGTAAATTACCTTAATATTTTTGTTAAGATTATGTCAGTGATCCCTCCATAGAACAGTACTTTACAAATTTTATTTCTCTAATAATGAGTTGTGCTGAGCCACTACATGCTTATTTAGTATTCTTTTAGTATTAAAGTAAACACTTATTAAGGGCCTGGCATGTGCCAAATATTGTGGCAGTATAAGATTTAAAAAACTACTTTAAATGAATATATTTTTGTCTTTATTTCCTATATGCTCTTTGAGGGCAGGTTCATTTCTTCACTATGCTCCCACAGATACTAATATATTAAATATTGGACTAATAATTCTATGAGGTATAAGACATGTCAATACTTTATTCAAAGCTATAATAATTTAGAGTCGTTTTCTAGCACCCTAATCCATCGCTGCAACACAACATCTATTAAAATATTTTAATTTTTATATCAATATAAGTTTACAGGTATATATAAAGTGAATCAGCAATATAATCTAAATTTCCTTACTTTTGAGTGGATAGCTCTAACAGAAAAATACATTTACATATACATTTTTATCCAAATCCCTCTAATACTACTTAGATGCAGAAATAGTACATGTTTTCCTCAACTACATAACTCCTTTGTAAACACCTTACATCTGTCCTTGAATGAGTCAAGCCAGTCAATTCAAACTCGGAAATTATTATAAAGTATATTAGTAAATGAGAGGTTAGGAGGGCCCATTTTAAGTGAGGCTATCTTATGGCATGAAGACCCGCCGATACTGCCCAAAATAAACTACAACAATTACATTATAATGATATTCCAAGTATGTATGGCTCATTTCACTCCCACCAAAGATTATGATTTTAATACACCAACTTAGGTCCTTCTTTCATTCCTTCTGGAAACTTACAAAATAAACTAATTTGCTTTGGATCACTTTTCTGAAGAAAGATGAGAAAATTTCTAAATTATAATAGAAAAAAGCTAGAGTAATACAAATTTTCAAAGTGATAATGGCTGTTAACACACTTTAATACATCATTTGATTTCATAAAATGAAAGTCTGGTAACATGCTTCAGGGGAACAGAAAGACAGATAAGGACTGCAGGGGTGATGATTATTTGTCCATTTCCTTTTCTGAAGCCACCATTTATTCTATGCTTTCATGCATGATTAACAGCTTGCAGAACCTTCACATGTAATCAATAGTTGTGAAGTTTTATATCAGGTTTAGAGATTAGACAGCCTTGATTACAAATTTTATCGATTTGTACAGCTTAGCTGCAGAAATCCCTGTACATTTTTCAGAAATTAAATTAAAAGGAGATACATGCTCGACACACACTAGAAATGCCAGTGTGATGATAAGGTGTGACCTCTTTACACTCATTCCTCCAGATGAATAAAACCCTTCTAGTACACTAAAACATGAATCAGCATGTCAACAAGTATCAAGCTGAGATAGTAAGCAGAGTGAAAATGTGACAAAAAGAATTACAAAACCACAAGGAAACCTGCCTAGCACTATAATTAATACAGGAGGCTTGCAAGAATTAATTGCTTCAGCTCATTTGTAAATTAGGAAATTGACAGAGATAAGAATAATGAACTCCTTAACTTCCACCTGGGACAAACTGAGCCTACATTACAACTGAAGATTCATGATCTCTTTTAAGATAAAGGAACAAGGACAAATTTAATTACTAGAAAAATAAATATAATCATTTTAAAGTTAGCAAATAAACTAGTGAATATAAAATTCATGTCCAAATTTGCTTTATGAATATTCCTACCTTAAAAACTTTTAAGGAACTGCTGTATATTTTATGTCCACTATTTGAAGGTCTGAGATTGTCCAGAAAAAAATCAATAAACCTCTATATACTCAACAGATGCCGGGGGGGGGGTGGTGTTAATATTTTCCACAATAAAAATCTTACTTTTTAAATATTCTATTACAGATTTCTGAATATTATTTCAACTTTATTCCTTTGTGAAATATCTTTTATTATTCTAATTGAGTATGTCCCAGATCTGCATTAAGTCCTATATATGATGACACATAAGGCAGAAATAAGTAAAAGGTGATTCATCTTGATGGGAATCCTGAAGAATTCCTCTCCTTATATTTGAAAAGTTATTCAACAATTAGTTTTAGAGCATGGACCGCCTTGAGCCAGTCTACATGGTTAGGCAAATGTTTCAGTGTGTTTTATAATGGACTTGAAAAAAATGAAATCCCCTTAAATTGTAAAAATAAAAAAGGAACCTATTTATCATACTTTATGCAAGATAGTTGATGAAGGTATTTTCTATTAAAATTTCCCAATATTTTTAGGGGGAGAACTTCAAGATGACAGAAGAGCAAGATGTGGAGATCTACTTCCACCCCACAAATACATCAGAAATACATCTACATGTGGAACAACCCCTACAGAACACCTACTGAATGCTGGCAGAAGACCTCAGACTTCCCAAAAGGCAAGAAACTCCCCCCATACCTGGGTAGGGCAAAAGAAAAAAGAATAAACAGAGACAAAAGAACAGGGACGGGACCTGCACCAGTGGGACGGAGCTGTGAAGGAGGAAAGGTTGTCACACACTATGAGGGCCCTTCGCGGGCGGAGACTGCAGGTGGTGGAGGCGGGAAGCTTTGGAGACACTGAGGAGAACGCAGCCACAGGGGAGTAGACGGCAAAGCGGAGAGATTCCCGCACAGAGGATCAGTGCCGACCGGCACTCACCAGCCCGAGAGGCTTGTCTGCTCACCCGCTGGGTGAGGGCTGGGAGCTGAGGCTCAGGCTTCGGAGGTCGGATCCCAGGGAGAGGACTGGGGTTGGCTGCATGAACACAGCCTGAACGGGGCGAATGTGCCACAGCTAGCCAGGAGGGGGTCCGGGAAAATGTCTGGAACTGCCTAAGAGGCAAGAGACCATTGTTTAGGGGTGCGTGAGGAGAGGGGATTCAGAGCGCCACCTAAACGAGCTCCAGAGACGGGCGCGAGCTGCGGCTATCAGCACGGACCCCAGAGACGGGCATGAGACGCTAAGGCTACTGGTGCAGCCACCTAGAAGCCTGTGTGGAAGCACAGGTCACTATCCACACCTCCCCTGCCGGGAGCCTGTGCAGCCTGCCACTGCGAGGGTCCCATGATCCAGGGACAACTTCCCTGGGAGAACGCACAGTGCACATCAGGCTAGTGCAACGTCACGCCAGCCTCTGCCGCCACAAGCTCGCCCCGCATTCTGTACCCCTCCCTCCTCCGGGTCTGAGTGAGCCAGAGCCCCCGAATCAGCTGCTCCTTTAACCCCATTCTGCCTCGGCGGGAACAGACACCTTCAGGCAATCTACACGCAGAGGCAGGGCCAAATCCAAAGCTGAACCCCAGGAGCCCTGCGAACAAAGAAGAGAAAGGGAAATCTCTCCCAGCAGCCTCAGGAGCAGCAGATTTAATCTCCACAATCAACTTGATGTACCCTGAATCTGTGGAATACATGAATAGACAACGAATCATCCAAAAATTGAAGCGATGGACTTTGAGAGCAACGATATACTTTTTTTTTCCTTTTTCTCTTTTTATGAGTATGTATGTGTATGCTTCTGTGTGTGATTTTGTCTGTGTAGCTTTGCTTTTACCATTTGTCCTAGGGTTCTGTTCCCTTTTTTTTAGTATACTTTTTAGCGCTTCTTATCATTGGTGGAGTTTTTTCGTTTGATTGCTTTCTTCTTTCTTTCTTTCTTTCTTTTATCTTTTTTTATTACATTAAAATTTTTTTAATTTTTAATAATTTTTTTTTGGTGGTACGTGGGCCTCTCACTGTTGTGGCCTCTCCTGTTGTGGAGCACAGGCTCCGGACGCGCAGGCTCAGCGGCCATGGCTCACGGGCCCAGCCACTCCACGGCATGTGGGATCTTACCGTACCAGGGCACGAACCCGTGTCCCCTGCATTGGCAGGCGGACTCTCAACCACTGAGCCACCAGGGAAGCCCCTATTTTTTATTTTCATAACTTTATTTTATTTTTTTGTTTCTTTTTTTCGCCTTTTCTTCTGAGCCATGTGGCTGACAGGGTCTTGGTGCTCTGGCTGGGTGTCAGGCCTGTCAGGCCTGTGCCTCTCAGGCGGGAGAGCCGAGTTCAGAACATTGTTCCACCAGAGACCTCCTAGCTCCATATCAAACGGTGAAAGCTCTCCCAGAGATCTCCATCTTAACGCTTAAACCCAGCTCCACTCAATGACCGGCAAGCTCCAGTGCAGGACACCCTATGCCAAACAACTAGCAAGACAGGAACACAACCCCACCTATTAGCAGACAGGCTACCTAAAATCACAATAAGGTCACAGACACCCGAAAACACACCACCAGACACGGACCTACCCAACAGAAAGACAATATCCAGCCTCATCCACCAGAACACAGGCACTACTCCCCTCTACCACGAAGCCTACACAACCCACTAAACCAACCTTAGCCACTGGGGGTAGACACCAAAAACAACAGGAACTACGAAGCTCCAGCCTGTGACAAGGAGACCCCAAACACAGTAAGTTAAGCAAAATGAGAAGACAGAGACATACACAGCACATGAAGGAGCAAGGTAAAAACCCACCAGACCAAACAAATGAAGAGGAAAGAGTCAGTCTACCTGAAAAAGAATTCAGAGTAATGATAGTAACGATGATCCAAAATCTTGGAAATAGAATGGAGAAAATATAAGAAATGTTTACAAAGGACCTAGAAGAACTAAAGAGCAAACGAACAGTGATGAACAACAAAATAAATGAAACAAAAAATTCTCTAGAAGGAATCAATAGCAGAACAACTGAGGCAGAAGAACGGATAAATGACCTGAAAGATAAAATAGTGGAAATAACTACTGCAGAGCAGAATAAAGAAAAAAGAATGAAAAGAGTTGAGAACAGTCTCAGAGACCTCTGGGACAGAACTAAATGCACCAACATGCAAATTATAGGGGTCCCAGAAGAAGAAGAGTAAAAGAAAGGGTCTGAGAAAATATTTGAAGAGATTATAGTTGAAAACTTCCCTAACATGGGAAAGGAAATAATCAAGTCCAGGAAGGGCAAAGAGTCCCATGCAGGACAAATCCAAGGAGAAACATGCCAAGACACATATTAATCAAACTATCAAAAATTAAATACAGGGAAAAAAAATAAAAGCAGCAAGAGAAAAGCAACAAATAGCATACAAGGGGATCCCCATAAGGTTAACAGCTGATCTTTCAGCAGAAACTCTGCAAGCCAGAAGGCAGTGGCAGGACATATTTAAAGCAATGAAAGGAAAAAACAACCAAGATTACTCTACTCAGCAAGGATCTCATTCAGATTCAATGGAGAAATTAAAACCTTACCAGACAAGCAAAAGCTAAGAGAATTCAGCACCACCAAACCAGCTTTACACAAATGCTAAAGGAACTTCTCTAGGCAGGAAACACAAGAGAAGGAAAAGACCTACAACAACAACCCCCCCAAAATTAAGAAAGTGGTAATAGGAACATACACATCGATAATTACCTTAAATGTAAACGTATTAAATTCTCCAACCAAAAGACATAGATGGGCTGAATGGATAGAAAAACAAGACTCGTATATATGCTGTCTAAAAGACACCCACTTCAGACCTAGCAACACATATAGACCGAAAATGAGGGATGGGAAAAAGATATTCCATGCAAATGAAATCAAAAGAAAGTGGGAGTAGCAATTCTCATATCAAACAAAATAGACTTTAAAATAAAGACTATTACAAG